>NC_053425.1:98557834-98905334 GCF_007990345.1 Gossypium hirsutum
TGAGAAATCATCCATAAAATGCATTAAACATGGGGTCAAAATATGTATAATTTACGGTTTATCAGGAATCATCACACTATCGCAGTTCATATATCTGGGTATGCTATGTTAGTCCTAGAATTGACTATACCGTAGCTCTTTTACCAATAAAATATAACACCCCTAACCCGTAACCATCACTCGACCAGGGTTAAGAGGTATTACCGAACGAATCCGAACATTTTGTAGTCAAATCACAGTCATCATTCAAACCTCATAGCATAACAATCAAACATCCTCACAGAGTCCCTTACTTAGGTCAACGAGACCTTAAACATGCTTTGGAGAAATTTTGGAACAAAATCGATCTCATATAAAATTTCTAGAAAACTTAACAATTTTTTTTCTAAGTTACAAAGGTCATACGCCCGTGTGAACAGGCCGTGTGCTTCACACGGCATTAGACACGCCCGTGTGTTTAAGCCATGGCAAAACAGAGCATACATACTAACTTGTTCACACGGCCACAAGACACACCCGTGTGCTTTGGCCATGGTCGAAATTGACTTGGGTTACACGGCTAACCACACACCCATGTGTCTAGGCCATGCTCGAATTGATTGTAATTCAATTACATATATCATATGTCCATAAATGTACATATACTTACCTTTTAATCTCAAACATAATATACATTTCAAACGTACCTGAATTGGATACATATTCACGTATTCATTCGTTTCTAGGAATGCCTGTTGAATTGTATAGAATCAAATAGGATACGCGGATAGCTCAGAAAGCTCGTACAATGCCAACGTCCTAGACTTGGTCATACATGTAATCCAATATTGATGCCACTGTCTCAGACAGGGTCTTACACGAAATCAAATACGATGCCGATGTCCCAGACATGGTCTTACACGTAAATCTCAAATCGATGCCAACATCTCAGACGTAGTCTTACACAAAATCACATATCGAAAATCCTATGTCATGACATATGTATCCTAACTATTCCTATAGTTCGTACGGGACTTTTCGGGCGTTGCCACATTATCAAAACTTTCTCGGATTTCTTATATTCAACTCAAATAGCCATTCATCAAAATTCATTAACATATAAGCAAAAATAATTCAATTCAAACACATTTATTTGTATATCGACTTACCTCGTACGAAAATAAATAGAAACGAACGGCTATTCAACGACTTTCGACTTTCTCCGATCTAATTCTTTTTCTTTGATTCTTGATCTAAACACATTCAAATTTGAATTATTCAATTTTACATTCATTCAAATCAATCCATATACACATATTTAGGGCATTTTAAAAATTAGCCCTCATATTTTCACATTTTAACACATTAGTCCCTAATTCATAAACACAAAATATGCATAATTTCCTTTCACACATGTCTAGCTAAATTTTCCTTTAGCTCATATAAGCCCACATATTTCATTTATTTCACATTTTAGCCCCTCAATTTCTCATTTTCGCAATTTAGCCTAATATACTCAAATTCATCAAAATTCAAAGACAAAACATATTAACCCAACACATATTTTTCATTTTCCATGAACTAACATCACAAGGCTCACAATTTTCATCAATGGCATAATTCAAATTCATCATCAAATTTAGAAATTGAGACATGGGCTTGATAGATTACTAAGTAACAATCTCAAAAACATAAAAATTATCGAAAAGGATCAAAACACATAACTAAATTCAAGCTCAAAGTGTTGAAACCCTAAAACAAGAATATGGCTTCTTCTTTCTTTGTAAATTCGGCAAAATGGTGTAAAATGACAACCAAAATCCATTTTGTTTTTTTAATCAACATTATTACTTAATTTACTATTTTAACCTTTGTTTAAAACATTATAATTCGTCCATTTTAAGGTCATTTATGATCAATCCAACTAACCATGGTCAAATTACATAATAAGGACCTCAAAAATAATAAACCATAACAAATAGGTACTTTTAACAAATAGCAAATCACTTTTGCATTTTACGCGATTAAGTCCTTTTATCAAATCGGGCACACAAACGATAAAATTTTCACACAAAATTTTCACAGATATCAATTCACACATTATAAGCAAGGAAAATAATATTAAAATATTTTTTGACTTAAATTTCTGGTCCCGAAACCACTATTCCAACTAGGGTCTAAACTGGGCTGTGACAAAAGTACATGAATAGTTGAGATTAAATGCTATCTACAAATCAAATCTTTAAGATTACAAAGTCATATCTTTTAAAGATTACATATTATATCTAGGATTACATATCTTTAAAGATCACGTTCAAAATTTGCCAACCTTTGTAGATGGGACCTCACTCTCTCTAAGCAACGAGCTAGTCTGGATGGGCCAAATGACCTCCTTTGAACATGATGGATCACACAAGTGTGCTATGATTGCGGGTTCCAATGTGCAACCCATGACATTATCCCCCACCTGTTGTAGCGATGCCCTTATTGCGTCCTCCTCATGCAACTGTTCTATATTTCCTTGGAACTGCCACAATGCCTCAGCAAGTCCCCAACTCGCTTCACTGTCGGGAAGTCCCTTCTATCGAACTAAGTATTCGTGCCGCGATCGATAGTACTTTCTTTTGATCATACGATCTACCTCAATGTTTTCAACTTCATGTTCGTAAGAGACCTTTACCCCAGTTGATGCTTGTTTGGACTTGCCTAATTTGGATCCTCTTGATCCTCATAGAATGGATTAAGCATGCTCACATGAAACACTAGGTGGGCTTTGAGCTTTTCTAGAAACTCAAGCTTGTAGGCCACATTGCCTACTCTCTTCACAACTCGAAAGGGTCCCTCATACCATCACACAAGCCCCTTGTGCAAACCATTTTGTCACAAAATCAAGTGTAGTTTAGCAAGGACTGAATCACCCACCTAAAATTGCACATCTCTTTGATTCTGATCCGCCCATTTCTTGTTGCACTTACTTGCCTTGTGTAGACA
Organism: Gossypium hirsutum; assembly: GCF_007990345.1. Classification (NCBI taxonomy): domain Eukaryota; kingdom Viridiplantae; phylum Streptophyta; class Magnoliopsida; order Malvales; family Malvaceae; genus Gossypium; species Gossypium hirsutum. The sequence goes on from NC_053425.1 coordinate 98,560,805, forward strand.
AGCTATAGCTAAGTCATTCTTCTCTTGCCAATCCTTCGCAAATCGATAAGCTATTGGATTCGGTCCTGTATACCCTATCATAATAGCGTTGAGTGTGAGTGGTTGTTGTCCCGTCACTATCTTGAATAGACTTTGATTCGTGGCCTTACTTCACTGAAAGTTGTATGAAAATTGGGTTACATTCAACAACTTTGGCCAGTCCCTTTTTGTGGCATTCACCTAGTGCCGAAGATATGTCTCCAACAACGCATTCATTCATTCAGTTTGCCCATTGTTTTGCATGCGAATGCTAGTGGAAAAGTTCAAGTCTGACCCCATCGACTTGAGCAACTCCGTCTAGAACCGACCCGTTAATCGCCCATCTCGATCATTGATAATAGACGCTGGTACTCCTCAATATTTCATCACGTGTCTAAGGAACAAACGAGCTGCCTCCTTAGCAAGGAACTCCTTGGTAGCTAGAATAAATGTTGCATAATTTGAAAACCTGTCCACCACAACAAGAATACTTGCAAACCCATCAGACTTAGGCAAACCAACAACAAAATCCATTGATACAGTCTCTTATGGTCTTTCCGGAATGGGCAAGGCTTGTAGCAAAGCGACCAAAATCTTTAACTCAACATTGTCTTGTTGGCATATTAGACAAGTTTTTACATAGGTCTCCATATCATCATCCATGTGAGGCCAATAGTAACAGTCCTCCAAAAGGGCTAAAGTGCAGTGCATTCCTGGATGGCCTGCCCATCTCAAGTCATGACACCCCTTCATGACTTCCTTGCGCAATTTCCCATACTAAGGTACATAAAAATGGTGCCCATGAGTGTATAAACACTCCCCCTCAATCCAAAATCTTATTGTCTTCCCTTCCTTTGCAAGCTCAATCAAGTTTTTAGCTGTAGGATCATGGAACAATCCCTCTCGAATGTACTCCAATAAGGAACCATCTAGTTACTTGATTGTCACAAACTCTATTTTTCAGCTTAGTGCATCAGCCACAGCGTTGGCACTCCCCGGCTTATACTCCATCGTGAAATCAAACTCATCTAGGAAAACCTGCTAACGAGCCTATTTGGGAGACAACTTTTTTAGATTAAAAAGTAACTATTGGCAACATGATTGATAAAGACCATGAATCTAGAACCTAGTAAATAATGCTTCCATGTACACAAGAAATGCACCACAGCAATTATATCATTTTCTTAGACCGTATACCTCCACTCCGTGTCATTAAGCTTTTGACTCTCAAAAGCAATTGGATGCCTATCTTGCATCAGTACTCCCCCAATGACATAATCTGATGCATCTGTGCATACCTCATATGGCTTTGAGTAATTTGGCAAAGGAAGTACGGGCTCCCTCTTCATCACTTTCTTCAATTGGTTAAAGGCCTTCTCACATTGTGGATCCCAATCCAGTGCCTTACACTATTTCAACATGTTCGTCAAGGGTACGGTAATTTTAGAGTAGCACTCGATGAAGCGTTGATAGAAACTTGCCTACTCAAGAAAAGATCTCAACTCCGTCACCTTGGTTGATGGCTACCATTCAACAATGGCCCGAATTTTTCTTTCATCCATCCGAATGTTGCCACCTCCAACAATGTGGCCTAGAAATGGTACCTCTCGTTGGGCAAATGAGCACTTCTTCTATTTGACGAACAACTCATTTTCCCTCAAAGTTTGGAACAACTTCCTCAAATATTCCACATACTCCTTGAGTGACTTACTATACACCATAATATCATTAAGGTAAACAGCCACAAAACAATGTAGGAAAAGTTGAAGTACCTTATTCATTAGGGTGCAGTGTAACACCCCAAACTCGGCCTAGACGTTATGACTGAATTTGGCGATGTTACATGGAATGGGATTGAAATCGAATTTGTCAAGTTAAAACTATTCCGTTTATTAGCTTTTATTTACCTCTCGTCAACTTCAAAATTATTTTCTCTTTAATTTGATTCATTTAAAAACATATACTGTAGCAGAAGCTTTTAAAATCGTGATGTTTAAAAAAAACTGTTCGCGTTTAGAAAAAACATTGTTTTAAATTAAACTGAGTTTTCGTTGAGTTTTGCATTTTAAAAGTCCATGAAAAATAGTTAAATCCAAAATAAAGGCAAACAGTCCAAAAGTCACAAATTACATTAAAAATAGAATATAGAAACCATAATAAAATTAAAGTAGTTCAGTAGACATGTGGTCACCGTTGAGTCGTCCGTCACATCGAACTGTCTAAGTCTGGGGATCACCTGTACAGATAAAACAGAAAGGGGTGAGTTTACGTAAACTCAGTGTGTAATCCCCACAGAAGACATGCATACAGTCAAAAAACAGTTATAGTCAAATGCAGTCTGGGGGCTAAGCCCATCACATATTCAGATACAGTTTAGGCCTTAGCCCATTTAAATACAGTTTCAGATATAAATTAGGCCTTAGCCCATCTTAGATACAGTATGTATACAGTAACATAAAATTAGTATCCTACCCATCAGCCTCTACACACCATCTCCGACCATCCCTACACACCAGGTGGGGTTTAAAACAGCCACCCAGCCCTACACACCAAGTCGTACCGAATACGGTACATATCAGTAATATTGTAGCTGAGCTGCCAGATAATAGGCATGAAAGTCTTTCAATACACTTCCTCCAGTAATCAATCATCCCACCCCAATGCAGATGCAACTAAACATGTTCAATGCAGACATATAGAAATACGTGCTCAAATGCTAGAATTAAGTTATCAATCATACATGCGGATTAGCAAACATGCATAAATTTTTCACATGTTCAATACATACATTATATGTTTAGGTCACACGATTTAGGGTCTAAGTAGCGGTTACCGACTCTACAGTAGGTTCACAGTTGACTTGGGTGACCCGTGCAACCCTACAAAACATTTTATCTAAATGGGCCCATACGCCCAAGTGGTTTGCCCGTGTGGCCCACACACAAAAACTGGCTTTGCCCATGTATATCACACAGCTTGGCCCAGTTATCACACACCCGTGTGGTCCACACGCCTAATTCAGTTTAGCCCATGTGGCCCACACGGCCACACCTTGACCATCACACGGCCGTGTCTTGTGTATGGTCTGGCCTTTTTAGATCACACGGCCGTGTTGTTGTATACGGCCTACCACACGGGTAACCACACGCTCGTGTGGCATCGATAGTAGCTTTTTTTAGCTTTTGCCGAAAGCTCCATTTCTGTGTTTCGAGTACACACCTAGTATCGTTTTGAAGCAAAAACACTCCCAGGGTCACCAGAACCTAAAATTGACCAATGAAATCTCGAATTAATCTCTCAAAACTACATTAAACCGAACTATCTAGTAAAAAGACTAGCCTTTAATTTACCAAAAACTCTTTCCTTAAAGCGAACAACGATGCTTACGAGAAATCTAGGCACCGATGGAAAGCCTCTAGCCCTTAAACCTCTACTAAATATAAAACGAATTCCATTAAACCAAGATTTATTAACCAATGCAGGAAATGCACTCACCAACCTATTGATAACGCACCAAAAACGCCAAAATAACGAGACACGAAATATTGATCCAAAAAAATAAAAACCAGCGACTAAGGGAGGAAAAGAAGAATGAAAGAGAAAAGGAAAAGAAAAAGAATAATAGTAGGGAAAAAAAACTAACGTTAGAAGACTTGGGAAAAGATAAACAAATTTTTTTTTGAGATATCTTGATAACTCCCCACTACTTCACATCCTAACCACCCACTCTCAGTCTTTAAATCAATTGGAACTTTTTCAGTTGGACGAGCAAACTTAACTACCCACGCTCGCGCAGGGATTCGAACACAGGACCTTCAACAACCTAACACTCAGCTTAACCACCAGATCAGCAGGTCCATTCTGATATAGTTTTATAAATAATTTAATATATGCCCACTGAGCAGAGATAGGGCTTAAATCCAAAAAAAAGACCCAAAAATTTGCTTAAGCTAAGGCTTGAACTTGGAACCACCAGAACACTTAACCACTAAAGTAGATAAACAGTTGTGTCACATTTCCACAAAAGCCGAAATAAGAATTTTGAGGCGTTACAACTCTACCCCTTAAAAGAAATTTCGACCTCGAAATTTACCTGATCAGAATAGATGAGGATATTGCTGACACATCGAGTCCTCAGGTTCCCACGTGGCCTCTTCAAAGCTATGATTCTGCCACAGCACCTTCACTAATAGAATAGACTTCTTCTGAAGAACCTTTACATCGCGATCAAGAATCTGAATTGGCTCCTTCTCGAAGGTCAAATCTGGCCAAACCTCAATCTCCTTAAAAGGGACAACATGAGTAGAATAAGAGCGGTAACGCCTCAACATCGAGATGTAAAATACGTCATGAATACGGTCTAGCTCTAGAGGTAAATCCAACTAATAAAAGACCGGCCTTCTCGTTTCAGAATCCGATACGACTTAGTAAACCTAGGGCTCAACTTGCCCTTGGGTCCAAATCTTAGAACTTTTTTTCCATGGAGAGACCTTGAGAAACACAAAGTCTCCACAGAATACTCAATCTCACACCTCTATAGATCTGCATAAGATTTCTGTCTATCAGAAGCTGCCTTCATTCGATCCCTAATCAGCTAAACCTTATCCTTAGTCTCGAAAACCAACTCAGGACCCAAACTTGACGTTTGCCCAGCTTAGTCTAACATAAAGAAGTATGACACTTACGACCATACAGAGCCTCATAAGGTGCCATCTGAATATTAGCTTGGAAACTGTTATTGTAGGTGAATTCGGCTAACCGCAGATAATCTTCCCAACTGTCTTGACAATCGATAATACAACTCCTCAACATATCCTCCAGTATCTGAATCACCCTCTCAGAATGACCATCGGTCTGAGGATGGAATGCAATACTGAAGTCCAATCTTGAACCCAGAGCTTCATGTAACTTTTTGCAGAACTGAGACGTGAAGCGAAGATCCCTATCAAAAATGATTGAGGCCGGTACCTCATGCAGTCTCACTATCTCATAAATATAGAACTTCGCCAACTTCTGAAGTGAATAGTCGGTCCTTATTGGAATAAAGTGCACAGACTTGGTTAACCGATCCACGATGACCCAAACTGAATCCTTCTTTATGCGTGTTAGAGGCAACCCACTAACGAAGTCCATCGTTACTCGCTCCCACTTTCATAGCGGAATCTTAAATAGTTGTAGCAAACCTAAAGGTAATTGATGCTCAGCCTTAACTTACTGGCATGTCAGACATCGTACCACAAAATCAGTAACCTCCCATTTCAATCTCAGCCACCAGTACAGTTCCCAAAGATCTCGGTGCATTTTATTCCCACTGGGATGCATAGCATAAGGGCTACTATGCGCCTCTCTCAGAATAGACCGCCTCAGATTAATATCATTCGATATACAAATCTGACCACGTAAATAAAGTACCCCATCAATATTCAGCCCAAAGTCCGTAGTGCTGCCACTCTCCACCAGATGGAACCGAAGACCCAATGATTCATCCTTTAACTGCCTATCCCGAATCTACTTTATCCATGTTGGTTTAACCTGTAGCTCAGCCAACAAACTTCAATCGTCAAACAAATTAATTCAAGCAAGCATCACTCTCAAATCAGTCATCACCCTACGGCTCAACGCATTGGCCACCACACTGGCCTTGCCAGGATGGAACTCAATAGTATAATCATAATCCTTAAGCAGCTCAATCTATCTACGCTACCTAAGATTCAACTCATTCTGCGTCAAGAGGTACATAAGGCTTTTGTGATTAGTGTAGATAATACACCTCTCACCATATAGATAGTGCCTCTAGATTTTCAAAGCAAAGACTATGACGACCAATTCCAAATCATGCGTCAGATTGTTTCCCTCATGCGTCTTGAGCTGACGAGAACATATGTTACAACTTTATCATCCTGCATCAAAACACAACCCAAACCCACATGCGACGTGTCACTGTAAACCCCAAACTCCTTTCTAAGTTCATGCTGTATTAGAATAGGAGCCTCAGTTAGAATAGTCTTGAGTTTCTCGAAGCTCTCCTGCTGCAAATTAGTCCAGACAAACAAAATACCCTTACGTAGAAGCTTCGGAGTGAGTCTGTTAGTGTTTGGGTCACGATATCCTCCCAACGAACGATAAAATATCCAGCATTCAGAGTGAGTTTGACAATACATGCCCGAGATGCGATTTGGAGAAGAAGACTCTGATTCATGCTTTAAAGAACTATCCAATGGCTCGGACGGTGTTGGAATATAGTGGCCTTAGCAATAACCTGCTGGAAGGTGATTATAATCAATGCATTGATTGGATTGAAGGTGCGGCGCGTCTGCTAGATAATAAGGCTTTGCCAGATATTATACTGTTTTTTGGAATGTTTAGAACAGTAAAAACAATCGTATCTTTAGTGGTGTAGAGGAGGAGGCCAAGATGATTTGGGAGAAAGCTGCTTCTTTGAGCCATGATTTTCGCATCTTTAACCTGTTGGATAAACCAATGCTCCCTAGACTGGTTATGAAGAAAACCTGGCGGAAACCTCGACAAAGGGTGATAAAAGTTAATTTTGATGCCACTGTTAATGGGACAAAAATGTGTTACGATCTCGTAGCCAGAGATCACGATGGCTTTGTCCTTGGCAGAAGGTTCGACACCATGGATAAAGAGATGCAAATCGAGTGGGCTGAGATGTTGGTGCTTGAAGAAAGTATTATTTTTGCGCGGTCTAAAAGTTGGTCAAAGCTGGAGTTTGAAACAGATGATGTCAGCCTTGTTAACCATTTTAAAAATAAGAAGTTTGATTTAACGACTATAAGCCACTAGATCCAGGAATTGCATAAATTGATGGATTTCTTTTGTTGTTTTAATTTTAGTTGGGCCTCTAAATGTTGTAACCAAGTTGACTTTCTTTGTAATTGGGCCACGACAAAAAATTGTACCATGGATTTTAATATAGATTATCCGACGGATATCCATAATCTTTTTTTAAAATGATGCTATAAATTGATTGTTGACCCTCGGGTCTTTTTATCAAAAAAAAGTTAAGGACGCTGCAATCAGTGAGAAACCTTCCACAAATCGCTGATAATAACTCGCTAGACCCAGAAAACTACGGATCTCAGATACATTCTTAGGTTGTTTTTAATCCAGTATAGCTTCAATCTTCCCAAGATCGACTTAGATCCCCTCAGCAGACACTACATGCCCCAGAAAAGTGACTTCAAAAGGCCATAACTCACACTTAGTTAATTTAGCGTACAGTTGCTTCTCACGCAGAATCTGAAGCACAATTCTAAGATGCTTATCATGCTCATCTTCAGTCTTCGAGTATACCAAAATGTCATCGATGAAGACCACGATGAACTGATCCAGATAAGGCTAAAATACTCGGTTCATCAGATCCATAAATGCAGCCGGAGCACTAGTCAACCCGAAAGGCATGACTAAGAACTCGTAATGCCCATAATGAGACCTAAATGACGTCTTATGGACATTCACTTCCTTAACCTTCAACTGATGATACCCTGGACGGAGATCGATCTTAGAGAACACAGAAGCCCCTCGGAACTTATCAAATCAGTCGTCACTTCTCGGAAGTGGATACTAATTCTTAATAGTCAACTTATTCAACTGTCGATAATCAATATACATCCTCATGGCCCCATCATTCTTCTTAACAAACAAAACTAGTGTTCCTCACGGAGAAACAGTAGGACGAATGAAACCTCAGTCCAACAACTCTTGAATTTGAGCCTTAAGCTCTATAAGCTCCTTCGGTGTCATTTGGTAGGGGGCGAAACACACTGGAGCTATACCAGGAAAAATGTCACTCCTAAATTTCACTTTTCGATTCGGAGGTAAGCCCGGTAGCTCCTCAGAAAAAACTTCCGAAAAGTCTCTTACAGTTCTGATATCCTTTACTGAAGAACCCCCAGAAACAGAAACACTAATATAGGCCAAGAACGCCTCACATCCCTTACGAACTAGTTTATTAGCCACCAGTGTAGAGATCACATTAGCCAAATAATTTCGACGTTCTCCAATCATGACTACTTCATTATCCTCCTCAATTCTCAAAACAACCCTTTTGGTCGCATAGTTCAGACGGACACGGTGCTTGACCAACTAGTTCATACCCAGAATCAGGTCGAACACCCCAAACGGAAGCTCCATCAGATTAGCCAAAAATACCAACCCTTGAACCTCTAGCGGAACATCTTTATACAATTTGCCAACCCGAACCAATTGCCCCAGTGAACTCAGTACAATCACCTCACTAGAATTACTCTCAACCAAAAACCCCAAGTTTTCAGACACAGTGCTAGCTACATAGGAATGTATGGAACCGATGTCTATCAAAGCAAAGTAAGGTACATCATAAATTAAGAACATACCGGTAATGACGTCTGGAGCATTTCTGTCCTCACGCGACAAGTAGCATAAACAAGAGCAGGCTGCTTCATCTCAGTCTGTTCAGTATTTCTGCCTAGTGTTCTTTGTCCACGACCCATATCGCTACCACCTTTAGCCTGACCACGGCCCCTTAGTGACTGCTGAACTACCCTATGTGGCTGTACAGTACCAGAACCCAAAGCTTGCACCTGATCGGCCTTCAGCGGACACTCCCGAATGCGGAGCTCTAATGACCCACACCTCAAACATGCCCTAGTCCTCTCCTAATACTCGCCTTGATGGTGTCTACCACAATCTCCACACGGCTGTAATCCAGTAGGAGTAACAGGGGGCCCAGCTCTAACCGGCCCATCAGTCCTGGCATTTTTCTTAGGCTTCTGTACCAAACTCAAAGGCTCTGAATCTCTCTTATTTTTACCCCTCTCACAATCTCTATTTTGGCGCTCAACGCGCTTAACCTCTTCGGAGATTTTTGCCTTCTCTACTAGAAAGGAGAACTCTCACTCCTTCTGCGGAGCTATCAGCACCCTCAAATTATCCCTAAGGTCGTCCTTAAAACGACACATCTCTCATATTCAGACATCACCATACCTAGCGTATAACGGCCTAATCTAAAAAATTCAGCCTCATACTCGACCATTGATCAGTCCCCCTGAGTGAGGTTCAGAAACTCACGCCTACAAGCATCAATGTAACTTGCCCCCACATACTTCCCTTGGAAGGCAGACTTAAAGAACTCTCAAGACAGACGACCGGCTAAGTGCCCCCCTTAACGGTCAGCCACCATTGATAGCCTCATCGCGAAGCAATGAGACTGCACCCTTTAATTTTTGCTCAGGGGTACAGACTAAATCATCCATTATCCTCTCAGTAGCCTTCATCCAATATTCAACCACATTAGGGGCGACTCCAGTGGCACCCCTAAAAAGTTCAACTCCATTGCACCGAAGTATTTTGTAACGACCTTCGGCCCCCAGATCTAGTGTTGGGCCTAGCGACCCTCTCTAGTAACCTTAACATAGCCTAGGACAATACGTCATCCCCAGCCATGCAATCTTAAGACCCAGTCTCAGTAACAGGTGACACCGGCGTCTCACTCGTATCTAGGTTTGGCATGCTGCCTAGAGAAGAGGACTCAGCTCTAGTACCACGTCTTCAGATACCTCGTGCGCTCATATCTATTAAGATTTATCTGTATTACGAATTTTATGAATCAGTTACAGTTTTAATATTTATTAACAGATGTTTTATGTGGAGCTGTATCATACATTTAGAGATTGATTTTCGCAAATACAGTCTCTATTAGTTTTAGTATTCACTAACTAGAGTGTTTTCAGAATAAACTATCTATAATATCATAATAGTTTATCAGAATACTTACAGGATCGGCGCCGGAGACTCGGTGTACCACATTCTCAGTCAAATCATTTTAAATTATTTGAAAATCAGTTCTTAAATACCAAGTTTTAAAACCCAAAATCCACAGCCAAGTTTTGCAACCTAGCTCTGATCCACTAAATATAACACCCAAAACCCGGCCTAGACATTATGATCAAATCTGGTGATGTCACATGGAATGAGATTGAAATTAAATTTCTTAAGTTAAAACCGTTTCTGTTTATTAGCTTCTATTTACCTCTCATCAACTTCAAAATTATTTTCTCGTTAATTTGGTTCGTTTAGAAACATATACTGTAGCAGAAGCTTTTAAAACTATGATATTTAAAGAAAATCATTCACATTTAGGAAAAACGTTGTTTTAAATTAAACTGAGTTTTTGTTGAGTTTTTCAGTTTAAAAGTCCATAAAAAACAGTTAAATCCAAAATAAAGGCAAACAGTCCAAAAGTCCTAAATTACATCAAAAATAGAAAATAAAAACCATAATAAAATTAAAGTAGTTCAATAGACATGTGGTTACCATTGAGTCCTCCACCGTATCGAACCGTCTAAGTCTGGGGATTACCTGTACAGATAAAACAGAAAGGGGTAAGTTTACGTAAACTCAGTGTGTAATCCCCACAGAAGATATGCATACAGTCAAACAACAGTTATCAGTCAAATGCAATCTGGGACCTAAGCCCATTACAGATTTAGATACAACTTTAGGCCTTAACCCATTCAAATAAAGTTTCAGATATAAATTAAAGCCATAGCCCATCTCAGATACAGTATGCATATAGTAGCAGAAAATCAGTATCCTACCCACCAGCCTCTACACACTATCTCCAACCATCCTTACATACTATGTAGGGTTTAAAACACCCACCTAGCCCTACATACCAAGTCGTACTGAATACGGCACATATCAATAATATTGCAGCTGACCTGCCAGATAATAGGCATGAAAGACTTTCAGTACACATCCTCCAGTAATCAATCATCCCACCCTAATGCAGATGTAACTAAACATGTTTAATGCAGACATACAGAAATACATGCTCACATGCTAGAATTCAGTTATCAATCATACATACGGATCAGTAAACATGCATAAATTTTTAACATGCTCAATACATACATTATATGTTCAGGTCACACGATTTAGGGTCTAAGTAGCACTTACTGACCTTATAGTAAGTTCACAATCGACTTGGGTGACCCGTGCAACCCTAGAAAACATTTTATCCAAATGGGTCCACACGCCCATGTGGTTTACCTGTGTGGTACACACGCCCATGTGGCCCACACACCCAACTTGGCATTGCCCGTTTGGACACATGGCCTGACCCAATTATCACACGTCCTTGTGGCCCGCATGACCACACTCCAACCATCACAGGGCCTTATCTTGCGCACGGCCTGGCCTTCGTCTATAAGACAGCTGTGTTGTCGCACACGGCCTGCCACACGGGTGACCACACGCCCATGTAAATAATGGCATTTTTTCGCTTTTTCTGAAAGCTCGATTTCTTTGTTTCGGATACATACCTGGTATCGTTTTGATGCAAAAACATTCCCTAGATCTCCAGAACCTAAAATTGACCAATTAAAGCCCGAATTAATATCTTAAAACTACAATAAACTGAACTATCTCGTAAAGAAAAGCCTTTGATTTACCAAAAAATCTTACCTTAGAGTAAACAACGATGCTTACAAGAAATCTAGGCACCGATTGAAAGCCTCCAGCCCTTAAACCTCTCCTAAACAAAAAATAAATTCCATCAAACCAAGATTCATTAACCAATGTAGGAAACGCACTCACCAACCTACCGATAACGCACAAAAAACGCCAGAATAACAAGGCACAGAATATTGATCCAAAAGAAAGAAAAAACAACAACGAAGGGAGGAAAAGAAGAATAAAAGAGAAAATGAAAAGAAAAAGAATAATAGCAGGGAAATAAAAATAACTTTAGAAGACTTAGGGAAAGAGAAACAAAATTTGCTTTGAGATATCCTAATAACTCCCCACTACTTCACATCCTAACCACCAACTCTTAGTCTTTCAATACAGTCGGAACTATTTCAATTGGACAAGCAAAAATTACTACCCACGCTCGCACAAGGATTCGAACACAGGACCTTCAGCAACCTAACACTCAGCTTAACCACCAGACCAGCAGGCCCATCTGATATGGTTTTATAAATAATCTAATATAAGCCCACTGAGCAGAGATGGGGATTAAATTCAAAAAAATACCCAAAAATTTACCTAAGCTAAGGCTTGAACTAGGGACCTCTCACACACACCCAGAACACCTAACTACTGAAGTAAATAAACAGTTGTGTCATATTTCCACAAAAGCTGAAATAAGAATTTTGGGGCGTCATATGCAGAATGTAGCTGGGGCATTTGTGAGTCCAAAGAGTATCACAAAGAATTCATACAAACCATACCACACTGTACAAGCTTCTTTCGGCTCGTCCCTCTCGGCAACTCGAACTTGATGGTACTCCAATCTCAAATCCAACTTGGTAAACCATTTCGCATTACCAAGTTGATCAAACAAATCCACAATAAGAGGAATAGGGTACCTGTTCTGCACAGTAATCTTGTTTAAGGCCTGTTAATCAATGCACATCTTCAATGACCCATCATGTTTCTTTTGAAACAACACTAGCGTGCCATACGAAGATTTAGATGGCCTAATGAATCCCGCATCTAAAAGCACCTTTCGATTATTTCCGTAGCTTTTCTTATTCTGACAGAGACATATGATATGGGGACTTGCTGGTGGCTCCATGTTGGGTACTAACTCGATCTTGTGGTCCACCTCTCTCTTTGGTGGAAACTTCTTGGGAAACTCGGTAGGCATCACATCTTAAAAAACAACAATAACTAGCCCACTCCCTTCGGGATCTCACCAACAGGTTTAACAACCTCCTCAACCTTCAAAGTGGCTAAGTAGGAGACTTCATCTCTTCATACCCCTTTAACAAATTAGATTGCCGATAGTGTTTTTCCCTCCAAGCTTCTTTTCCTTGCCATTCTCACCAAGCATTGATGGTTCGAATCCGAAATTACCATGTAATTAGTAGAAGAAAAAATAGATGCATTAACCCGGTTAAGAAAACTTAATCCAACCACAAAATTATAGTCATCAAATGGTATTCCCTTAATGGATGACTTACCGGTCCAATCACCAAGTTGGAGATCCACTCCCTTTGCAACCCCTTTTATTGAAATACTTTCTGAGTTCACTGTCTTGATCTAATCCGACTCATTCTAGATATTGAGACCAAGTTTACGAGCAGCCTCTTTGGACATGAACAAATCAGACGCACTTGTGTCGACAAGCACATTCAATGCACTATGATGTCTACAAAAATTAGTCTATGACTCATCATGTCTTCGACACTCTTTAGTATCAAACTAAGATTGTTGTCTGCCTTATCTGCCTCCTCATTTACTTTCATAGCAGAAAGTGCAGCCTTCTTCAGACAATCCTTGATCATATGTGGACCATCACAATGGAAGAAACTTAAAGGCTCATTCTTCTTTTTATCTCAAGGCTTCTTACCATTACTATTTTTAGCGGGCTTGTCTTTTTCTCCCTCGCCATTGCCCTTTGATTTGAATTTGGGCTTGGAAGACTCAAACTTTCTTTCTTTCCACCAAACTCGACAAGCAATTTTGCTACGACCATGACCTAGGTAAGCTATTGGACTCCTCGACAATGCAATTCGTGCTTCGCCCATGGTTTCAACCTATCTATGAAGGAAAAGAACGCCTCTTTCTCACCTATATCTGATATCTGAAGCATGAGTTCACTGAATGCCCGTATATACTCCCTCACAGTGCCTTATTGCATAAGCCGACGCAACTTTGCCTGATCTTCATCCTTGACATACTCTAGATAAAATTATGCTTTGAACTCACTTTGGAACTCCTCCAAGTCCTAATTTCGATCCCACCATGTCTTACATTTGTTGACCTAAAATGCCACAACAATAAAGCAAGATCAGTCAAATACATAGCAGTAGTAATTACCTTAGTGGCATTGTCCGTGATGCCTTTAGTACGCAAGTATTGCTCTATTCCCCATAAAAAGTTGTCAACATCTCTCGCGGACCTTGTTCCCTTGAACTCCTTAGGCTTGGGAAAATCCACACTTGGCTTGGGAACTCCTATCATCGATATTATCGACCCTCTCCTTGACATCCCACATGGGCTCCTCGAGAGTGATGACTCGATCCTCCAAAGCCAACAATATGTCCCTCGAACGACTAGCTTTTATAGCTCTCCCACAGGTCTCCATTAGTTCAACATGCTCAAAAATTTCTTTCGACATCTTTCGACGATGCCTTTGAACTCTAGCTCAGATACCAACTGTCACGGACTTAGATTTTTCCCACGCAATCCGTGTGGCCTTAGGCAGTTTCTTCACTCTAGAAACGCCTAAATTAGCTTAACTCCCAACAATTGAGGATTCAATAGAATTCCTCTAAGGCACCCATGAAGAACAAGCGGAAGAATGAAAAGTGAAAGAACTCGAAAGATGAACAAAGCCACAAAAAAGCAAGAACACTAGAGAGAAAGTTTTGAGTGAATGCTCTTAAAATTCTATTACTCACTAAACGAAATACAATAAGGGGAAAATGCCTCTATTTATATTTAAGTCTTCCCAAAATTAACAGTACAAATCAAAGTACATCAATGGCTGAGACTAAAAGCTATCTACAAATCAAATCTCCAAGCTTACTGAATTGTGTCTTCTAACTATTACATATCATATCTAGGATTACATATCTTTGAAGATCATGTTCCATATTTTTCAAGCTTTGTAGATGGGCCTTCACTCTCTCTAAGCAACGGGTCAGTCCGATTGGGCCAAATGACCTCCTTTGAACATGATGGATCACACAAGTGTGTCATGGTTGCGGGCTCCCATGCGCAACCCATGACACTAGCAGCCACTCAACTACAAATGGATTCGGCCATGTTAACTTTCAACCAAGTTTGCATTGATTTGGGAATGAAAATAGATTGAAGTGCATTGATTTGGGAACGAAAATAGATTGAGGTGGGCTCTCTTATTGCTGTAACTGGTTTATTTAAATATTCCCTACATAATTATTACTACCTCCAAGGTTATTGAGTTTACCCAATTTCAAATAGTTACATAATTATAATTAAATTATTCAAAATTTTTTATTCAAGTTATTAGAATGTTAAAATCGTTGTTGAATAACCTTCTCCATTCTCTCCATTGGCACCAATCGAAAGGCTGAACTTTAGAGGTGAAGCAAGGAGGATCGATAAGGGCCTTGCCCTACCTAAAAATGAAAAATTGTAGTTTAGTCCTTTTATAAATAGTAAAGTTATAAATTAATTTTTCATAAAATTACACTTTGGCCCTCTTAAATATGAAAAAGAAAATCTATTTAGTCCCTTAAAAAATAATGGAATTATAAGTTAGTATATGGTAAAATTATATTTTAATCTCTTAAAATTTTATAATTCAATTCCAGCCCCCTAAAAAAATTTTGGCTTTGCCGCTAGTAAACTTCCCTTTTTCTTCTACAGTTTAACTTTTTTTATGAAAAAATTTTAGACTTTGCAAATTTGCGAATCAAAATACTAATAGTTACCCAGAAACTTCCCTTGTACGTTACCCAAAATCTTTACAATAAAAAGATATTTTTTATGCACTGATTTTTTATAATGACAATTTTTAATTTTATAACCAACATTAAAATATATATGTAAGGTGAGCAAAATTCAATTCGATCCGAAATAATTTCGAATTTTGAATTTTCGAATTATTTAAATCGAGACAACTTGATTTTTTTTAATTTCTAGTTTAAATCAAGTTGAATTTTCAAATTTAAATAACTTAAATGATTTCAAATGGTTCAAACCTTTAAATATTAATACAGATATCATGTTTTACTTTTTCAAATGTTTTAAATTTAAGAATTTATCTAAAAAGTGTACTAAAAACAAAGGATTCAACCAAACAAAGGAAAAACAAGCTAAGGAGAACCTAAGAGAAAGGCAGCAGCATATATACACAGTTTTCCAGTTTCCATTTTCTTGTAAGTCCATATTTCGCTCTTCACTCCAAACACATGGAGCTCTCTAGAAGCCTCACCCAACCCATTTCCCTGCTCCCTACCATCAGCTTCTTCACCCCACATCCCTCTTTCCGTCCCCATCTCCGCCCACTCCCGCCGTCTCGCACCACCGCCTACTGCCTCCATTCACGTACGATATCCAAAACCCTTCCTCATTTTCATTGTTTATTTTCTTTTTGAGTTACTTGTTGTTTTCATTTACTTCTTCACTTATAATCGTCGGTTCATGTTATCTACTTCATTGTTAAACAGTAGAAACTTTTCTTTTCTTTGTAGGGGTTTTGTGTTTTAATAATAACCCGTTGCTTAAAGCAAAAGCATCGGAAGAAACCTCGGACGGGGAGGCCGCATTTGAAGAAGTTGCAGCGGTTGAAATGAATGTGTACGATGAAAAGCTGACAGTGGAAAAACTTAAAGAAGAGCCTTTGGCGTTTCAGTTTTCAGAGAAACTGAATATAAAGGTTGATTTCAGTTATTTTCTGTTCCCTTAATTTTATTCCTATAGGTTTTATTGATGTGTTTTTGCTGCACTTATTCGACTAAAATAATAATGGCTACTATGACAAGTATCAGACTTGGTGAAAGTGGTCGATCATAAATTCTTGAGGAACCATATTGACAAATATAATCTGAGCGGTTGCCTAAGCTACATGATTTGCTAATACCCTTTTATCATACCATGTACAAATATATATATCCGATCACAATCATAAAGGTATTTGATCAATTAAAATTTGGTTAAAAGTCTTTTACAAAACAGTGGCAACTATTGTACACCTCAGTTATTGCGGTGGTGAGGAAATGAATGATTTGAAACTCAGTGTTGGTCACATGCAATGGTCATTTGTACAATGAGAATTGTTTTATAGTTCGCATTTGTGTACTAAATAATCAGGGGGAAGCCAGGGGATTGCATGTGCCCGGCCCCAAAATATAAAATTATTTTTTAGGCTTTTAAATTTTTTAAAAAATTTTAAATTAAGAAAGATAAAATTGTACTTTAATTTTCTTAAAATTATAAAAATTCGATTTAATTATTTATAAATTATAAAGATATAAACCATAAAAAATTAAAATTTCATCTGGCCTCCCCTAAAAATTTTTCTGACTTCGCCTCTATAAATAATAGCAGCTTGACCCTAAGGATGCATATTCAATTACCTTATATGGAAGTGTTACTGTGGTTGCTTTATGGCTAGCTTCAGCTCTTGTGGGTGCTGTTGATGCAATTCCATTGGTGAGTTTTGAATGTATAATCTGAGTTTTTTTGGACAATCACTTTATATTCCTTTGATTTGACGATTTCCATGGTAACATTCAGTTCCCAAAGTTGATGGAAATTGTGGGTCTTGGCTACACATGCTGGTTTAGCTCTCGTCATCTGTTATTCAAGGTAGCTAGCTAATTGAGTGTGATTTGAGATTCTAAATAATCGCCAAGGGAAAAAAAAATACTTCTTCTTTTTACTTATTGCATTTGGCAGAAAAACAGGGAGGAGTTGGCTGCTCAAATTCAAGACCTTAAGCAACAGCTTGTTGGCTTAAATGATGAGCTTAGAGATCGTATTTCGTCTGGGTCTAATTTGGGCTTTTAAGTTCGGTTTTAATGGATTTATTTTTGGTTTGATTTCAATATTTAAGTTTCAGATGTTTTTTAGTTATTATATTATTTATATCAGCTTTTATTATTATCTAAAAAGAATATAAAATAAAATAAAATTGGTATAGGGCTCCTTAGCCATTAGCATTCAAGTTGTTTCTTAGATAATCTAAATGTTCAAGATTCAAGTTACTTCTTAGACAATCTGAATGTTGTTTCAGAGTACAGTCCAAAGGTGCTCATGGTTAGAATGAGCTAGGTTGAGGTTGGATTAAAAAAAAAAATTCAAGCTGGACTTGAACTCAATTAACCCAAATAGTTCATTTTATTATTTAAAAAATAATTAAATATTTTTATTTAAATTTAATTAAAAATATATTAATATCAAATTAGTTTTTCTGACTTTTTATTAGTATACTAAATGACCCGACAAGCTTCCAATGCTAAATGCTTTTAAAAACATTGAAAGGCTCGTCATTTCAAATTGTTAAGTATGACTCTTATTTCAGTCAAATTTGAGAAATAATCTTCTAGTTAAACTCTTTTTATTTGTTTCAGTCAAATACTGATTTGTTTAGATTATTTTATTATTATTTGAGCTATAACTTTAGAAATTACACCAATTAGATATTAGAACTCATAACACATTTAGAGAATTTTGTGTTTACGTTTTGAGGGTTCTTTGTTTTCTAGTTTTCAGGATTTAGTTTTTATCTTCATCTTTTGTACTCTTCGTTCTTTTGCCATTATAGTAAAATTATCTTTTTCCGTGGTTTTTTATCCTCTTTGGAGGGGTTTTTCCACGTCAAATTTGTGTGTTCCATTTCTCAATTTATTTCGCTATTTTTTTACTTGTTACTTAATCAGGTCGATCCTAACAAGTGGTATCAGAGCTAGTTCAATTTTCATAGATCAGCCTATTTAGAGATGGCAGCAACAAGGTTTGAAATTGAAAAGTTCGATGGTGAAACAAATTTCAATATGTGGCAAGTTTGAATGACGGCAATTCTAGTTCAATCCGACTTGAAAAAGGTTGTTACTAGGAAAAGCCTGAGAATCTAAATAAAACAGAATGGGAAGAGCTTGATGAAAAGGCTTTGTCTGCAACCCAGTTGTGCCTTGTAAGTATGGTATTGCAGGAGGTATTGATGGAGAAGACCTCTCTGCCTTGTGGAGAAGGTTAGAAACTCCTTATGCGACTAAGTCTCTAGCTAACCGTTTAGTGTTGAAACAACATCTATTTACGTTTCGCATGAACAAATGTGAGCTTCTTAGAGATCACATCTGTTAATTCATTACTTTTTTAAATGATTTAAAGAATGCTGAGGTTCATACTATGCTATTATTGTACTCTTTACCCCTTTTATACAAGTTTTTTAGGGGGACCTTGATTTATGGCAGAGACAAACACTCGTTCGAATAAGTGAAGGGTCATTTTTTGAGTAGAGACAAACTCGACAATGAGTTTGGTTTGGATAGCAAGGCAAATAAGTAAGCTTCCATGTTGGTAGCATCAAAGAAACGAGACAAAATGTGTCGCTATTGTAAAAAGTTAGGTCACATCAAAGCAGATTGTTATAAACTACAAAATAAAAGAGCTGCTGAGAGTAACGAGAAAGATGTAGCTGGTGCTAATTTGGCCAATGAAAGCGGTGATGGTTTCTTGATAGTCTCAACGAGGGATAACTCCAAGCTCACGTCTGAGTGGATCCTAGATTCGGGATGTTCTTTCCATATGTGTCCCAATAGAGAATGGTTCTCTACATACAATTTGGTTGAAGGTGGAGTTGTGCGCATGGGAAACAATTCATCTAGTAAGGTAATTGGTATTTGTACTGTTAAAATTAGGATACATGATGAGACTATTAAGACACTCTCAGATGTCAGGTATGTACCTGATTTATGAAAGAATTTCATCTCATTGAGTATTTTAGACTTTAAAGGATGCAGAATCAATGTCGAGTTGAGCGGCATTAAAGTATCTCGTGGAGCTCTCATTTTGTTAAAAGATAAAAAATTTGGCAATCTTTATATTCTGGAAGGTTCTACAATGACAAGTGAAATCGGACGTCCCTCGTCCATTACAGAGTCGAAGTCAACTAGTTTGGAGTGGAGGCAACTTAGTCATAGGAGGGAAAAAGGTATGACCATTTCTTTGAAGAGAGGTTCTTTTTTGGATGCAGGTTTTGAAAAGTTAGGGCACTGTGTTCGTGAAAATCAAAACTGGGTTAGTTTTGATAACCCAGTTTTGATTTGGCAGTGTACAAGTCAAAGGCTTGAAGTCTTCCAATTTCTAAGCACAGGTTCGACTCAATTAATTCCCTACATAGTTCAAGATAGGCTCGTGGCGGGCTTTGGCAAAGATGGCGTTGTGAAAATATGAGTCAAGGTGGAGATTTGATAAGTATGACTCCTATTTCAATCAAATGTGAGAAATAATCTTTTAGTTAAACTATGTTTATTTGTTTCAATCAAGCACTGATATGTTTATATTATTTTATTATTATTTGACCTATGAATTTAGCCTATAAATAGGCTATTTTACAACCTTAAAAAATACACCCATTAAAGATTAGAACTCATAACACATTTAGAGAATTTTGTGTTTACGTTTTGAGGGTTCTTTGTTTTCGAGTTTTCAGGGTTTAGTTTTTATATCCATCTTTTGTACTCTTTGTTCTTTTGCCATTATAGTAAAATTATCTTTTCCTATCGTTTTTTATCCTTTTTGGAGGGGTTTTTCCACGTTAAATTTGTGTGTTCAATTTCTTAATTTATTTCGCTATTTTTTTACTTGTTGCTTAATCGAGTCGATCCCAACAGAGCCAAAAAAAAGAAGCATGGATGACTAAATTACTTTTTCAAGATTTTGTTCGCTGCTTTGATGCTAGAATGACTAGTAGAAATGTGTTTCTT
This sequence comes from Gossypium hirsutum, assembly GCF_007990345.1. Classification (NCBI taxonomy): domain Eukaryota; kingdom Viridiplantae; phylum Streptophyta; class Magnoliopsida; order Malvales; family Malvaceae; genus Gossypium; species Gossypium hirsutum. The sequence goes on from NC_053425.1 coordinate 98,581,252, forward strand.
ATAGTAGACAATTTCCCAGCCCATCCCAAGGTTATTGAAGGCTTGAGAAACGTTGAATTATTTTTTTTGACTCCAAATTCAACATGAAAAATTCAACCATATGATGCTGGAATTATTAGAGCAGTTAAGATTTATTATCAGTGCCGCTTTTATTTTAGCAACTTGGAAGGTTACAAGAAAGGAGAAATAAATCCTAAAAAGATTAATGTATTGGATGCAATCCATTTTATTATTGCTACTTGGAATATTGACGTGAATCTTACAACTATTGCAAATTGTTTCCAACATTGAAAAATTAGATCCAAGGAGGATCTGCCTCTCGAATAAGAAATTTGTGATGTTGAAGGCATTCATAAATTAAAAGAAGTAATTTCTTATTTACACTATAGAAATACCATGGATGTTGAGCAGATTTTGAATTATCCAAGTGAAAATGAATCTTTAATGGAGTCACCTATGGATGAAGAAATTATTCAAGGAGTAATGGATGAACCAGCTGATGACAGGCAAGATCCAGATAACAGTAGTGTTTTACCACATGTTTCTCCAAAAGAGGTTTTTCTTGCTGTGGATACCTTGAAGAATTATTTAATACAACACAAGAAGAATATACTAGATCTGGTTTATGCCCTTCTAAAAGTTAAAGATGAAATTGTATTTGGTACACATGCAAAGAATCAAATTGAGAAAAATAAGAGATCTAGAAAGCACTTTAGTTTTATGTATTGTATATAAAATTTTCAGTACATTTAATGAATTATTATTTTATATTTTCATTGGGCCCTTCAGGATTTTTCTAAAAATTGTTATCTTATGCATTTAGGAGGTTATTATTTTATCCCCTTGGCCTAAGTTGGGACTGAAAAAAATTATTATTTAATCGAGATTATTAATTTATTGAATATTTAATTATCGAGGTTTTACTATATAAATTTTGATTAATTAACTTTAACTAAATTATATATATTAAAATAAAGAAAAAAAAATAAACATTCCTTCATCTTTTCTTCCAAAGGTTGGTTGTAAAGTAGAAGAAAACCCTCCAACGTCTAAGCTTTGTTCTTCAAAATTGGTAAGCTGAATTTAGTTCATTTCCTGTAAATTTTATGTTTTTAGAGTCTCGGGAGTTTGATTTAGCTAACCCAAGGATTAATTTGTGAAACTATTAAAATTTATGAAAGTTATCATTGTTAAATCTTGAAGCCTTTGGTACTAAATTGTTAGATTTTTAGCTTATAAATGAAAATGAACTAATTTGTGAAGTAAAATTTGTTAGTTTAAGAGTTAGGGACTAAAGTGCAATAATTTCGAATTTGATATGAATTTTATGTAATTATAGGTTTTTATGGTCTGTAGAAGGATGAAATTAAGGTCGATTTCGAAACCAAATCTCAAATTTGAAAGTTATGGCATTTTCGGTTTTAGGGACTAAATTGAATCAAATGTAAAACTTTAGATAACATTCAAAAATCAAAATTAAAATTTCATATGCATATATCTAAATGTTATAAGATATTTGGAATTGATAAATTGAAATTAAATTATCGTATAAATCAAGATTTGAATTGAGTCTAAGATAACCGAGAAAAAGGGAAAATTGTTGACTAGTCCCTACGATTCAACTTATTTTCTGAGTTTTTTAAGGAAATTTCATATGGTAAATTGTATTTAATTGTTTTATGTACTTAAATTATAATATTTGTGTAAGTGTGTGTGTAATTTGAGTTATTTACAAATTGGTACAAAAAGGTGAGATAAGGACTAAATTGTAAAGAAATGGCTAAAAGAGTTAATTGTGCCCAAGTGAACGTATTAGAGGATAGGATATGATATGAAAATAGGGTTAGTTGTGCACTTGTACAAGATTTCACTTCGGTGCATCTGTTTACCCTTCGGTGCCTTTGTTTGCACTTTGGTGCTCTCTAGTGTAGTGTAATTACCTGTGTATTTGAATCCATTTATTATAGTTCCTCGGGCTACTGGATTAAATGTTTAAAAATGAAATGATGGATAAGTGTTACAAGTTTGTACTCAAATGACTATATGTAAATAGAATGAAGTAAATGATATATGTATGCTCAATGATTCTGATGGAAGGCACTGAATTGAATTTGTATTATTCAGATAGAAATATTTTATGATTCGTATTTGATGATCTCATCTTATTGTTGTGAAATGTGATTACAGAAAAGTTGTATAGTTAGTTAATTCATTATGTTAATAGTGAATTAAGGTAAGTTCCCATTTTAAAAGCTATAATCTTACTAAGCATTTGAAATGCTTACTCTGTTTTTGTTTTCTTTCTGTAGATTGTCGGTTTGCGAAATTCGTTAGCCGGATCAGCTCGAAGATCACACTATCCCTCTATTGACTCGGTAGAATTTTGTTCATTTTAAGCTCTGTTATGTGGCAAGGACATAGTTGTTCTAACTATATAAGTTACTTTGGCTACATAATTGTTTTGAACTTAGTTAATATTCGAATCATGATGTGATAATGTTCAAGTATATTGATGTATGTTTTGGTAACATATGTGACTTTGTGGTTGATAGTTAAAATGGCATGATATGTACGAAATAAGGTGGTAAATGTAATGGTATGAAATGCTGATGTGCTTGGATGATTATGTTGGATTGATTAAGCCATTTTGATATATTTTTATGTTCAAATGATGACATGTTGTGTAGAATAAATTGAAAAGATTTTCTAAGGTATTTAGTAAATATTATAGAATGTTTTGTGCAATTATAGATGTGCTAATAAGCACCAAATGTGCTAATGGTGTGGCTTGGCATGGAGTAGGTACCAAATGATCTATTTTTGCACCAAACTGAATTCTTGTCCCGACGTCAACTTCCCCCGTCACAATGATAGGCAACAGTTTGTGATGTCTCAATGTTGAGTGGCTCGAAATTATGATGTGACATACTATTTTGGTGATGCTACGACATGGAAGAAGTGACGCCATGACGTTGGGTCCATATTTTAAAAAATTTTCAATTTGGTCTTAAAACATACCCATGTCACCAAATGAGCTTTCGTAAGTTCGATTAAGGCTCGAATTTAATTATGTATCATATTGTAAATGTGTTTATGACATGTTTGTATGTTTGAATGATCATTTTACTAAATAATTTATTGTAGTTGCTCCGGTAACAACTATAACATCCCATAACTCGGACCCGACAATTGGGTCAGGCTAGGGGTGTTACACCACTAATAAAGCTACTTAGAGATTTTTTATTATTATTCTTTTGCTGCGGTTGCATTCTTTTTCTGTACTTTCTAATTTTTTTTACGAATGTATGAAGTGGAACTTTATTTACTCTGTGTACTTTTTCGAGTTATTTTAATTTCTTTGCAAAAATAATTTGCGTGATGTGTTGTAAAGTACCATTTTCATAATTATTGTGTTGATAATACCAATTTGGCATCATAATCCAAAATTTATACGCAGTAAACTTCAAACTTTGTTGACTTATGTTGTCTACATTACTTATAAGGCGAGAAGGTTATAGTGCTTGGAAGGTGGGGTAACAAGGTTATGCTATTTGGAAATCTATATTGCCTGAAAGGTGAGGTAACTTGAAAGGCTAGGTAAAACATATATCAATGGTGAAAGTCTTTGACAGATAATTATGATATCATATCATTTATTTAAACACATAAAAGTTACTAGTACTTGAGGGGTAGAATTCATACAAAATTTTTTCATAAGTGTCGAGCATTCTACATTTTATGTATAAGTTGTCCATCTAGGCAAGCCAATATGCACCAAAGCCAATTTTTTTAACCAGCTTGTAGGGGCCTTCTGAATTAGGAACCATTTTGCCTCATTGTGCTGCTAACAAGATGACCTATGTATTTTTCATAACCTTGTTGAAAACTTTGAAATTGTTTGTAGTACACATACACATATTGTTAAAGTTTACCACCAACTCAATTAGTGGCCTAAAGTCTTGGGCATATCAGCATATGAGATCTTCAAATTAGTTTCAATAAAGTTGTTAAATGGTTAGCTAAAATCATGGTTTAATATTTGATTGTGATTTTTCTTCTAAGTTATCCTACTTTAAAGTTGTTGTAGTTTCAGCTTATATAAAGGATATAAATCAATGAATAAAAAATGTCTTGAGATCTTTTTTTTGATTGAGTCTTTTGTATACAATTCATAAAGTGTTATTGAGTGAGTTTCTTTTGGTTTTTTTATAGCAAATCTTCCCATTTAATCTAACAGTATGGTATCCAAACCTGGTTCATGAAGATAATCATGGTTGATTTTTCAGTTGTTGCGGCAGTAAAAAAGCTTAATAACCAAAATTACAACACATGGGAAATATGTATGAAGTCTTACTTGCAGGCTCAAGATGTGTGAGACATTGTTAGCAAAGATAAGCCTATACCATTTCCTCAAGAAGCTAACAGCTTAAAGAAGTGGAAGGCCAGTGCAGGCAAGGCTATGTTTGCAATTAAAACCATTGTAGAGGAAGAAATGTTAGAGCATATCAGAGACGCTGACACACCAAAACAGGCGTGGGACATGTTAGAAGAACTTTTCTCACAAAAAAATGACACAAGGCTGCAACTTTTAGAGAATGAATTGTTATCAATGAAGCAAGGAGATTTGGCAATCAACTAGTACTTCACTAAGGTAAAAACCTTATACCGTGAGATTTTTAAACTTAATTCTAGTTTTCGTATTGCGGATTCTAGAATAAAAAGAATCATCATTCATGGATTGAAACCAGAGTACAGGAGTTTTGTTGCTGCAATTTAAGGATGGCCAACACAACCATCGCTTGTAGATTTGGAGAATCTGTTGATGGGTCAAGAGGCTTTGGCAAAACAAATGGGTGGAGTCTCAATCAAAACTAAGGATATGGCGCTTTTTAGTGGAAAGAGCAAAGAAAACCCAGGTATAATGTCAAAAACAGACCAAGAAAAGATGATGGCAAATCAGAAAGCCGTCATGGGAGTTCTCAATTTGGAGAAACTCAAAAGCGTAGCAACTATAACAACTGGTTCAACCAGAGGAAGAAGTTTGGTGGTGATTGCAATAGTAGTGGCAAAAAGGGTCACATGGCCAAAGACTGTTAGTCCAAGAAGAAAGTTGTTGAGAGTAATGCAATGACATCTAAAGAAGATGTTCAGAGTGATGATGAGTGGGATGCCGAAGCATCCTTTGCTGTGGAAGAAGAAGATTTGGGGCTCGCGATGACAACTTTCCAGAAGATTGACTACAAGAACGATTGGATTGTTGACATTGGTTGTTCTAATCACATGATTGGTGATCAAGAAAAGCTTCAAGATGTTGCAGCGTACAAAGGAAATCGTGTTGTAGTAACGGTTAACAACTCAAGGTTACCTATCACCCATGTTAGTACGACGACTATCGCATCTTGATTTAGTTCTAATCCAATGTCAATTCCAGCTGTTTATCATGTGCCTGGCATGAAGAAAAATTTGTTATCTATGGCACAATTAACATCTACATGCCACCATGTTTTGTTTAGTCCACAGGGTGTAAAGGTATTCAAAAATCTTAAAGTCTCAGGAACACCAACCATGAAAGGGAAGAGAATGGAATCTGTCTATGTGATGTCGGCAGAAACTACTTAAGTGGACAAAATAAAGAAGAATGAGACAACATATTTGTGGCACGCAAAGCTTGGACACGTCATCTATCACAAGCTAAAAGTTATGATGAAGAATTCAATGCTAAAGGGTCTTCCTCAACTTGAAGTGCGAGACGATACTGTTTGTGCAGGATGTCAATTTGGTAAGGCACATCAGCTGCCATACGAAGAATCTAAGTACAAAGCAAAGGCTCCGTTAGAGCTAGTTCATTCTGATGTATTTGGTTTTTTTGTGTCAAGCAACCTTCAATTAGTGAGATGCACTATATGGTGAGTTTTATTGATGATTTCTCAAGGTATGTGTGGGTTTTCTTTATGAAAGAAAAATCAGAGACATTTGCCAAGTTTAAAGAATTTAAAAAAGTAGCTAAAGCAGAGGTTGGTAGAAAAATTCAATGCTTACGCACAGATAATGGCGAGGAATACATATCAGATAAGTTCTCTACCTATGTAAGAAATAACAAGAATCATCATCAATTTACATGTGCCAACATGCCACAGCAAAATTGTAACACCCCTTAACCCCAACCCGACACTGGAACAGGGTTACGAGGGATTATCGAAATTAAACGCTAATAACGAACAACACCGAGTCATAAATCTATATTTCAATTTAAAATTTCTTAAATTCCACTTTTAAGACCCTAATATGGACCTACGAGGCCCAAAATATACTTAGAAAGTGTTTTGGGATTAAACCGGGAACTTCGAAAACTTTTCCTTGAGAATAGGGGCACACGCTCGTGTGGCCTGGGACATGCCCATGTGGCCTGCCCGTGGGCAGATCTGACTTACTCACACGGTCGTGGGACTAACCTGTGGGCAAGTCTGACTTTGCCACAATGCCTGGGCACACGCCCATATGGCTAGGCCGTGTGAAAACCTAATTTTTCGCCATTTTTAAGCTATTTTCACATACAAAACACACCTAATTCATGCCCAAAACATTTACTTATAAATCTTGATCAAATAACATTCATCAAACCTATTCAAACTTAGCAAATTTTCATTCATTCATTTCATTACCTCTTAAGGATTATGTACCACATTTACATTCAAAATATAAAACATTTACAAGTGACAAACACCAAACCTAGTACATGCCACATTTTTTAAAAGATAGATGCATCACCAAAATTGAGCTGAGGTCGGGATTGACTCGAATGCTTGACTAGACTTCAACTTTACCTAACCCGCGCATGGGAAACAACCGTACGCTGAGTATTGGAAATACTGAGTGTCATTATCATAATTCAAATTATAACAACAATAAAATATCATAACATACATAGATAATTAGCAAATCATACATACAAATCATATATATATGTATTCATACCAAAGTATCATATTTTCATTATATCATTTCCAATGATAGATCCAATAAATCATCAATGAGATTTCAAATAATTCATGAACCTTTGATTCATCTCTCAACCACATATAATTATTCAATTCACATTTCAAATATGAACACTTCATGAACCTTTAGTTCATACCTTCAATCTCTTTACAAATTTCATCTCACATTCCATCTTACAATATCACTTTCTCATTTCATTCAATAGCTCAATTAATCAAATTCATTTGATTTTATTATTTCACTTATTTTCCCCTATTCACATGACTCGGACTTTGGCGGATACACGGATCCAACCAAACATACCAGGATGGCGACCAACGCCTCATCCGATAGTTCGAAGCAAATAAGTGATTACCAATGTCTTATCGGCTAAGCCGAAGCAAAGTGGCGACCAACGCCTCATCGGATCTATCCGAAGCAATAATGACACACCAAGTGTCTCATCGATTCGAAGTCGAAGTATCCCTGAACCTTTCCAATCCTATGGCATGCCAACTATATCCACTAAGCCCGACTAGTTAATAGGGTATCAGATTACTTCCTCTATTTCAGTCAATTCACATTAATTGCACTTTGACCACATTTTCTCACATATTTCTCAATTCAAATTCATATGCATACCAACATTACTCAATTCAATCATACAATTCAATTTCACATACATATATTTATTCATCAAATAAATCTAATTCACATTCAACTTAAATATCAATATTTACCTCACATTCAAATTCCATACACATATATTAAAATTAAACATTTAATAAGAAATAACTTGAATTATGATAATACAAACCGATATTTCTTTCTCGAGCTATTCCTCGATCACTTTTTCCTTTCCTTTGTATTTGACGTCTCGGTTTCCTTGTTTGCTACGAAAATTAGCATAAGTACAATTAATTAATAACACATATTTTATATAAAATAATAACTTTTCATGCAACTTTTACCTAAATCCCAAATTTGTCCTAACCATTTTCATCTTCTTCCTTTTTACAATTCACATCATTTTCTTATTCAATTTCCATCAAAACTTCAATATAATCATCAAATTTTCATCATTTTACCATAATTTCAAACTTCTTTCAATTTAGCCCATAAACTCAAAACTTATAGCCTAGTTTACAATTTAGTCCTCTAATTAATTCTAATCAATGATTCTATCAATTTAATCTATAATTTCATCATTTTCTCAACGTAAACCCTTTTCAAAAATCTATTAATTTTCAATATTTCCACATAAACTCAAAAGTATTCAACTCTAGGACTTCAAAAACATCAAAATCACAAGAAAAGGGCTTAATTAAACTTACCAATTAAAACTTCAAGCATTAAAACCCTAATTTCTCCTTTTTCTTTTATTTTCTTCTTTCTTTCTTTCTATTTCGTTTCTTCTCTGTAACTATTTCTATTCTTTTTCTTTTATCCTTTATTTTATTACATTATTTACTTAATTAATATTTAATTATAAAATATATATAATAACAAATAAAAATAATACATGTGTATTTATACACACATGTACACATGTGTTAATTTTTCACCATACAATTGTCACCATTTGTAAATTATAATAATAATAATAATAAGTAAATATCTTTTACTTAATTTATAAGTAAATATATATAACATACATTTGTACTAATAATTTAAATACACATGTATTTATTCTCTATCTTACACATGTCACTAATTTGGTTTAATTACTTGTAACACCCCTAACCCGTATCCGCTGCCAGAACAGGGTTTCGGAGCATTACTACCATTTGCAGATCACTTAAAAAAAATTTTAAATACTTACTGATTCAATTCTCATATAAATAAATATATTACCATTCAATCAACAGTTTGGCACTTGTATAAGCATCAGACAGCAACATTGTTAGTATACTTGCACATATCTCATATAAATTCAACATTGATATATCTATTTTCTCGACATATCGCACTTGAGTTTAATAATAGTCTCAACTTACATAATTTCCTTGTATCAGCATATCAAAGATAATCATATATGTACATGTCATGAAACATATCATGCTCTTACTGTTTCTTCATAAGCATATATCATTCATTTCATTATATCAATATTTCATGCTCCATCATTTCCATATATTTTATGTATATTTATTCCGGTAATAGCTTATATCTTAACATAAATTATATTCCATGTACTTATACTTATTTCGTTTATCTATCTTCATGATTATTTTATACAACTATTTTGTACATATATTTCCATATGACCAGTTCTTGTAAACATTTCACACAACCATTTCATACAATCATTCGTCATCTGATACATATTACCTAAATATCAATTGTTCAACAGATGTCATAGCGTCTCCCATCCATGGTCTTATTTATCTTTGACATGATGCCATAGTATCTTTCAACTATGGTCTTACTTATTTTCTGTCATGTTGCCATGGTATCTTTCAACCATGGTCTTGTTCATTTCATATCATGTTGCCATGGTATCTTTCAACCATGGTCTTACACATTTCATATCAGGTTGCCATGGTATCTTTCAACTATGGTCTTACACATTTCATATCAGAGAGCACAATCCCGTGAACCTCATCCTTACAGTGGGGTTACTAGTCCAGGCTAAATCCCCTATAATATAAACTCATAGAGTATTGTCGGGATTACCAGTCCAGGCCAAATCCCCTGCAACGACAATTACTCTAATGAGCTTGGATCTGAATTACCAGTCCAGGCTAAATTCAGACCCTAATTCGGATTACCCGCCCGGGCTAAATCCATTTTACGTGTATTCTTCGGGAGGGCTATATCAGAATAAGATCACCCATCCGGGCTAGATCCTTTTTACCGTCAATTCCTTTTCAGAGATCCATCGAATTTTCTTTTCATTCAACCGGGATTTCTTCCCCTTTTATCAAATATATCAATGTTTCATCATTTTTCATACAATGAACATTCAAATTATTTTCACATCAATAACATGCATTTCAGGCATTTAAGAATATAATTCAAGTTACACGAACTTACCTAATTGCTTGTTTGTGTTTATAATTTTATTAATCCGGTATCTTTTCTTTTCCACGATCAAGTCTCATATTTGAGTCGTCTGGATCTTTATAAATAAATTTAATCATCATTTTCATTCATTTCATATTCTAATGCATTTTATTAATGCTGTAGGTAAAATTACCATTTTGCTCCTAAACTTTTAATTAATGACGATTTCATCCTTAGGGTTAGAAAAATAAAATTCTTGCAATTTAATCCTTATTTCCAACTATTATTCTAATATGTATTGATAACAGTCCATGAATTCTATAAAATATCAGAATTTTCCATAATTTCAACACTTTTCAATTTAATCCCTAAAACATAGTTTCCCCCGATCTTGAACTAAATTAATAATTTCATTCAATTTTGTAATTTAAATAATAAAATAATCCATTTCATGCAATTTGGTCATTTTTGACATTTTTTACAAAATTGCCCATAAAGTTTTACTTTTATTCAATTTAGTCCCTGAGCCTAAAATATACAAAGTAGCCATGCTAGATGAATATTCATACATATTTTTTCTCCTCCTCCTCTCCATTCCACATCCTTAATGTAGATAACACACTTGTAAGTAACATTATCCATAATTTTTATTATTTACTTTTATGAATATTCAAGCTGTCTATCTGCATCATAGTCACTAAATTATTTATATATGGAGCTATAGAACTCAAAATTAAGATCCGTTAATTTTTCTTGAAACTATACTTATATATATTCTTACCATAAAATTTTCAGAATTTTTGGTTTAGCCAATAAGTACAGTTTATTCTTTAAAGTTACCCCTGTTCTGCTGTCTGACAGTTCTGGCCCTTCTTCACTAAAAATTAATTATCTCTTTGTAAAAAATTCGAATGATGTTACTGTTTGTTTCTATTGAAAATAGACTCATTCAGAATTATAAACATATAAATTTAAGCCCCTAATTATTTTTATCCATTTTTTATGATTTTACAAAGTCAGAACAGGGAACCCAAAATCATTCTGATCTTGTCTCACAAAATTCATCATATCTCATGACTTACAATTCCATTGCTTACATAATTTATTCTATAAGAAACTAGACTTAATAAGATTTAATTTAATATTTTATTAATTCTATAATTATATTTATACAATTTTTTATGATTTTTCAAATTTAGACTACTGCTGCTGTCCAAAACTATTTTAGTACAAGATATTAATTACCATGTTATAACACCCTTATTTTCTTTTTCTACACCATTTCTCATCACTTTCTCTTATTTTCTCTTCACTAACATATCAAGAACATAGGACCTTATGTAAGAAAACTCTACTATAACATTATTTCCATGCTTTGTCAATAATAACAAACTTAAAAACATATTGAAATCTTGATATACTTACCTTGTTCTATTGATACTAATCTTTAACTTGATTTTCTCTCTCCTCCAGCTTCTATTTCTTAAATACAACTTGATATTCTAACTCCCCATGGTCTCCTTAACATTTTTCTCTCTTATTAGCTATGGAAATTCTTTTGATTTCTAGATGAAAATGGTGAATTTTTGGTGGAAGGACCAAATTGTAAAGAAAAGAAAATTTCTTTCTTTTCCTTCTCTTCTAATGTTGGTTGCATGCATGGAAAAATGATGATAATTCTTCATCTTTCCTTCCTTTTATACTAAATAATTAATAATAAAATAATAATGAAATAATAATAAAATAATAAAATATCTCATTAAAATAATATATATCTAATTAAATAATCATAAATTATCATCAACATATCATTACTTTCTAGATTTTTCTCTCTTCCAATTGACCATTTTGCTCTTTATTATCTTTTAAAATTCCATCCTTGAGTCATCATTTAATTTGGCTAAATTGTAATTTAGTCCCTCATAGTTTTTCACCTATTCAATTTGGTCCTAATCATCCATTTTCCTTAGTTTCTAGATCATTCCACTCTTAAAATATTTACACTATTGGTCCTTCAACTTTTTCATATTTACACTTTAACCCCTCAAATTTTGAGTATTTACTCTTGTGCAGGAAAACTTTTCTCACTTTTACAATTTAGTCCTTTCTTGAATTAATATATCATAATATACTTCTCAATATTGACATAACTCAAAATTTCCCTTTTTGTCACTTTATTTCCTTATTTTACTATATCAAGGATAATATCTTACTGTAAAAATTTTCAGGGTATTACATTACTAATTTAGTCTCTTGTCATTTTTCTCTATTTTAAAATTAATCTTTTACGCTCTATTCAATTTAATCGTTTCTACTAATTACTTCTAATTAAACTAATTTCACCTAATCAAAATCTAATTCAACCTATAACTAACTTCGTAAATATTTTTTAATAAATATTTATGGACTCGTTTTCCTAAGACGGGGGCCCTAAATTCACTTTTTCGGTGCCCGTGAAATATGGGTCGTTACAAAAATGGAGTTGCCGAGAGGAAGAATCGACATCTTGCTGAGACGTGCTGGATTATGCTTCATGCAAAAAATATGCCTGGAAAATTTTTGGCAGAATGTATAAAAACCACTGCTCATGTCATTAATAAACTCCTAACACCAAAGCTTGGTTTCATCTCACCCTTTGAGGTACTATGGGATACTAAACTTGCTGTTGGTCATTTTTGAGTTTTTGGGTGTATTTGCTTGTATTTGTTCCAGGTCATTTAAGGAGTAAGTTCGACAAAAAAGCAATCCGGTGTATCTTCGTTGGATATGATAACCAAAGGAAAGGATGGAAGTGTTGTGACCCTGTGACTGACAAATGCAACACATCACGCAATGTAGTGTTTGATGAAACTTCTTCTTGGAGGACTCCACAACAAGTGAAGTTGCCAGATTTTGAAGTAAAAGAAGATCAACCCCAAGGGAAAATAGAGGAGTAGTTTCTTGAGATACAACCAAGTTCTGTAGGTAATGAAGAAATTGGAGATAATGAAGTTGTTGAGACAATAAGAAATCCTTGGTGAAATGGTGCTCATCAGAGGTAGGAGGCCGAAATCAATCTAGAGGGTGAAGAAACTTCGCAGCCACAACTTAAAATATCAACCAGATTTCGTAGGCAAAATCCAAAGTATGCTAATGTAGCTGTAGCGGAGGAAAAACCTTTGGTCGAGCCAACAACTTTTAAAGAAGCGTCTCAAGATTCTAAGTGGGTAAAAGCAATGGAGGAAGAGATTGCTTCATTGGAACAAAACCAGACTTAGGAGCTTGTGCCATGTCTACCAGATGTGAAACCCATATCTTGTAAATGGGTTTATAAAATAAAGTATTGTCCTGATAGATCAGTTGAGAGGTACAAGGCTCGATTAGTTGCAAGGGGATTTTCACAACAATATGGATTGGACTATGAAGAGACGTTTTGTCAGGTGGCAAAGATTGTTACTGCTTGAGTTCTTTTGGCTCTTACTGCTAGCAAAGATTAGAAGTTGTGGCAAATGGATGTGAAGAGAGCTTTTTTGCATGGAGAGCTAGATCGTGAAATTTACATGAATCAGCCTATTGGATTTGAGAGTGAAAGTCATCCTAGTTATGTTTGCAAGTTAAAGAAGGCGTTATATGGGTTAAAGCAATCATCGAGAGCATGGTACAGTAAGATTGTTGAATTTTTAACTCAAGCTGGTTATGTTATGGCTCATGCAGATTCTAGTCTGTTTGTCAAAGTTAGTGAAGAGAAGTTGGCAATAGTGTTGGTGTATGTGCGCGATTTGATAATAACTGGAGATGATAGTAAAGCAATCCTCTAAGTTCAACAAAACTTGTCAGTCCGCTTTCAAATGAAGGAACTTAGCCAACTTAGATACTTCTTGGGGCTAGAAATTAATCATACAAAAGAAGGCATGTTTCTTTGTCAAGAAAAATATGCAAAAGATTTGTTGCAAAAATTTGGAATGCTCAATTGCGAGACCATCACTATATCAGTGGAACCAAACACCAAGTTTTGTACTCATGAAGGGAAAGACTTGGAAGATAGGTTGATGTATTAGCAACTTGTAGGTAGTCTCATTTACCTAACTTTGATTCGACCTGATATTTCTTATATTGTTGGGGTAGCAAGTCGATATATGCAGAACCCCAAGAAACGACACTTGGAAGCAGTTCAACGAGTTCTAAGATATGCAAAGGCTATTCTTGATTATGGTCTTCTATATAAGAAAGGTGAGGTTTGCAAATAGTTGGTTATTATGATGCTGACTATGCAGGGGATCACGATACACGTCGATCAACCACTGGCTATGTATTCAAGTTTGGTTCAGGAACAATTTATTGGTGTAGTAAAAGATAGCCAACTGTGTCCTTATCGACAACAGAGGCAAAATATAGAGCAGTAGCTATGGCAGCCCAAGAAAGTACATGGTTAGTGCAACTTGTGGAAGATTTGCACCAAAAATTTGATTATGCAATACCCCTCTATTGTGACAATCAGTTAGCTATCCGTTTAGCAAAAAATCCTGTGTTTCATGCAAGGACCAAACATGTGGAGGTGCACTACCATTTTGTTAGGGAGAAGGTGTTACAAGGAGAAATTGAGTTGTCCTATGTCAAGATTGATAACCAGGTTACAGACTTGTTCACGAAAGGCTTGAGTACAACTAAGTAGGAAAAGTTTTGCTCACAACTTGGGATTGTGAAAAGGTTTGGAGTTGGCGTTGAGGGGGAGTGTTAAAGTTCACCACCAACTCAATTAGTGGCCTAAAATCTTGGGCATATCAGCAGATGAGATCTTCAAATTAGTTTCAATAAAGTTGTTAAATGGTTAGCTAAAATCATGGTTTAATATTTGATTCTAATTTTGCTTCTGAGTTATCCTATTTTAAAGTTGTTGTAGTTTCAGCTTATATAAAGGATATAAATTAGTGAATAAAAAGTGTCTTGAGTTCTTGTTTTTCATTGAGTCTTTTATATACAATTCATAAAGTGTTATTGAGTGAGTTTCTTTTGTTTGTTTTTTTTTTATAGCAAACCTTCCCATTTAATCTAACACATATGTATTGGTGAATCATATGGTCTTGTTTTTTTACCTTTAGCTCACCACTTTCTTTCTCAAACTTTGTTGGTATGTGTTTTTCCATCTCATCTTATAGGGGATAACATAAACTGCACGCCCACACTATGCATCGAAATGGTCGGTTCGCATACGCCAAATTCCACTAAACAATACAGGCCACCTAACGTAACCATTCTAATCCTTCAATTATATATTCTTCTACACCATCCAAGTTCCTATTTTTTATAACACAAAAGTTGAAACTATTTTATTAAGATAAAAAAGAGATTCGAATCTGAGTACATCATTCTATTTTGTAGTGAAACGTGTTTGAAAAGAATGATATATAAGAATCTTTAAATGTTTAATATTATTATGAATTGAAATGTAAACTATATATAACAGGAGTTTAGAGATAAACAGTTCTTGATTAAAAGCATCATTTCTTCAATTTCCATTTTAATCCAATATAAATATCAAATCAACATATGATAGTTATTTATTAAATTAAATTAAACAAATACTCTTAATTATATTTTATAATTAGTTTTTAATATGTTTAATTGAGTTAATGTATTTGATTCATAACCTTAAACTCATTCAAAAATATTATAATAACATGCTAGATAATTGCATACAAAAAAAATTGTTAAAAAATAAAATCTGATTAGTGGATAGTGTTTTTAATATAAAAATACTTAAATAGCTTTGAATTTATATAATTGTTTGTACTAATTGAGCTGATGTTTGATTAATTCGTAATATCATTTCATTAAAACCTTTTAATGTTAGCATAAATATAATTTTAATTTAAGAAATGGGGAGAGCTCAAGAGAAGAAATTCTAAAACCTCATGTCATAATCAATATGTAGTCATACTGCCTAAAACAGATTACAAAAATCATATGGCACTAAACACATTATATCCATAGGACAAAAAGGTAGGTTAATATGTGACTGGGAAATTCAAAGAGAAAAATACTTAATATGCAAGAAAATTGTAATAAAATATGCATATTATAAGAGGAGATAATATTGTTAGTCCCATTATTTAAATTATCAAATTTTGTTTATAATCATTTTAAAAAATTTATGATATTTATGTTTTGTTTTTTTATTGAAATTAAAGTAAATATTCTTAAGAAAAAATAAACAGCTTACCATTAAATATATTTCAGTTTTATAAACAGACTTAAATCTCCCAACCTCGTAATTAAAAAATAAGAATGAACAATCATCACGTGTATATTATCTTTTAACTCACCTGAAAAAGCTTTAAATGTATTTTGACCCTTAATAACTAAATTAGTGAGTTTGGCACTGAATCCTAGAAAAACTAGAAGGATAGGTTCATGTGCAGACAATGCTCAGTCACGAGCCTCAATTCGAAACCTTGTATCCTAGAAAAACCTAGAATCTTTTCTGAGCTGTTGTTTTGTTGTGTCGGTATTTGGAATAATTGTGGAGTTTTTCGAGAGCCTGTGAGACTTTGACATTTGGCCTTTTTCTTTTCCCTCCAAGTTCCTGGTGAAATTATACTCCAAATCAAAAGAGAATGTTTTAGATATTTTTTTATAACTCGGTTTGAATTATTTTTCAAGCTACGTATTAAATTTAACAATTATTTTTATATTTTGGTTTAAAATTTTATTTTTATCTAAATTAAGTTTTTAAATTCACAATTATTCTTATATTGAAGTTTATTTTATCCAATTTAGATTTTTTATATTGGTAATAAATAAGTTTAAGAGTGTAAAAAACCCTCAAACTTCTATAAAAGAAATTAATTAAGTTCTTGCATTTTTTCACTAAATTAGGTAATTAAATTTTCAAATTGCATCAAAAAAACCCTCAAAACTTAAAAAAAAGATAATTAAGTCCTTACTCTATTTTTTACTCAAATTGGGTACTTAAACTTTCAAAATGCATAAAAAAGACCCTCAAATTTAAAAAATAATAATTTAAGCCCCTTTTCTTTTTCACCCAATTGGATACTTAAACTACAAAAATGCATCAAAAAGGCCCTTTAGGCATTAACTTTAACAGTTGACCATTAAAGTTAATTGCTCTTAATTTTTTCTAGTTGAAGCTACCACGTGTCACAACCACAGCATGACATGTGGCAAAAAAAGATAAAAAATAAAAATAAATAAATGTTATAAATTATTAAATTTTAATAAAAATATAATTTTTTATAATTTATTAATTAGAAATGAATTTATAAAAATCGTAAAAAATATAAAATATATAGAAATATAGAAAAAATTATAAAAATTTATGAAGTCGTAATAAAATTATAAAAAATGTAAAGAAATATAAAATTTGTAAAAAAAAATTATAAAAAATTATCGTAAGAAACATTTTATAATTTTTCTATAAATTTTATTGATTTTTATTTTTTTTATCATTTTTCGCCACATTTCACGTTGTATTGCGACACGTGGTGACTTTAACTAAAAAAATTTGGGGTCGTTAACTTTAACGGTCAACAGTTCATTAAAGTTAACGGTTAAAGGAGCTTTTGGATGCATTTTATAATTTTCTAATGATTTTTACAAAATTTTACAATTTTTATATTTTTTCTAATTTTTAATAAATTTTATTTTTATTAAAATTTAATAATTTTTATATATTTTATTGATTTTTATAGTTTATAATTTTTTACTACATATCACACCGTGGTTGTAACGTGGGATGACTTTAATTGAAAAAATTAGGGGCAGTTACTTTAATGGTCAACTGCTAAAGTTAAAAGTCATAAGGCCTTTTTGATTTATTTTGACAGTTCAAGTAACCAATTAAGTGAAAAAAAAAAGAAACAGAAACTTAATTACTTTTTTTTAAATTTTTGAAAAAGTTTGAAGACATTTTTTATACATTTTTAAAATTTAAACACTCTAAAAAATTATTTTCTTTTTAATTTAAGGACTTTCCAAATAAATAACACATAATAAAATATAAACTCAAAACAATCCTATTACAAACAAAGAAGGAATGAGATATAGATTAAAAGTGAAAGTGTTATGATAAAGATGTTTTGTTGGTTAAAAACAAATAGTTCCGTTCATTCACGTCTTCCGCTGCGTAATGATTAATCAGCAGCAATCGCCATGGATTTAATTTACACACATAACCAAGCTGTACGTACGTCTGTAAACCCTTCCTTATTTCCTCCAAACTTAAATTGGAATAAATATCAACATACACAAATAGAATAAATTGAAAGTATTGAGTGGTGCATTGGAATTATTTGGTGATATAATAGAGAAAATAATATATGATGATGAAAATTGCAGATATCAAAATTTTCTTACAATCAGAAGCAAAGACACAAACTCTTGCTTCCAGATTCCATGGAAAACTTTATTATTTTCATTCCTATGACGTTTATAAAAAACTGAAACTTAAAACATTGTCGTCGTAAAATAGTTTAGAAATTCTTAAGCAACTTTCGTACCTGTTCCAACGTAACGAAGAGCACCACCGTGAACGGCCCTTGTCTGGAGATGGTAGGTATAAACCCTTTATACAAAGCCATCGGCCCTTCCGCCTTCACTGTTTTCATAGCACAATCCAGAGCTCCGGTATAACGTGGCCTTTGCCCAAGCACCACCTTCATGTTCATTACCCTTGTCTTGATTACGTCAACGGGATTCGATACCACCGCCGCCACAAATCCAGCCGAGAAACTCGCCACCACGTGTGTACAGATCCCATCTTTCATCCACCCTTTTGCCAAAATCGTTTCCTTGATTTGATCGTAGGAAGCCAACTGCGACGCCGTCACCAGCATGGCTCGGTTCACCGTCATCGATGAGCCACGCCACAAGGAAGTAACGCCTTCTTGTTTGGTCATGCGAGCGAGGGCGTCAACGACGCTGGTGTAGTTACGGCGTTGAGATAAAGGGAGGCGTCCGTCAGCTTGCATACGAACCATTGCAACATCGGCTGGGTTCCCGACGGCAGCGCCGATACCCCGGCTATTAACCCAGCGAGGATTTTGCTGGCGAGAGGCATGGTATTCGTTTCCTTATCGGTCCATTTATGCTTCAGGATGTCATAGATTCCCATCCGGGTGGTGGAATAAAGGGTCTGGCGGAGTACGGTAGCGGAAACACCTGAGAAAAGAGCTCTGAAGCCTTCGGTTTTAAAGATCCGAATCCCAGTAGCCACAGGTCCAATACGCGCCGCCGTGGCTTGTCTGAGGTGTACAGTAGAGGAGGGGGTGCTGTTGGTCTGGAAAGCTAAAGAAGGGCGGAGATTTTGAGCAGCCGCGTTAGGGCCCTGGGCTTCACCTTGAAGCTGCATTCGAACTTTGATTAAATCCAGTGGGTGGGTTGAACAACCGGCGACAATTGATGCAATGCCTCCTTCAATGAAACCTTTGACTCCTCCCATTTTTTTTCTAATTCTCTCAAGAACAAAAATCTAAAAACTTTCAAAGAATGAACAAAATTGATCAAGAAAAAAAATAAGGACTGAAATATAACTAAAGACTCCAAATGGAATTAGGGTTCATATCACTAGAAACCAGGAAATGGGAATGAAGATCAAAAGCTAATGAACAAGAGTGAGGAACGGTAGGCCTTTGAGACATATGCTGGGGAGATTTACAAGCTTCTTTTTTTGGTAAATATAGCAAAGCAAATGTATGGATGATTTATTTGCCATACGAGGGAATGAGTCCTTATAGCAGCGCACGAGCTTGGTCGCGTGGGGGATTCACCTAATGCCAATTCTTCATCGCTTAATCAATAGTGGTTTTTTTTTTCTTTAATTTTGCTTTCCATCCTTTGTATATAGTTCAATAATTAAAATCCAGTGAATTTAGACTGTCAAAATAATTTTATTAAATTGGAATATTTATTATTTTTAATATTTTTAAATTTAAAAAAATTATTTATGTGACCAATAATTACATAAGTGGAAAACAAAATAAACAAATAAAAATGTTCAATGTAGAGCTATAAGGTTTCGAGTTTTGAATATGGAGTTATAAGGTTTCTAATTCTAAATCATAGATTATAAACTTCTTTAATAATATTTTTAGAGAAAAAGAGGGGAAGTTGGTATTTTTTTTCTTACATAACTTTTTTAAGAAATTTTAAATTGACAACCTCCGTAAATTTTTTATTGTAAAATGTCACATAATAAAAAAAATTTTAAAATTCTATCACATTCGTATCCATTGAACTTTAGTTATTAAATCAAAATAGTAGAGAGATTAAAATCTTGAAATTAAAAATAAATAGATTAAATTTTAAATATAAAATAAGTATAGGGATTGGAAAAAAAATTAAACCTTTCTTTCTTTATTTAACGTAGGCTCAAGCCTGCCATGTGTCTACTAGGTACAGGTGGGTCTGAGGACAAAACAAGAAGTTTCGTTTAAAATTGAAATGTATGGACTATGTGATCATGGTGGAGACGATCTGGGTTAAGGTTGAGCCAATCTAATGTATTTAGATAAATTTTTTAAGTTTGGGTCGAATTTAATTTTAAAATAAATTTACTCTTTTTTTTAAAACTAAGTTCAATTTAATTTAAGAAGAGTATATTTAAGTCCGATCCGACCCGTTTATATTTAATTTTTTTAGATTAATTTTTTATTTGAAAATATAATACACTAAATGCACTAAAAAAGACTAAAATAAAAATTTTCTAACACATTAAAAATATTAATATTAAAAACCACTACTATAAATATATTAAATATTTTATTATATTAAAAAAATAAATAAAATAGATGTTTTGTTGTATTAAATATAATATTTAAAATTTTATATTTTGGGTTGGGTTATTTCGTTGGGTAATTTTTTTTTTGGGTACAAGGTTTAATTGTTATTGGGTTAGTGATTTAATATAAATATAAATATAATTATTATTTAACATATATAATTAATATAATTGTTTTTAAAATATAATATTCGCGCCAAGCTCGGGCCAAAAATCTTGCTCAAGGCCCAACCCATATAAAAGTCGAGTCTTAAATTTTACTAACTCCATTTTTCAGGTCTCATATTTTGTCCAAACCCTCTCATTTTTCGGGCGAGATTTTGGACCTAGGTGGGTGGCTCGACCCATTAGCAGGTCTAGTATGGACCGTTTTCATTTTTTGTTTTATATATATACACACGTATATGCCTTGTAAATATTTTTCTGGTATTGTTGATTTATATTTACTATATTAATGTTGGTAAAAGTACAATGGAGACCTTTGTAGTAGGAGTCAGATTGCATTTTGCTCCTCTACTTAAAAAATGGGCAATTAGTCCCAATACATCATATCAAATAGTAAATTGATCATTCTATTAAAATTTTCATCTATTCCTATTGTTAAAAACTAGTCCCTATAAATAGGAATAAGGCACACGTGGCATGCCAAATGTAATAATTGGTTATTCCATCAACTACACTAGTATTTAACAGTAGAAATTGATGAAAATTTTAACAAAAAGGATCAATTTGCTTTTTGATCTAATGTACAGGGGCTAATTTTGTAACAACCCAGTTTCCAGTGGTGTCGGAAAATGAGGTTTTGAGACCTTATTTCCATATATCGACGGAGTTGTTATAAAAATATATTGAAACTCGGTTAAGCAATTTAGTCGAAAAAGTGCTTAATTAAGGCTCAAGGACTAAATTATAAAAGTCCAATCACTATATAGAGTTTTAATTAAGAAAAGGCTTGAGAATCTAGATAACAATTATCTAAGGGACTAAAATGATTAGTAAACCAATTTGAAATAGATGTTAATGGAATGTGACAATGGATTTTGTAACACCCTAAAAATTGGGTTAGAAGAAATTGAGTTTTGAAATCAAGAGTGCTCATCCCTCAATTTTGAGTTTAGACTTCGGAAATTTTTGTTAAGTAAATTAATATGGTTCAGTAGTTAAGTATTCTGCTTATGTGAGTGAGGTTTTGGGTTCGAATCATATTTTTGGAAACTTTGTTATTTTGCTTAAACCCTTACCCCGGAATGTGTGGTTTATAAGTTAATTGTGTGTAATTTATATAAAAAATGAGCCTATTGGTTAAGTGGTAAGACCTCAACTTACCTTTTGGTCTTGTGTTCAAGTCTCAGTAAAAGTTATGGAGATATTTTTATTTAACTGCCTTGTGGGGTAGTTTATTTTAGTTAAAATTTCCCCCAAACAAAACCTTCATTTGCTGTTCATGGTTTACATTTTGTTATTTTATTTTATTTTCTAACGTTACTTTTGGCTTCTTTCTTCACTGTTTCGATTTCACCATTTCAAGTTCATTTCTTTTTGCTATGTTACATTACCCTGATTCTGTACGGGATATGACTTCTCCTTTTAGTTCAATTCGCTGGCTGGTAAGTTTGATTTAAGTTCTGGCGTCGAAAGTTCTTCGATGTAACTTCGATTTTAGAATGTTAGTTTTTAGCAATTTGACTGTGACTTAACTGTTTGTTAGACAATTGCTTGTCGTTTAGGGATGAGAAATCATCTTTTTTGCTCTTGCATCAAGTCCGTATTAGGAGGGCATTGAAACCCCTCTTTTTCTACATTTTCAGTCGTAAAAAAACGAGACTATTGACGCCACGCGGCCAAGGCATGGGCGTGTGACCAGGCCGTGTGAGCCTCATGGGTAAGGACAAGGATGTCTGCCCAGGCTGTGTGAGCCACATGGGTAAGGACATGGGCGTTTGGCCAGGCCATGTAACTCACTATTTATGCTTTAGAACCACACGGCCAAAGACATGAGTATAGAGGTTGGGAAAAAAATTAGACCTTTATTTATTTATTTAATGTAGGCTCAAGCCTACCACGAGTCTACTATGTATAGATGGGTCTGAGGACCAAACAAGAAGTTTCATTTAAAATTGAAATGTAAGGACCATGTGATCGTGGTGGAACCGAGGTTGGGCCAATCCAATCTATTTAGATCAATTCTTTAAGTTAAAATAAGCTTACTTTTTTTTTTGTCTAAATCAAGTTCAATTTAAGAAAGATAAATCTAAGTCTGACCCAACCCGTTTATATTTGATTTTATTAGATTATTTTTATATTTGAAAATTTAAAACATTAAATGCACTAAAAAAGACTAAAATAAAAGTTTTCTAACACATTAAAAATATTAATATTAAAAAACACTACCATAAATATACTAAATATTTTATTATATGAAAAAATACAAATAAATAAATAAAATAAAATATTTTATTGTATTAAATATGATATTTAAAATTTTATATTTTGGGTTGGCTTATCTAGTTGGGTAATTTTTTTTTTTTTTTGGTCTTGGGTAATGGGTTTAATTATTATTGGGTTAGTGATGTAATATAAATATATATAATTATTATTTAACATATATATTTAAAATAATTGTTTTTATAATATAATATATTCGAGTCGGGCTCGAGCCAAAAATCTTGCCCAAGGCTTGACCCATATAGAAAAATGGGCATTAAATTTTTCCAAGTCCATTTTTTAGGTCTCAAGGATGGGGTTGTGATTGGCGGGGTTGTGTGGGGTCAGTTAGGAATGTGGATGGCATGTTCACAGAGGAAGGGAAACTGAAAGGAGGAAGTGGGATTAAAAGAGGTTGGGTGGTAAAGGAAAGAGGAGATCAGGGGAGAAGAGAGATGGCGAATGGTGGTGTGATGGGAATAGCGGTCAAGTCGAAAGAAAAAAGAGAGAAGGGGGATCAGGGAAAGGCAGAGAGCTGTTGGCGTAGGTAGATCGATGGAAAAGAAACGATGGTTGAATGAAGGAGAAAGGGGGAGGTTTGTAGTTGCATGATGGTCAGACCTACGAAGGGAGTTGCAAAACGGGGGCTAGGGTTTTGGGAAAGGGATGAACAATGGTGGGGGTAGGAAAAGAAAGGAGGAGTGGTGGCTAGGTAAAAAAAATGAAAAGGAAATGTGAAAACCCTAGGGTGAAAACAAAGACACGATCATGTAAAGGCTCGTGTTGGACAATACTGCTGTGTCGCGCGCCCGTGTGTACGCTTCCAGGCTGTGTGTCCATTTAAAAAAAATTGCCCAAGTTTCACACGGCCTAGGACACGCCCGTTTGTACAAACCATATAACACACATGGCCCTGTGTCAGGATGAGTGTGATGATCCTTCACTACTCCCACGTTCGTGTGAGAGGCCGTGTAGGTCACACGGTCTACCACAAGCCTGTGCGTTAGGTCGTGTGTCACACACGACAATGTCTCTAAACCATGTATCCACATAACCAGGCCGTGTATGTCGAAATAAGATTGGAAAAATTAGCTCCAGTATCCACACGGCCTAGGACACGCCAATGTGTCTAGGCCGTGTGCCCTACACGGCTATGTCGACCCCCTTTTTTTAAATTTTTTTAAGTAATAAAAATAAAAATGAATGTAATTTTTTTGAATTTTTTTCAAGAAAGTAAAATAAATAAATAATACAAAAACACTCGGGTTGCCTCCTAAGTCGAGCTTAGACTCTAAATAATACTCCAACATGTTTTCATGAGGGATTTCCTACAAATAATTTTGAGCCACGTGATTATTAACATTAATAGAAAAATTAGAGTCATCTCGCTCACTAGGGACTCACAAAATCACGTGCTTGAAGAGTAATCTTTTCATCACCTACATGAAGCACAAGTTCACCAGTACCCACATCAATAACAGTTCTAGCAGAGGCTAAAAAAGGTCGACCTAATATCATAGGTACCTCAATATCCTCATTCATGTGCAATACAACAAAATCAACAGGGAATATAAATTTATTGACTTTCATAAGTACATCCTCAATAATACCCCTAGGATATCTATTTGATCTATTCGCTAATTGAATACTCATCTTAATGGATTTGGGTTCCCCAAGACCAAGTTGTTTGAACATCTTATAAGGCATGACATTTATACTAGCCCTCAGATCAGCCATAGCTTTTCAACATTTAAACTGCCAATGAGACAAGGAATAGTAAAACTCCCTGAATCTTTAAGTTTGTTGGGTAGCTTGTTTTGGAGAATTTTCGAGTAAACTGCATTGAGCTCCATAGTCGACAAGTCATCTAACTTCCTTTTATTTGTTAACAGTACATTTAAGAATTTTACATACTTTGGCATTTGTGAAAGGGCTTAAACAAACAGCAAGTTAATATGTAATTTCTTAAGAGTTCAAGAAATTTACCATATTGTTCTTTTGTGTGATCTCTCTTCAATGCTGTTGGATAAGGGATTTGTTGTTTGTATTCTCTAATTACTGGTTTATGCTCTTTCTTACATTCCTCAACCTCATCACCTTTCACAACAGTTTTTGGCTTTGACTTCTTTTCAAGCTCAACTAACCCTTTTCACGTTTCTAACAGTGATTGCGTGGATTTGCTCATTTGGGTTAGTTTCAATGTTGCTAGGTAAGCTACATTGTGATCTTTCTAAAACAAGTTTGGTAAGCTGTCCAATTTGATTTTCAAGTTTGAAATTGAGTTTTCGACACCAAAAAAATTTGGAAACATCTCCTCAAGGTTCGGTTTCTTCTTTAGCTGATAAGGCTATTGAAAACCCGGACAGGGTTGTGACCTTTGATTCCCTTAAGCACCCTAAGAAAAAATTGGATGGTTCGTTCAACCTGCATTATAGTTATTGTTATATGAGTTATTTTGAGGTCTAGAATTGTTACCCATAAAGTTGATTTGCTTATGCTCTATGTTAGGACTGAAAGGTAAACATTCTAGATTGATCATACCCTATCCATTCGCATCATATTGCCCTACCGGATTCACCTTCTTAGAAAAATTGAAACCATCAATTTTCTTACCAATAACTTTAACCTAATTTGCTAAAATAGAAATTATATCAATATTAAAAACATCGGCTGCTTTAATCGGTTTCTTTCTCATGACTTGCCACTATAGTTATTCAGTTCCATCTCCTCAATAAACTTTTAGGCTACCTCGGTTGTTTTATTATTCAGTGTTCCACCAGTTGCTGCATCAATTAGTTGCCTAGTCAAGAGATTCAAACCATTGTAGAAGGTTTGAACTTGCAACCACAAAGGTAATCCATGATGAGGACACCTTCTCAAAAGATCCTTAAATCTCTCTCATGTATCATATAATGTCTCCAAATCGATTTGAGCAAAAGAAGAGATGTCGTTCTTCAACTTAGCTATTTTAACCGGTGGGAAGTACTTTAACAGAAACTTCTCAATCATCTGATCCCAAGTCGTGATAGAACCTCGTAGCAATGAATTCAACCACTATTTTATCTTGTTGTAATATCCCTAAATCAGGTCTAATAGTTATGGGTATATTTTTCGGGTTTCAATTTTTAAACTAGGAATTTATAAGGTTTCGAGTAATTTTTAATTTAATTTAGGAGGTTAATTTTGTAACATTCCTTACCCGTATTCAACGCCGAAATAGTGTCTAGACTGTGTGTGACATGCGATCTACCTCGTGGGCATGTGTTCTGGTCGTGTATCCCCTGCAACTTAATTTTGAGAAACAGAATGCTCAGAATTGAGCACACAGGCAGAGACACGAGTGTGTGTCTCATCCGTGTGGATGACACGGTCTCAGGCACGGGCATGTGTCCTTGGCGTGTGAAATCTGCACCTATTTTGTGAAAATTTAATTATCCACACAGCCTAGCACACGGGCGTGTGACTTGGCTGTGTGACATCAATTTGTTCATGTATTGCAAAACAGAAAGTTACACAAGTTAGGGACATGGACATGTGCGACAACACGGCCTACCCACATGGGCGTGTCCCAAGCCATACGAGCTTGTGACCCCTGTTCATAGCAAAAATTTTCTAAGTTTGGTGAAAATTTCTAAAGTTCTTGATTTAGTCCCGAATCATATCCACAGCATGTTTAGGGCCTCGTAGGCTCATATTAGGGACTTTATGTTTAAATGTGCATGGTTTTAGTCTAGACAAAAATTTAACGGTGGCTGAGTATACTGGCATATGTTGTGGTTACTTCACGGCTTGTGTGAGCAGCACATCATAGCTACGTCTTGACTGACAGCTTATGTAAGCAGGTCCATCAATAGCTCGAGAGCGAACAATTATGTGATATAAGATTGAGGTAGCATTGGCTACGTATGTGGCACTTATTGTGCAAAAATCCCGAGTATCCGACATTATTATTCCGAGTGGTTCACAGGTATTTCAAAGATGAGAATATGTGTAAGCTCATTTCGAGATGATTCAAGTATGTACGTAAAGTTCATGTTTATTAAATGCTTGAAATGATTAAAATGAGGTAAGTTTTGTGATGGAATGAATTATGATACTATGGTAAATTTACATTTAATTATGGTATATTATTCGAATGTTATAAGCATGGTAAGGTTGCTTATTTCTTGCATACGAGCTTACTAAGCTATATAGCTTACTTTGTTTATTTTTCATGTTTTATAGTGTCGCCAAGCTAACTCGGATCGAAGATCGTCAGAGATTCGAACCACACTATCAAACTCTTTTTTTTGGGGGGTATTGATGATCTTAGTATTTTGAAACTATGGCATGTATAGGGACTTGGTCATTTTGTTATATGTGTCATTTGATTTGGCCAAATGTATTGGCTTATATTTGTTTAAGGTGATTTGATATTTAGCCATGTAAATTGGCTTATTTTGGCTAATATGGTTGTAAGCCTAAGTATATTCATATATGTGCCAATGTCTTTGGTGATATGGTAACGGTATGCTTGGTGAATGATGGAATGTGATTCATAGCATGGATGTGAAATGTTTGGAAATGTGATATATTGATGAGATAATAAATTTGTGCACAATTAAGTGTTTTAAAAGTAGTTAATTGAGGC
Source organism: Gossypium hirsutum (assembly GCF_007990345.1). Classification (NCBI taxonomy): domain Eukaryota; kingdom Viridiplantae; phylum Streptophyta; class Magnoliopsida; order Malvales; family Malvaceae; genus Gossypium; species Gossypium hirsutum. The sequence continues at coordinate 98,609,064 of NC_053425.1, forward strand.
ATAATGAATGTGAAATTTTCATGATTGATTTAGGACATAATAAATGTAGCACCCCTTACCCGAGTTCATGGCTAGGACTGGGCATGAGGTATTACCATAGTTAACCACATGCAAACAATCATTTCTGAGTCACCAAGACTCAATCAAATTTAAAACTTTTTCTAACCTTACTTAGAACTCCTTAATGTAGGCCTACGATACCTCAAACTCTCATTGGAAACCATTCAAAACTAACTCAGGTCCTTAAACCGACTTAATAAAAATAACCATTAAAACAGGGCACACGCCCGTGTGGAAGGGTAACACGCCCGTGTGCAATTAAAATCTAAATTCGAACCTACAAGGGTTTTCACACGGCCTGACACACGCCCGTGTCTATGGCCCGTGTCTCTCACACGGCTATGACACGCTCGTGTCCTAGCCCGTGTCTAAAAACCTTGACATTCTATTTTTGATGTCAGCAATCCTTAAGGGTCACATGGCCAACGCACACGCCCGTGTGCTAGGCTGTGTCCTTCACACGGCTGGACAACACGCCCATGGGGCTGGCCGTATGTCATACACTGCCTAGACACACGCTCGTGTGTCTACCCGTGTGGAAACACAGGGCTATTTACCAAGCCCTTTGCCACCCTGAATCACAAAACAACAACCATCATGCTAAAAAAAATCATAGTATGATTCTCATTCCAACAACCACATCTAAGGCCTTTACACATTTCATATTTACTAAAACAACCAACAAATTACCCATTCATGAAATAACTTCTTGTTTTCGTATAACAACTTTCAACTTTAGCCATTTCCATGGCCTTGTACAAAATGAATCAAAATGCTAAAGTAAGCCAACACATTTGGCCAATTAACAAAGACACAAAATTCTAAAGTCAGGGTCCTATACATGCCATAATCAAAATAAATAGATCTAACTATACCAAGTGCTTCAATTGATAGTGTGATTGATGCCTCCGACAATCGATGATCCACGAGCTAATTAGACGGCACTATAAGAAAATGGAAAGAAATAGCGTAAGCATAAAGCTTAGTAAGTTGCAAGCAATAAATATAACAACAACTTTACCATTTATCATTATGCTCATAGTACATAAGTAGGCATAAGCACAACTTACTCATCACTAGCCAATACATTTCACATAGCATATATTGAGCTCACATCTCATACATTTCAAATAAGTACCTGTACCACCAACAACATGATCATACTTTTCTCATTTAACTTAAAATTGTAACTATCACCGTTGAACCATTTGAAATACTATCGGGTATTCACTAAGCCTCAAACATAGGGGGTAATGCCGATGCCATGTCCCAAACATAGCCTTACACTGACTATCAAAATCGAGGCCGACGCCATGTCCCAGACATGGTCTTACACTAGCTCTCACATATCCGTGCCAATGCCATGTCCCAGACAGGGTCTTACACTGACACATCTCGTAGCCGATGCATGTCCCGGACATGTCTTACACTGGCTTACGTCACGAGGCCGATGCATGTCCCAAACATGTCTCACACTAGCTCTCATTTCAATGTCGATACCATGTCCCAGACATGGTCTTACACAGGCTCTCATAATGTGGCCGATGCATGTCTCAGACATGTCTTACACTAGCACACAAATGACCTGAGTGTCATGGCACGAATAACCGAATTATTTCCTAAGGTTCAACGGGAGTTCTACTATATCAATATTCATCATACATAATTATTTCCACAAACAACCGATTTATGCTATATCAATTTAAACACTTATAATAACCATGTAGTTGTATTATTTACATATAACTTACATCGATATGCAAAAATGCAGGCTACTCGTCCGGCTTAGTCCACTTGTGTTGCTTTTTCCTGGTCTAGGCCCGGATTTTGCAATTCTTGATCTAAAATTATAAAAATTCACAAATTTAATCCTTTTAATGATCTAGTTACTCAAAAATTTATAATTGAGCAAAATGACCATTTTGCCCCTATACTTTTGCAAAGTAACCATTTTACCCCTAACTCTGAAAATCGATTTTTATCAAATTTCTTCATATATTAAGCCTAGCCAAACCCTTTTTACTCTTATAGAAACCCAAAATTCCTATTATTTCTCATATTTACCATCTAATTTTTCAACTTATGTAAAAAAGGTCCCTAGTTAGGGCTTCTATGAAAATTTATTCACAAAAGTTGTTTATTTCTCAACCATAACTCATATTCTTCCATAAAATTTCAGAAATAAACATGTCTAATATCATGGAAAAACTCTAGACTTTCAACCATTTTACAAAATAGTCCCCTTGTTAGAAAGTTCATGTTACAAGGGGTCCAAAAATGCAAAAATCATTAAGGAAACTATCAAAATCACTTACCTATGAGAATAGAGAGTGGCTGAAATTTTTCAAGCTCTCAAAACCTCCTATGGCTGATATTTTCGGCACTAGATAAGATGGGAAAGGGATGATATCATCCTTTGTTTATTTTGTTTTCTTTTTACTCAAATAAGCTACCAAACCCACCTAATTTGACTTTTTTGACCATTCTTGTCCCCATGGCCAGCCTAGCACCCTTTCTAGGGTATATTTTCCCTTTAAATACCCCTAATTTAAGTTCCATAGAAATTTAACACCCTTAGCTATCAATTTAAGACTTCTGAAGTTAATGCGATTTAGTCCTTTTTTCGCAATTAAGCTCACAAACGCTAAGATTACCTCACCAAATTTTTCATGTACTCATATAATAATTCCAAAACACATAAAAATAATATCAAAAATAATTTCTCTAACCTCGGGTTGGTGGTCCCGAAACCACCATTCCAACTAGGCCCAAAAATCGGGCTGTTACAATAAATGTTGTAAGAATGATAGATGTTACTATTGTTTTGGCATGGATTGGCCATGTTTATAGGTTTTTTGGTTGCCTAAGTATATTATGTTTTGTGCCATTGAGTTGGTGTATGTGTATGTATGAATAAATGTGGCAAATGGCTTGGCAAATAGCTTTTATTTTATCCATACGGGTAGACACACGGGCGTGTGTATAGGCCGTATGTGACACATAGCCTCTCCCATGGGCATGTGTTTTGGCCGTGTGTCCCCTGCACATTAATTTTAAGAAACTGAATGACCAGAATTGAGCACACGGGCAGAGACACGGGCGTGTGTCTCAGTCGTGTGAGGGACACGGCCTCAGGCACGGGTGTGTGTCCTGGGCGTGTAAAGTTTACACCTATTTTATGAAAATTTATTTTTTCACACGGGCATGTGATTTGGCCGTGTGATTCTAAATTTTTTATGAGTTATAAGTCAGAGAGTTACACGGGGTTGGGACACGAGCGTATGTGACCACACGGCCTGCCCACACGGGCGTGTCTCATATCCACATGGAATTGTGACCCCTGTTTAGTGGAAAAATTTTCTAAGTTTTGTAAAAATTTCTAAAGTTCTTGTTTTAGTCCCAGACCACTCCAAAAGCATGTTTAGGGCCTCGTAGGCTTGTATTAGGGACTTTATGATTAATTGCAAATGGCTTTAATTAGGACGAAAATGTATGGCTCGAAATTTTATGATTATTTGTGTGGTAAGTCATGTAATGCCTCAGACCCTATTTCAGCGTTGAATAAATGAAAAATATGGGTCATCCTTAGCAAGGAATAGGTTTGGCTAGGCTTGGGTGTGATGAAATTGATTGAATATCACTTTACGAGCCTAGTGACTAAAATGTAAAAAGTTAAAAAGTTATGGGAAAATTGTAATTTTTGTCATAAGGTTTTTTTAGGATTAAATTGAATAATATGATGATTGAATAAGTTAAATTTGATATTATAGATCAAGAAAGAAGAGGTTTTGACCTAGAACGAGGAAAGAACAAGGTTGTGGATTAAATCGAACTATTGGCCATTTTGTTCTAAGGTAAATTCGTATGTTAAAAATAAGGTCTAGAATAATTGTATTTAAATGCTTTAATATTGTATGAATTGTATGTTTGATTATGTGAATGAGTATGATTCTACGAACGAGTTCGGCGATGATTCGGCAAGTGAGAAGTCTCGTTGAACCTTAGGAGTAGATTAGGATACAAGTGGCATGTCACTAGGGTCACTATGTGTTATGTGATTATGTGATCCGGGTGCTGATCTTGTACGTCTTACCTGTGGCTGAGCATACCGGCATATGTTGCGGATACTTGACAGCTTGTGTGCGCAGAGCACCACGTAGCTATGTCTTGACTGACAACTTGTGTGAGTAGGCTCGTCAATAACTTGAGAGCGAGCGATTATGTGATATGAGATTGATGTAGCATTGGCTACGTATGTGGCACTTAGTATGCAAAAATCCTAAGTATCCAACATTATTATTTCGAGTGGTTCACGGGTATGTCAAAGATACGAATATGTGTAAGTTCATTTCAAGATGTTCAGGTATGTACGTAAAGCTCATGTTTATTAAATGCTTGAAATGATGAAAATGAGGTAAATTTTGTGATGGAATGAATTATGATACTATGGTAAATTTACATTTAATTATGTTATATTATTCGAATGTTATATGCATGGTAAGGTTTTTTATTTCTTGCATACGAGCTTACTAAGCTATATAGCTTACTTTGTTTATTTTCCATGTTTTATAGTGTCGCCAAGCTAACTCAGATTGGAGATCGTTAAAGATTCGAATCACACTATCAAACTCTTAGTTTGGGTATTGATGATCTTAGTATTTGAAAGTATGACATGTATAGGGACTTGGTCATTTTGTTATATGTGTCATTATGATTTTAGCCAATGTATTGGCTTGTAATCTGTCAAAGGCTTGATTTGATATTTGGCCATGTAAATTGGCTTATTTTGGCCAATATGATTGTAAGCCTACGTATATTCATATATGTGCCAATGTCTTTAGTGATATGGTCATGGTGTGCTTGGTGAATGATGGAATGTGATTCATAGCATGAATGTGAAATTTGCATGATTAATTTAGAGCATAATAAATGTTGCGAGTATAGTAGATGTTGCTATTGTATTGGCATGTGTTGGTCATAATTGTGGGTGTTTTGGTTGCCTAAGTATATCATGTTTTGTGCCATTGAATTGGTGTATGTGTAAGTGTGAATAAAGGTGGCAAATGACTTAGTAAATAGCCTTTATTTTGTCCACACGAGTAGACAGACGCCTTGGGTGGCTTTGGCTACATATGTGGCACTTAGTGTGCAAAATTTCCAGAGTATCTGACATTATTATTCCGGGTGGTTCACGGGTATGTTAAAAATGAGAATATGTGTAAGTTCATTTCAAGATGGTTCAGGTAAGTACGTAAGCTCATGTTTATTAAATGCTTGAAATGATGAAAATGAGGTAAGTTTCATGATGGAATAAAGTATGATACTATGGTAAATTTACATTTAATTATGTTATATTATTCGAATGTTATACGCATGGTAAGGTTGCTTATTTCTTGCATACGAGCTTACTAAGCTATATAGCTTACTCCATTTATTTTCCATGTTTTATAGTGTTACCAAGCTAACTCAGATCGGAGATTGTCAGAGATTCAAATCACACTATCAAACTCTCATTTTAGGTATTGATGATCTTAGTATTTGAAAGTATGGCATGTATAGGGATTTGAATTTGTGACAACAGAGATGGCTCGAAATTGTGTGATTGTTTGGGTGGTAAGTCAGGTAATGCCTCGGACCCTATTCCGGTATTGAATACGGGTAAGGGGTGTTATAGCCTATCACACGAGGGTGTATAGCCATTTTGAGGGTACACGGGCTAGGCACACTGGTGTGTGTTAGCCATATGACCAAGTCAGAGAGTTACACGGGGTCGGACACGGGCTTGGACACAGCTATGTGCTTCTATTTCGAATGTTAGGCAGCCAGATTTGTCTAAACGACCACTCATTCATCCTTTGAGGAAGGCTTCTCTAGCCTTTCCTCCTTGACTAATCATCACTAGTCTACTTTCAGATGGCGCGGTCCTTTGAGCCGAAGCTGACGCAATACTTTCTACATCATCAGCCACTTCTTGGTCGGGATCCATTTACTATATGAAAACACAGTTTAATTTGTCAGGAGTTGTCACACTATCAAAATTTATATATGGCATGTATAGCTAAACTCTTACACACGTTTATTCACACATACACATACACCAATTCAATGGTACAAACATAATATTCTTGGGCAACCAAAACACCCACAATTATGACCAACACATGTCAATACAATAGCAACATCTAGCATACTCACAACATTTATTATGCCTTAAATCAATCATGCACATTTCACATTCATTAAGCCTCAATTTACTACTGTCAAGACACATAATTGTGCACGAATTTATCATCTCATCAATATATCACATTTCCAAACATTTCACATTCATGCTCTAAATCACATTCTATCATTCACTAAGCATACAATGACCATATCATGAAAGACATTGGCACATATATCCAAGACCGTTCAATTGTATCGATTATCGTCAACTCAACAAGGTTACGATAAAGAACAAGTATCCTTTACCGAGGATTGATGATTTGTTTGATCAGTTGAAAGGTGCAACAATATTCTCGAAGATAGATTTGAGATCTGGTTATTATTAGTTAAAAGTTAAAGACTCGGATGTGTCAAAAACTGAATTCAGGACGAGGTAAGGGCACTATGAATTTCTTGTTATGCCTTTTGGATTAACTAATGCTCCTGGTATTTTTATGGATTTGATGAATCGAATCTTTAGACCGTATTGGACAAGTTTTTATTTGTATTCATTAATGACATTTTGATTTATTCTCGGGATGAGTCTTAGCATGCTGAACATTTAAGAATTGTATTGCAGACTTTGAGAGATAAGAAGTTATTTGTTAAATTCAACAAAAGTGAGTTTTGGCTCTAAGAAGTCAGATTTTTGGGGCATATTGTCTAAACGGAAGGTATAAGAGCTGATCTGAGTAAGATTTTGGCAATTATTGATTAGAAACTGCCAAAAAATGTATCTGAGGTTAGAAGCTTTTTGGGCTTAGCCGGGTATTATCGACGTTTTGTTAAAGGATTTTTGATGATTGCTACACCTATGACAAAATTGTTACAGAAAAATGTTAAGTTCGAGTAGTCAGAGAAATGCCAAAAGATTTTTGAACAGTTGAAAGCGTTGTTAACTGAGGCACCGGTATTAGTACAACCTGAGTCGGGAAAGGAGTTTGGGATTTTCAACGGACCGTCACTGAATGGTCTTGGATGTATGTTTATGCAAGAGGGTAAAGTGATAGCTTATGCCTCGGGACAGTTGAAACCGCACGAAAAGAATTATCCGACGCACGACTTGGAATTGGCTGACATTGTGTTTACTTTAAAGATTTGGTGACACCATTTATTCGGTGAGAAGTGCCACATCTTTACCGATCACAAGAGTTTAAAGTACTTGATGACTCAAAAGGATTTTAATTTGTGACAATGGGGATGACTCGAGTTGTTGAAAGACTATGAGTTAGTAATCGATTATCATTCGAGAAAGACGAATGTAGTCGTTGATGCTTTGAGTAGAAAATCTTTGTTTTCTTTGAGAGCAATGAATACGCGACTGACTTTATCTAATGATGGTTCGATTCTAGCCGAGTTAAAAAGGCTAGACAGGTATTTCTTAAGCAAATTTTCGAAGCTTGGAAATGTGACAAAGAACTTCAAGCTAAAAGAGTTCAGTGCGAATCGACTAATGACTCAGATTTTCAAATTGGGGCCGATGATTATTCAAAAAATTCTTCACGAAGCACACAGTGGTTGTCTGTCTGTTCACCCAAGATGTACGAAGATGTACAATGATTTGAAAATTTGTATTGGTAGTCAGGTATGGAAAGAGATATTTCTGAATTCGTAGCGAGATGTTTGATTTGTCAACAACTAATGGCTGAACATCAAGTACCTTCGGGTTTACTTCAGCCTGTGATAATTCCCAAATGGAAGTGGGACAAAATTATGATAGATTTTGTAATCGAATTACCTTTCACTCTGAAGAAGAAATATGTCATTTGGGTAGTTGTTGATAGATTGACGAAATCGACTCATTTTATTCTGGTACATACCGACTATTCACTTGATAAGCTAGTTGAATTGTACATTGCTGAAATTGTTAAATTGCACGGAGTGACTATTTCTATAATTTCAAATAGAGATCCGAGGATTACATCTCTATTTTGGAAGAATTTGCAAGAAGCTTTAGGCACAAAGTTGAATTTTAGTACAGCATTTCATCCGCAGACCGATGGTCAATCTGAGAGGACGATTCAGGTTCTCGAAGATATGCTTCGCTGTTGTGTTTTAAAGTTCGAATGTAGTTGGGAAAAGTATCTACCTTTAGTCGAATTTGCTTATAACAACAGTTTTCAGTCGAGTATAAAGATGGCATCATATGAGGTATTGTATGGTTGCAAGTGTCAAACTCCGTTGTACTGGACTGAGCTCAATAAGAGACAGATTTACAGGGCTGATTTGGTTAGAGAAACTGAAGAAAAAGTGAAAGTAATTCGTGACTATTTGAAAGCAGCTTCGGATAGACAGAAATCATACGCGGATCTAAAACGAAAAGAAATTGAATTTCAAGTCGGTGATAAGGTATTTCTAAAAGTGTCTCCGTGGAAGAAAATTCTTAGATTTGGTCGCAAAGGCAAGCTGAGCCTGTGCTTTATTGGTCCGTATAAGGTTATAGAAAGGATAGGACCAGTGGCTTATCGTCTAGCTTTACTATCGGAATTAGAGAGAATCCACAATATGTTTCATGTGTCTATGTTGTGACGATATCAATCAAATCTATCTCATGTGATTTCACTAATTGAGGTTGAGATTCAACCTGACATGACTTATGGTGAAGAACCGATCAAGATCCTAGCCAGGAAAGTTAAACAGTTGAGAAATAAAAATATAGCCATCGTGAAAGTTTTGTGGCAAAGACATGGGGTTGAAGAAACTACATGGGAAACTGAGGAAGCTATAAGAAAATAGTACCCAAACCTCTTTTTTGGTAAGATTTTCGGGGACGAAAATCCCTAAAGGGAGAGAGTTGTAACAGCCCGTTTTTGGGTCAAATCAGAACAGTGGTTTCGGGAGCACAAATTCGAAGTAGAGATATTAATTTTATTATTACTTTAAGGTCTACAGTATGATTGAATAATTGTGTGAAAATTTCGTTAAGAAATTTTATCGATAAAATGTCCAATTTGACTAATAGGACTAAATTACAATAGTGCAAAATCAGTGTTCTAGAAGCTAGAGGTGTCTAATTGTTATGAAATTTTAAATTAGAGGTCCTTAAATGGTAATTAGACCATTATATTTTAGTATGGACAAAAATGGACATGGTTAAATAAAATTTCAAAATTTTAAGTGAAGGGTATTTTAGTCATTTGGTAAATAAAGACAAAATAACTAAAATAAAAGTGCTCATCATCTCAAATTAGTCCCTCCATAGCCAAAAATTTCAATGAGTCCATATCTAGGGTTTTGGCCATTTCCAAGCTCGATTGTAAGTCCGTCCTTACCCCATTTTTCATGATTTTTATGTTTTTGAAGTTGTTTCAACCTAATCTAACTATTACAATGACTAATTTGAAAGAAAGATGAAGTCTACAATTTTACCCATGTTGAATATTTGTGTATTTTGATGTTTAATGGTAGAAAATGCATGTTTGGTGTTAGATAAACAACATTTACCAAGTGATTTTTGATGAAAATGTCAAATAAGGACCTATTTGTAAAAGTTGTAAAATGTGTGTAAAATGTGAATAAATGAAAATTTTGGGCTGTAATGAGCAAGGAATAGGTTCAGCTAGGCTTGCGTGTGATGAAATTGAATGAAAATCATTTTACGAGCCTAGGGACTAAAATGTAAAAAGTTAAAAATTTAGAGGCAAAAATGTAATTTTTGCCATAAGGTGTTTTTGGGATTAAATTGAATAATTTGATGATTGAATGAGTTAAATGTGGTATTATAGATCAAGAAAGATGAGGTTCTAACCTAGACCGGGGAAAGAATAAGGTTGTGGACTAAATTAAACTATTAGCCATTTTTTACCGAGGTAAGTTCGTATGTTAAAAATAAGCTTTAGAATAATTGTATTTAAATGTTTTAATATTGCATGAATTGTATGTTTGATTATGTGAATGAATATGATTCTACGAGCGAGTTCGGCGATGATTCGGCAAGTGAGAAGTGCCGTTGAACCTCAGGAATAGATTAGGATACAAGTGATATGACACTAGGGTCATTATGTGTTATGTAATTATGTGATCCGGGTGCTGGTCTTGTACGTCCTACCGGTGGCTGAGTATACCGACATATGTTGCAGTTACTTGACGGCTTATGTGAGAAGCACCGCATAGCTACGTCTTGACTGACAGCTTGTGTAAGTAGGCCCGTCGATAGCTCGAGAGCGAGCGATCATGTGATATGATATTGAGGTAGCATTGGCTACGTATGTGGCACTTACTGTGCAAAAATCCCGAGTATCTAACATTAATATTCTGAGTAGTTCACGGGTATGTCAAAGATGAGAATATATGTAAGTTCATTTCGAGATGGTTCAGGTATGTACGTAAAGCTCATGTTTATTAAATGCTTGAAATGATGAAAATGAGGTAAGTTCTGTGATGGAATGAATTATGATACTATGGTAAATTTACATTTAATTATGTTATATTATTCGAATGTTATATGCTTGGTAAGGTTGCTTTTTTCTTGCATACAAGCTGACTAAGCTATATAGCTTACTCTTTTTATTTTCCATGTTTTATAATGTCGCCAAGCTAACTCGGATCAAAGATCGTCGGAGATTCGAATCACACTATCAAACTCTTATTTTTGGGTATTGATGATCTTAGTATTTTGAAAGTATGACATGTATAAGGACTTGGCCATTTTGTTATATGTGTCATTTGATTTGGCCAAATGTATTGGCTTATATTTGTTTAAGGTGATTTGATATTTAGCCATGTAAATTGGCTTATTTTGGCTAATATGGTTGTAAGCCTAAGTATATTCACATATACGCCACTATCTTTGGTGATATGGTCATGGTATGCATCGTGAATGATGGAATGTGATTCATAGCATGAACGTGAAATGTCTCGGATCACTCCCAAAGCATGTTTAGGGCCTCGTAGGCTTGTATTAGGGACTTTATGATTAATTGCAAATGGTTTTAATTTCGACGAAAATTTTATGGCTTGGAATTGTATGATTGTTTGTGTGGTAAGTCAGGTAACGCCTCGGACCCTATTCCGGCGTTGAATACGAGTAAGGAGTGTTACAAATTTCTTCTAAAATCGATTAAACAATAATCCAAAAAATTTTTAAAAATAAAATATTTTTGAAAAATTAATTTTAAAGATTTTTAATAATTATTGATGAAAATAATCAATTTGGGTTGAAAAAGAATTTTAAGATAATTTTTATTGGGGTAATTTGATTAAAATTTAAATATTAATTAAATAGGATTTAATTGTAAAATAAGGGAAAATTTAGAGTATTTATATGGCAAATAAACCTTAAAATTCAAAATTTTGGAGGGAAATGATTAAATGGTAAAGTAAAAGAAATGTGGGAGTAGCCATTAGGCAAATTTCTCAATTTTTGAATTTCTAGTGGTTGGTTTCAGTTTTAAAACTAATGTATCTAGCCCACTTTTCACATATTTTACATCATATTAGAGAGCTTTAACATTCGTTTTGTTTGAATGATTTTAAAGATCCATCATCACAATAGATTCAACCAATTTCCTTCTCAAAATAATCTCTCAATTTACCCAAAATTATTCGCAAAAGTAGCCAAAAATTTTCTGAAATTTCTCAAGTTTTTTGAATCAAGATTTTCAATCAACAAATATAGAGTGAATCAAAGGTAATCTTCAATTCTAAATTTGTTTTTATGATGATTAGAAACACTTACATGATTTGGGAGTCATTTAAAGGATTTTTATCAATGTTATCTTCTTCCAAGAACACATGGTTCTTTAATGGTGGATCTTGAATTTTGAGAGGAAATCCACAAATCAATGGATGTTCCAACTCAAAATGGATCTATTAAAAGGTTTTTTATTTTATTTATCAAGATTAAACATGATTTGTGAGGTAATTTAAACAAATTTGAATTTCATCATCTTCATGATTCGATTTTCCGGAATTTTGTCAAATTGATTTAAAGATGAATTTGATGCTTAGTATAAGTGTATTTGGTCTAATATTGATGATTGAAAGTGTTTAGGAGGGTTGGAGAGATCAATTTTGTGAGGAATAGAGTTTTCGACTTGATGTAACAAATCCGGTAAGGTATCTTTGTGAGAGGATTTCGATAAGTATAGTTAATTAAAATTTGTGTTTACTATAGCATTGGAGAGGTGATAATGTCTACTTTATCTCTGTTGAAGTTCTGAATCTTGAAGAAGACCGAGCTAACCGAAATTGAAGTCTGGATTTGCTTGGTTGATCACTTGTATGTGGTAGAATAAATTATGTGGTGAGTGTTTCTAAGGGCGATTTGGTAAATTGACCCTCATTAATGTTTACTTAGTAGCTTAATTGATTATTTCAATTGATTAACTATGGTTGAATGGCTGATTTTTGCAAGATTGATATTATATGTACAAGAGCTGAATTTTTATTGAATAATGGTAAGTAAGCATTAAGGTGGTTTTACGCAATTTAATTAGGTTATTTATATTGATGATTAAAGCATGTTTATTGGAGTTTTTGATCATGATATATTAGTGTTACAATTGGTAATTGAACATTGGAAAATGGAAAATGAAATGCTTAATTTAATTGGATGTTAAATGGCTATGTTACATGTTATACATAAGCATTTTGTCACATTAAATTGAGCACAATAATGACTGATTTATATGCTATGTTTGACTGAATATATTGGCAACATGCATAGTGGATTTATTGGATATAATTGGCATGCCATAGGATTTGTGAGTACTCACATTTATTTGTGACATTGTGAGCATATGGCTCTAGGTGGACTGATTTGTTTGGAGTAGATAAGGGAGTGTTGAGCATGAGTCTCCACTCATTAGGGAGACTCATTGGGTTATTTGAAGCATGTTTGAGTTTAATTATTGAATGATTTGTGGTGTATTGTTGCTTGATAACATGGTGGTTGATAACAAGGTGTGAGAGGCATGAAATTTATACTAACGATTGTTTAAATGAAGCTTCCATGAAGTGGGTTACTAGTGACTAAGGTACACCACTTGTTTGATTTATTCAGTGTAAGTTATGCATGAAATTGATTGCCCAATTCTATATAATTGAGGCTTAATTGATGTCAATAAATTCAATTGAAAGTGTATATATATATATTTTAATTAATCGTAGTTAAATTAGGTTTAATTGGCCATTAAAATATACAAAATTGGGTTTTAAAATGAGTTTTTTGCAAAAATAGGTGCAATGGTTTTTGCACGAGCGTGTGCCTGTCTACACAGGTGTGTGGGGGGTTGCACACGGGCGTGTGCGATCGGCCTAAAAGTTTTTCATGACATGAACATGGTTGTTTAATGACACATGGTTTGGGGGACACTGCCGTGTGGGTTTTGGGGGGGAGTCTGAATTTTTGTCTTTTTAAATTGGTATTCTAATTTGTTTAAGTTACAATTTAGTCCCTAGTAATAAAACTTGAATTAGACATAGTAAACGAACTCAAATTAAGCTGAAATTTTTGGGCTTGTATAATTTGACTAAAATAAGGTCAGTAAACACTTAGATCTAAAATAGGGTTAGTTTTAACATAGGTGGTAAAATGACAAAAATACCCTTAGGTTAAATTACCTAGGAAATGTTTAAAATTGGCCCATAGTTTGCTTCCATATTAATAAATAACTAATAATTTGATAAGATTGAGGTGTTATAAAGTCGGGGAGTGTCTTGAGTGGTCGTTAGCCAGAGAGTCACTTAGGTGGCTAATGTAATGCTTCGAATTGGGGCAGGTCCATCTCGGACGGGTTTGGGGTGTCACACTTGTTCCTCAATAAGAATGGGAACAACCGTTAGCATATGGCATCATCAATAATGCCATTGATCTTGAAAGTGTCACAAATCTCTAAAAATTTAGCCAAATGAGTATTTGAATCTTCATCTTGCAAACCAAAACTGAACATACTATTGTACCATTTGAATTGTGTTTGGCTTTAGCTCAAACTTTTTTTCACTAATGGTGTGTCTCACAATACTCAATTCAGCCCCAACCAGAGTGGGCTTAGTATAATCATACATAGCCCGAGGAGTAGGACCTGTAGGAAGTTGCTAATTATTTTGATTATCACCCATCTCCATAGTAATATCCTTTTCCTCTTGATCGTTTACTATATTTTATTGACATTTCCTTGCTTCTCTAACTCTCTATGATTTCTACAAGCAGTCTTTTCAATCTCACTGTCAAAAGGTAATGGATCCAATGAGTTTCTTCTAGTCATAAACCAAAAGAACCTGTCAGAAACAAACAAATGAAAAATTAGAATAAAAAATTTAAATTAAATACAAAAAAAGTATTAAAGTAAAAACAAAATGGGATAAATTAATAGCAATAAAGTTTTCCTAAAATTTTATTCCCCGACAACAATGCCAAAAACTTAATGTCCATGAAATCAACTAAAATTTTGACAAAAGCAATTGCACCTATCAATTAATAGTATAGTTACGGTGAGCACAAATATCGTTCCCACGAAGACTAAAAGTACTAGTAATTACCATCTTTCTATTATTTAACCGACAAATTGGAGTGATTGATTTAAAAACTAAAATTAACTAATTAAAGTAACTAAAGAACACCACAAAGAAAAAATCAAAAAAAAAAATCAAGTAAACAATCAAGAAGCGGAACAATATCTAGGAAAGAATTCATCTAGACTTCATCTGTCATTATCTATCTAAATTACGCATTTTCTTCACTTAGTATCTTGATCCATAGAAATCCCTAAATTATGCTAATATCTCTCTTCAAGACTAAGAGCAACTGACTCTAGGTTAATTAGTTGAAATTTCTTTCTAATTGAAACCTATGTTATTGCATTAACTCGATCTATGGATCCCCTTTTTAGATTTGACTCTAATCCGATAGATTTATGTAACGACCTTATAGTCAAGGGTGTCAAAAAGTGTATTTCCAAGACTCTGTTCCCGTAAATTAGACTCGTAAGTTTTGTAGTTAATTTGATTTTAGTTAAGTGAATTTACATGAATTAAGAATTATTATAGTATAAGGACTAAATCACGTATAGAGTAAAAGTTGAATTATAAAATTAAAATTAATAGAGGGATTAAAGTAGTAATTACCCAATTACCTTGTTTAGTGGTCTGTATTAATGAAGTATATATATTATATGTAAACTTATTATATATATTATAATAAATTAAAAGTATGTATATGTATTATATAATATATAATATATAATAAATGAAATTATATTAGAGAATAAGTGGAGAAATGTGAAAGAAGACATGCAAATTAAATAGAAAATAAAAGAAAATAAAAGAAAGAAAAAGAAGGAAGAACATACGACACATAAGGTTTTCTAAGTTTCAACTTTAATTGGTTAGTTAATTTAGTCCATTTTCTTGTAATTTTTATATTTTTGGAATCTCAGTGTTAACTACTACCTGACCCTTGTTGAAATTTTAGCATTTATTAAGATTTTAAATGTTAGTGTTGAATAATTTTAATATTAGGGATTAAATTGATATATTTTTAAGCTGGAAATGGAAAAGGATTAAATTGTAGAAAAAATTGTAAATTTTGAGTAATAGGTAGTAAATTGTAAAAATTTTGAATTAAGGGTTTAATTGAAAATAGGGAGATAAATTTAGTTTAAAGTGAAATTTGTATGAAAATGTAGAGTTAATTATGAAGAATAAAAATTAGTCTCGGTTTAGGGACTAAATTGGAATTTAAGAAAATATGGAGTAAATTTTGAAATATTCAATGTGAAGTTGAATTGTGTTGTATTGATGTATTTTAATTGTTTTAATTCCATAGCTAACGTCGTACAAGAATCCTTGACTAAAAAGGGGAAGGATAAAATCGACGTCGAATAGCTCAGAATCTACGGTTTGTATTTCTATAAATCTGAACCTAGTTAATTGTTGCAATTCGATTTAATGTATATGGTAAGTGGTTGAGGTGAGTATTTGACATTTTGATAGTAAATTGAAATTATAGTTGATTGAAATGGATTGAATTGGTATATACATTTTGAATGTATTGATTATTTGAATTGAAATGAATATATGTGTAAATGTGATAATGTGCAAATATGAGAATTGGATATTGGTTTTATTTGAAAAGTGAAATAAAACCCTATTAACTGTATCAGGCTGAATCAGATATAAATGGCATGCCATAGGATAGGAAGAGTTTAGGGATTTCTTCGACTTCAAGTCGATGAGGCACCAAGTGCCAATTTGCTTCAGTTTAATTGATAAGACATTGGATGTCAATTTATATAGTGCTGGGCACAATTATTACTTCGGATTTATCCGATGAGGCACTGGGTGCCAAACTGGTATGTTGGTCGGATCTGTGTCTCCGTCCAAGTCTGAGTCGTGTTAATAGGGGTAATTAAATAATAAAGTTCTATGATGGATATTGAATGACATGGTATGTGAAATGGAAATGAGATAGTGAATCGAAACATGAAAAATGAGATATGTTGTGATTAAATGAAATATATGATTTATGTACTCATGAATTAAATATGGAATAGATAATGCCATTGTATAAAAAAATGTGGATTGGTATGTGAAAAGCTATTTATATAGCAAGTGATGTGAATTAAGATATTTGTTAAACAAACTAAATATGATAGCATGTGAAAATTGAGTATAGTATGAAATGATATGGTAATATCTTGAACTTGAAATGATGGTATATGGTAGTTGTGAGCTTAGACAATAGTATGATTTTATAGTTCAAATTATGCATTTTTGTATCATTATGTCTTTAATTGTTCACATTATAGGAATATCACTAAGTTTTACTTAGCGTACGGTTTTGTTTTCTGTGCGCAGGTTAGGTACTTCTCTTTTGATCTCTGACTCAGCATCCAACAACTATCCCGATCTCAAATGTGGTGATGTTTACCTTTTGTAATGGCATGTACCTAGAATGTCTTAAATTAATAGTTATTTTGTGAATGGTTTGTAATAGAGTTATAAGTATAATGTTGGGTTGAACATATGTTTATGTTTGGAGCCATAATTTGGCATGTTATTTTGAACCAATGGTTTTTAGGTGTATGTGAATTTAAGTTGATGTTTTAGGTAGTTATCAGCTAGGCTAAAATGATTGATTCTAGCATGTTTAAAACTTTGATTTGAATGATGCATGGATGAAAAGTTTTGATGGTATAACTTGCGGTACCATTGAGGGTACATTGGTTAGGCACCTAGGATGATTTTTTTGGCATGTTTTTAGCATGTTTGATTGTGTTTTGAATAGTTTAAATGATTGGTAATTGAGTTGCTTAGTGCCTAAGTAAGTAGGAAATGGTAAACTTGAGTTTTAAAGTACTTTTAGGTGCACACGGCCTGGCCACACAGGCGTATGTCACACACGGGTAACACACATGGGCGTGTGACCTAAGTTAAAGAGTTATACGACCTAAGACACTGGCGTGTGTCTCAGCCGTGTGAGGCACATGGCCTAGCCACACGAATGTGTGACCCCTGCAGTTGAAATTTTTCTAACTTTTTCCTAAGTTTTTCAAATGTTCTCGATTTAGTCCCAAATCATTTCTAAAGTGATTCTAAGGCCTCGAGAGCTTGAATAAGGGACGATATGCATGTTTAATGACATATCTTGTTATGATTATTGAAATGTTTTGAAATGAATGATTTATATTATGTTTATTCGGTAATGCTCTGAAACCCTATTCTGGCAAAGAATATGGGTTAGGGGCGTTTACAATTAATGTCGTCCTATTTCTAGGATTGCATGTAATTCCACTCAATTATGCTAGATCTACTCTTAAACAGGGTCTATTCCTCTTTTGATATAAGCACATCAAATATGGATTAATAATCTATAAATATTAAACCAAGAATTAAGCACACATAATTGAGAATAAGATCCAAGTATTTATTGCGTAAAAATAGAAATCAAATAACAAAAACCATCCTAGGGTTCATATCCCTAGGTATTTGAAAAATTAGTTCATAATCATAAATAAAAACATCTTAAAGACAATATAACCACAAGAAATAAAGAAATTCATAATAAACTTCAAAGAACTCAAAAGGAGATCTTCAATCTTGATGGAAATCTGCTTCAGAGTCGACTTCAATGGTGTTTTTCGAGTTGTTTTCTTCAATATTCTCTGATGGTTTTCTCCCCTATTCTTATATTTGTCATATATAGGTCTTAAAATGCCCGAAAAACCTTTTCACGTGTTAGGAGTGCAAATCATGAAATCCACATGGTCTGGCACATGGCCGTGTGGCACCTGTGTAGCTCACACGATTGTGTGTCTTGCCCGTGTCGCTCCTAAAACTTGCTCCGATTTTCGCTCTTTTTGCTCCTAAATGCTCTCCTAAGTATATAAACATGAATTTAAAGGATTAAATGCGTAAAATTCACCATTTTACATTGAATAATCATCCAAAAACGTGTCAAGAACATGATTAAAACATGTTACTTTTATCACTTATCAGGTCTCATATTTTTTCCAAACCATCTCTTTTTTTCTAGTATTATTGATTTATATTTATTGTATTAATATTGGTAAAAGTACAGTGGAGACCTTTGTAGAATGAGTCAGATTGCATTTTTCCTTTTTACTTAAAAAATGGGCAATTAGTCCCTGTACATCAAATCAAATAGTAAACTAATCATTTTGTTAAAATTTTCATCTATTCCTACTATTAAAAACTAGTCCCTATACATCAGAATAAGGTACATGTGGCATGCCACATGTAACTAATTGGTTATTCCATCAACCACACTTGTATTTAACAGTGGAAATTAATGAAACTTTTAACAAAAAGGATCAATTTGTTTTTTGATCTAATGTATAGGGACTAATTTTGTAACGAATCAATTTCCAATGGTGTTGAAAAATGTAGTTTCAAGACCTTATTTCCATAAATGGGCAGAGTTTTTATAAAAATATATTGAAATTCAGTTAAGCAATTTAGCTGAAAAAGTGATTAATTAAGGCTCAGAGACTAAATTGTAAAAGTCCAATTGCTATAGAGTTTTAATTAGAAAAAGGTGTGGGAACCTAGATAACAATTATATAAGGGACTAAAATGATTAATAAACTAATTTGAAATAAATGCTAACGAAATGTGACTATGGATTTCACTTAAACTACATTAATAACTAATTAAAAATGAATTAATTAATGACTTAATTAAAATAAAGTAAGGTTAATAAACCATTAATCTACCTATATATAAAAAAAGTAGTAGAAGATGATAAAAACTCATCTTCTTCCCAAAAGTTGACCGTCTATTGAAGGTGAAAAAGAAAGAAAACACCATTTTTACTTAACATTCGGCCACCAATTGTAAGTAAGTCCCTAAGCTATTTTTTTTTAGTTTTATAGATTTATAATCATGTGAGCTTAATTTAGCTAGCCCATGTCTCAATTTGTTCAATTTTTGGAATTTTGATAAGTTATCATTATTGAGAAATTGAAGAATTAGGCTTGAAATTGATAGAAATTAAGGTTAATAAGCTTAGTTGTTAACTTTGTTACGTTAGGGACCAAATTGAATAAAATAAAAATATATTATGAAATTATGGTAGGAATAGAAAGTATAGGATCTCTAATGAGTATATATGAAATTAGATTTTAATCGGAAGTTATTTATCGAAAGTTATGCTTGTCCCGAGTTTAGGGACTAAATTGAATAACATGTAAAATATGCTTGACTTTGTATTCAAATGTGAATTGGATGAAAATTGATATTGCTTATCTATTGTATGATTGTATGTAGCTACAGACGACGCTGGACCATCGAGAGGGAAAGGAAAAAAAGGGTTGTCAATGAGTGACGCGAGATTTCAGTTTGTACTTTTATGATTAGAGATTGATTTATTTTCTTACATATAAATGTTAATTATATGGTTGAATATCAAGGTAAGTATATAATGGTCATATGAATTGATTCGTTGAGATTGATATAGAATATCGAGATAGTAAACTAAAATGAATAAAATAGAAAATAATGTGAATTAGTTGGAATATGATATGTGATATGGAAAAAGGATAGATATATGCTATATGATATGAGATACATGTGTATCAATAATGCATTGGATTGTGAATATGAATTTGAATGAGAAATTATATATATGTATTTGATTGTAAAATGTAATTGAACATTGGTATCTTATTAATTATCCGGGCTGAGTCAAATATAATTGACATGCCATAGAATGGGATTGTGTACAGGTTATGCACTTCATGTGTCATGATGCACTTTATGCGCCAATATGCACTATATGTGCCGGTTTCCTTTACTTTGATTTATCCGGTGATGCATTTCAGTGCCAATCTGGTGTATTTGTTGGACGATTCATGTATCTGTCCAAGTCCAAGTTAGGTTAATAGGAAGTATAAATTGTAAACTTGATTAATGATATTGAAATGAAATGGTATAATTCCATGGAATCATTTGTGTTTATATATGGATCATAATAAAGAATAGCATGTAAATGCCTATGCAAATAAATTGAAAACTAGCCTTGGGGTCAAAACAAACACGAATGGGTTGACAGACTCCAGAAAGAGATTTGAATGATATATTAAATGGTTTATTGATTTTTGAAAGAACATGGAACTGAATGACATAATGTCAAGGTTATAAATGCTTAATTCATGAATGGTATTGAAATGTTTAAGTGGTTTAAAGATGGGTATTTGACAAGTAATTTGAATTGATCAATTATTTTGCAATGTTGAATGGATTTGTTTGTCATTGTTATATGTATACTCATATGCGTATATGATAATAGGATTGATTGATATTATAAGACATAAATTAATTAGATATTGAAAATATATGCATTGTGACATGCTACTAATGTTTATGTTATATTATATTGAATCGTGAAAGTACTACTGAGTTTTATCGCTCAACATACGGTTTGTTTATTCCATGCGCAGGTATAGATAATAGCTCTTTTCATTCTGTCAAATGGCATGTACCTAGGATTGATTTAGTTATAAGTTGAAAATGGTCGAGTTTTTGTATTTTAGTTGTGAACATATGAAAGTGATAATGGTTTATGCGTGAAAATGGTTTTTGATGATTTGGAGTTGAATACTGAACTTGCCATATATGTTGAATTGGTCATTAGGGGTCTTAGGACCAATTATTGTTGTTATGTTAGTTTGAAAACAAATGGAAATTGGCATTGTGGTATTTTGCCAGGGAAGTCGCGGAGCTATCCTTTGGATGTCGTGACGCCAGCCATCATCATCGCGACGTCTCCTATTTGATGTTATGACACCAACTCGAGAAAGTTTTGAGAACTTTACAATTTGGTCCTTAGGTTGGAAAGGTTGCTTACTGGTTTGGGGGTTGCAACACCACAACCTTGATGTTGTGACACCAACTTGAAACATTTAAAACCTTGCAATTTGGTCCCAATGCGACTTCAGGTTAGCAAGTGAGCTTTCGTAAGCTTGTATATGGCCCAAAAATGATTATATACCATTTTATTGATTTATAATATTCATATTTGAATGATTAATGATTGAACTTGTTTACAACCAATCATAATTGCTCCAGCAACAAATGTGGCATTTTGTAGCTCGGACCTTGCGATTAGGTCGGGTATGGGGTGTTACAAATTTGCCTATTTTTTTAGTAAATAGGGCAAAATGCAATCTGACTCCTAGTACTTTTACCTATTAATATCTACCAAAAAAATTAAATTAAGGATTTATACTTACTGTATTAATCATGTATAAATGATTTTATTTTAAATAAAATAATATTATGTGGCATTAAATACAAATTTTAAAATTAAAGTATTCTAATTTTTGTGAAATAAAAATATTATATTTTGAACTTTTATTATTAAAATAACAGAAAATAAGAAGGGTATACTTTTTAAAGTTATAAATATTAGTTTAAAATTTTTAAAATCAAATTCTAAAAAAATTGAATTAAACTAAATTATAAAACTATTTAAATTTAATACAAAAGATAATTATTTTCGTAATACTAAAAATTTGTTTATATGAGTTTGTCATGATCAAGGATGGATTCAGGGGGCGCGGGAGACGATTGGCCCTCTTGGAATTTTCAAAATTTTGAATTTTATATATAAATTACCATGTATTTTAGATTTGGTGTCCACATTGTATAACATTCACCCCCTTCAGTCAAATTGTATTTTTGCCCATTAAGCCATAAGGTTATACTTTATATTAACAAATTATTTTTCAGTTTTTAATTATATAAATTTAATAATAACCATATATTAATGTATGATGGACCTTGAAAGTCTAAACTTAGAGGCCTAATATGGACTTTAAAGTCAAATTCTAGAATTAATTGATTTGACCCATACTCATATGAGGTTAGTGACTTTCTTGTATTTTGATTTGTATGTCTTACTAAGTAATTATCTTCCTCTAGTAAAGTGTCGACACTTCCGAGAGAAAAAGAAAGGAGTTTGATGCCAAGATTGAGAGCGCAGAGTAAAAAAATACAAATTCTCTTCCTCTCGGCTCCTTACGCAAAAGACCTCTCAGTAAATATTTTTGCATAAATTATGTTCTTTCTTTATTTGACTTATTATTTTTTCTTTTTCCTAATATGTTATTGCTTAATATGTTATTGCTTAATATATTATTACAATATTCAGGTTTTTTTATTAAATTATGATCAATAAAAAGATCAATTCTCTTTTCAAGAAAAGGGTGTCAGAAAGCAATAATGATCAATCGGTTCCTCAACCTTCTGTTATTAGTAGAGAAAAATCAAATATTGGATCTTCTCAAGCTCTTGAACGCAATACCAAGTCTTCCCAAGCTCCTGAATGAGATATCAGGTCTTCTCAATCCCAAAATCCTGAACGAGATATCGAGTCTTCCTAAGCTCTTAAACTAGAAATCGACTTCTCAAGTTCCTGAACATCCTCGTAAGGTGCCGAGAGTCGAAACAGAGGTGTTTGATGCTTCTTCTTTAAAGCATGATCCGAGACTTTGAAAATCTTGGGATTACATCCAAAATCAACAGGACGAGGTTCATCGAGCTAACATTAAGTTTGGGTCATACCAACCGATTCCTCCAAGTGAGGCTCGAACATCTCCTCAGTATATTGACAAGAATGGACACTAATTTCTCCCATCTTGGTACAAGTTATTCAAAGTTTTGCATCATAATGGTTGAAGCTCGTGATGAGTTAAAGAAAGAACAAATGGCAATTGTATTGCGGTTTGTTGATAAAGAAGGTTTTATACGTAAATGATTCTTTGATTTGGTTCATGTGAAAGACACCACATCGTTAGCTTTTGAAGAAGGCAATTTGTAAAGGTTTTTGATGTAATTACCTTAATGTGGATGATATTCGTGGTCAAGGATATAATGTGCAAGTAATATGCGTGGCGAATGGAACGAATTTTAAGCCCTATTTGCTAAAAAGTGTCGATTTGCACACTATGTTCACTGCATAGCTCATAGTCTCCAATTAACTTTAATAGCTGCATCCAAGGAGGTTATTCCTATTTGTTATTTTTTTCATACTTGACTAGTATAATAAATTTGGTTGCTTCTTCGAGCAAGCGACGTGATCAATTAAGAGACATTGAGGCATCTCATATCGTAGAGTTGATTGATAATGGTGAGCTTGAAACTGGTAAAGGGAAAAAATCAAGTCGGTACTCTCCAATGTCCAAGTGATACCCGATGAGGATCTCATTTAGCTTCTCTCAATTGCTTGATAAGGATGTTTGATTTTGTCTGTGTTGTTTTGCAAGATATCATCAAGTCCAACAACCTTACTCAAAGTTGTGAAACTGATGGAATATATGATGCAATGACATCCGTTGAATATGTTTTCATCTTGCATTTCATGATTGTGATGCTTGGAATAACTGATGAACTCTATTAAGCATTGCAATATAAATCGCAGGATATACTAAACACGATGCAGTTGGTGTCATCAACTAAAATGCTTTTCCAAAAATTCAGAGAACATGGTTGGGATCATTTATTTAAGGTAGTGAATTTATTTTGTAAAGATCATGAGATAGAAGTCTCAAATTTAAGTTCTTCGTACAAAGCTAGTCAAGGTCGGTCTCGCATCCAGAGAGATAACCTCACGATTGAGTATCACTATTGGTTTGATATATTCATTGCTGGTATCGATTTATTGCTAACAGAAATTAATTCTCGCTTTAATGATGAGGTAGTGGAATTACTTGTTATTAGCTTTGCTTTGGATCTACGCGATAATTACAAAGCTTTTTGGGTAGTAGATATCTGCAAGCTTATGAATGATTTTTTTATCCAGATGATTTTATGGAGCAAGAAAAGCTACACATGAATATTCAATTAGAGCATTTTCAACTTGATGCTCATCAAAGCAAGAAATTGCAGAAAACTTCTATAGTTGCTGAGTTGTGTCAAATGCTAGATAAGACAAATAAGTCAAGTATTTATCCTCTTCATGGTTGAATTATTTGTCTTGTGCTAACTCTTTCTGTGTCTACTGCAACAACCGAATGAGCATTTTCAACCATGAAATTTGTGAAGATAAGGCTTCGCAACAAAATGGAAAATAATTTTCTTTCAACTTACTTGGTGACATGCATCGAAAAAGAGATAGCTTGAGAATTTTCAACATATTCTATCTTTGATAAGTTCGATCTTATAAAAAAACGGATGGTACAATTTAGTATGCCTAGTATTGAGAAATAGGATTAACGCCAAGTTTTTTTAAATTTAATTTTTGGAATTATAATGATATTTATGAATTTTTTAGTAGAGTATTAGTTATTTTTTATTGCATATTGGAAAGAAATATTTAATTTTATATAGTGTGATTTTTTTATTTTAATATTTTTATAGTTAAATCATTCATGCTTTGTAAAAAATTAAATTAAATTAATTTGTTTGATAAGATAAAAAAGTATTTGAGAAGAATTGACACTTTTTTATATTAAAAAAATATTGTTCGGATTTATAAGTTTCGCTCCATTTAAATTAAAATCATGGATCTCCCTGGTCATGATTATATAAAATATTATAAAAAAAATCATATGAAGAAGTTGAGCAAACTACATAAATTATTATTAACACTAAAAATAAAAATAAAAATTTTATTGTATTGATAGTTAGCTACGAGAGATAATCATAACTGTAAAAACTTGAGATATTTTATAGAAAAACACTTCAGATTCTGTACTATTTTCACCGATCTGTATTTTCCTTGTATTGGATCAAGTTTTGAAGTATTTATTAAAATATGAAGAAATATTACACACAAATTATTAAAATGTGATAAATCAAGTAGAACAAAAACCCTAACATAATGTTAGGGTGAAAGAATCAAACCTTGTTAAGTTTCTTCCTTCATTGCCGGTAAATCGATCACGGTAAATAATAAACTAATTTTAATGCTAATAATATTGGAAAAATATTTGATTAATGTAAAATAAACTGAAACAGAATAGAGTTAGATGTAAAGAGATGAAAATACTGAAAATATAATTTTCGATTATGATAAAAAAATAAAGCCTATCCTACGTAACGTGTTGGTTCTTTTTACTCAAATTAAAAGCATATTTATATTTAAATTAATTGCATTAATCATTAAAAACATATGTTATGGGTAACATTTTACATTTGGATATTACTGACGGTAATATTATCAGAAACTTTGCCATAAAAAAATTACATGCAATTATAAACTTTTCCAACAACATCTATTATGGTAAGATTTTTTTTTGTTCAATATTATACTATGAGCAAGATTTACCCTTGAAGATTACATCCATTATATTTTAATAGCATAGTCGATAATTGTCTTATTTACTATTACGGGACAAAAATTAATGGGTGAAAACTATTTAACTGTGTTGTTCATTTATAAGAATTTAAATTAAGAGTAGGGAAAAATAATAGCGTTGCTCTAATTTTTGTGGTTTTATATATATATATATTTTTTTTTATTAAGGTTTTATTTATAAATGTAATTTTAATGTAACTCTTATTGATAATTGTTAGAAATTGTATTTTTTATATTCATTAAATGTTTACTTAAATTATGATATGATATATATTTTCAATATATCACATAATATGTATATTATACTTAAAAAAACTTAAATATAGGGCAATAAATCGATTAAATTTATAATTTTAATAACTATTGAAGAAATATTATTGTTATTGTTATTTATCATTATTAACGAGAAGAAATTAATTTTAAAAATATTAATATAGCTAAAAAAAGGTATTTTGAAGCTATATTGTTTGGTATGGGTATTTAATATTTTCAGGTCTAGAATTTATTGCAAAATTTGAAGCGAGAAATGCTAAGCTGACTGGTGGCCTTTGGGTGGGGTCAGTTTATGGGCCCAGTGTACATAAAAATTGACCGTCCCCTGATAAATTCGAACTAACGGTTTACGGAGTATAAGCTTTTTAGGGTTTATATTATCTTTCCGTAAGATCTGTGCATGAAATGCAATGTGCTTTACCTAACGTTTATGGGAAGATAGTTATTAGGTAAAATGGATTGGATGAAGTTTTTAGTTGGAATATAAATAAGATATGAAAAAGAAAAAGAAAAAGAAAAGGGAATTGAGACATTACTGAGCACTTATATGAAAAAATGGTGCTTTCTGGCTTGCAAAAACTAATTTTAGGATTA
Organism: Gossypium hirsutum; assembly: GCF_007990345.1. Lineage (NCBI taxonomy): Eukaryota > Viridiplantae > Streptophyta > Magnoliopsida > Malvales > Malvaceae > Gossypium > Gossypium hirsutum. The sequence continues at coordinate 98,635,954 of NC_053425.1, forward strand.
TATTATTCTCAATTCTTTAAATTTTATTATATTTTATAGATTTCAAATCTTATAACACTTTACACTTCAGTATTAAATTTAGGTAAAAACAAATATTATAAAAAAATAAAATAAAAAATGAGGCAGTAAACTAATCCTTAAAAAGAGCGCAAGGCAGTGAACCTGCAGAGGAATAAAGAATGAGAATTTCTTTACATTCAAAAAAGGGAATGGCAGTGGTGCGCTTTTGTAGACGCTCTTTCCTGGCCAAGATGCTAGGAGACTAGTGTGGACCGCTCTTGGAATTGTCCCATGCCCATGCCCCAGTTGCTACCATCTACCTACACTTTGGCTTAATCAATTTTAAATTAAAATGGATCTTTTATAATCTAATTATTATCTTTGGTTTCTAACTAAATGTGAAATCAGAGTTATTTCTAAATAAGAGATAACTTATACTAATTTTTTTTAGATAAATTACACCAACACTTATTTAACTTTAATCTCAATGGCAAAATAGTCATTCAATTTTCAATTCAATCACTAAATTTTTAAAAAATAACAAATCTATCACCACTAACTATTTTTCATATTTCATGGACCTGTCATTTTCCATCCTTTTCATGTACAGTGAGGAAGAGGGAGAGAATCAGAGTAGGGGGATGATGGTGGGGAAAAGGGAGAGGGATAGTAAAGGGAGGGGAGGGGGAGAGAAGAATGGAAAATGACGGCTTCGTTAAGTCTGTAGTAACTGGAAATAGTTAATGGGGACTGATTTATTATTTTTTTTAAAATTTAGTAACTGAATTGAAAGTTGAGTGACTATTTTGTTCTTGAAACCAAAATTGAGTAATTTTTTGTATAATTTACTTTATTCTTTTTATTCACAAAATTTAAATCTAAAATCTTATGTAGGATTTGAAATTATTAAATTTTTAAGTAAATTTTTCTTGATAAGCTATAATAAAAGGTAAATGATGAATTTATTTTATTTTATTTTTTAAACATTATCCTTTAATCTTTAATATTCCAAAAATTACATTCATCAAACAATTTAATCATATAATATACTAAACAAATTCGTTAATTAATTATTTAATTTATTGAAGTCTTGGGTAAGAAAGAAAACGCATGGGCTTTGGCTACAGGAAAAATGGGGAAGGTGATGAAGTTAATGTAAGATTGGACATTTGAAATGATTCTCCCAGTCCCATTGGCCTTTGCTTTTCATGGTTGGATTTCGCAAGCAACTAAATTCAGTGTGTGTTCTAACTAAAATTCAACTCTCATTATACATAAAAATGGTCCTTTTAGCTGTTTCAACTAATATATGAGTTTTTTAAGTTGAAAGGATCTTGTCATCATCATTCTTCATCTTCCGTTTTCCAAAGTTACAAATATGATTAGAGTTTTAAATAAATATCATTATAAATTAATATTTGAAATGCTTAAGAATATGATGACTTTTTCATTTTTATTTGATTAAAATTTTTATTAGAAATCAATGTGGCGTAAGTTTAAACTGTATTACGATAATATTTATATTTTATATTTTATATTTTATATTTGGAGTGAATGTTAAAATTTTTAATTGAAAAAATATTCTATAATTAATCCTTAAAACATTATTTTTTTTCCTTGTCTAATTAAGTAAATATTATATAGTTTTGATTTTACCCTTAGAGTTAGCTTAGCTTGAAAGAAGGAAAACGGAAGTATAGACATCAAAATCCATGGTGAAGTGATAGAAACAGTTTTGTCCTTTTAACACAAGAGAAAAGAACAAAAAAAAAAAAAGCCTCCGTAAAAAAAAAATTAATAATAGCCAAACCTCTGATTTCCTTTTCTCTATTTCAGATCCTCCCAGATGCTCAAATCCTCTTCTCACCTCAACTACTTTCTCAATTTCCCTTTTTGCCATTCCAACCACCACCACCGTCATCGCTACCGTCGTCGTCGTCGCAGATTTCTATGTATAACCAAGCCCTTTTCATCTTAGGTTTTTCTGGTTCGGACCTCATCCTCGGCGCCGGCTAATTTTAAGTGGAGTACAATAGAATAAAAGTTATTGGGTAAGAAATGCTGGTTTCTGGTTCTCTAGGGTTCGACGTCGTCGTTTTGGTGTCCCTTCTTGTTGTCTTTTTGATAATCCGGCATAAATTGAAGAATGCGGCGGCGAGGAAAGAGGAAGTTACGAGGTTACTCGAGATGGTCTCTCATGAAACCGCCTATGTGGAAGCTCAAGCCACCGTGGAGTACGGTTACTATCCCAAGTTCCAGTGTGCTGTTTGCTTTGCCCCTACCACCACCCGCTGTTCTCAGTGTAAATCTGTCCGTTACTGGTTCGTTTCTATTTTTTCCCCTCTTATAGATAGATTTGATTTTTTTACCTAATATGTGCAAATAGAAATGTAAATTTGGGGGGTTTTCTTTATGGTGGTTGTTAGAGAGTAGGAGCAACTGAATTAGTTTTGAGAATTTATAGTTAAGAGTCATTGCAGCTGTTGAAGATGAATTGATTGGTGAAGATAAAAAGTTACTTCGGCTTTGAAGGGGGAATGGTGGGATAAATATTTCAAGGGAGATGTTTAAAGCCTTGAATTTTGATGGAAAATGATTGGGTTTTCACACTGTAGTTGTCTTTTTCTAAGCTTTATTGTCAGGATTGGTACTTGGTTTTAGTGAAGTTTTGGTCTTCAGCCTCTCAATAAGTTCTTTTGGGGCAATGATTGTATGTTCGTGTTCTTATAAAATTGATTGTTCTGTTAACTAAAATTTTGGGAAAAGACTAAGCTGAATACAATTTCCCAAGAAATGGTCATTATAATTTTATTTCATTTATGACCCGGATATTGTTGTGGTGGCATTCTATGTTCATGGTGTTGTTTATTGGGTTTGTTTTATGGAGAAAGTGGAGCTCTCTAAACCTGGTGTTTAGATAACCCGGTGAGAAAAGAAATTCTACCTTTCCCAGAATGTACGTTTTGTAGATTCATCTCAGAAATGTACATTGAATGATTTTGTCAGCAGCCACTTCTGGGCTATTTATTGGAATGCTGTTTTTTTGTCCTTATACTTAATCTGTGCTTGCTGATTGGGTTCTCTGGTAAATGGTAGCCTTCATTGCCCTTATATGCATATCTATTTCAACTTTGAATAATAAAATTTTATCACATAGCTCCATGATAGGAGAGCCATACAATTTAAAGACGTAGAAGAGAAAGCCTGGAAGTCATTTTTGGTTTATCTTAATTAAATTTCCATTCAACTAGTGGTTGGTGATATGAATCTTTTTGCTCTTCATAATCAAAATTTCTTCTTCCATTCTCTTTAGAGGTTTTGGCTATGCTTTGTTGTATTGTGGTAAATATTTTGTTTAACAAATAGCTCATGTTTAGATTGCCACACCCTTCTCTTTGTGCAGGTGTTGTGTGTCATGGTGGCTTGAAAAGTAAGATTATATTGTTTTTCATTCTTTTCTTGGATTTATTTGCAAAATAAAATAGAAGATACATGCCTTTTCTAGTGGTTGGCTATATAAATCCCTTTGCTTTTCTTAATAAAAATTTCTTCTACTACTCTTTCTAAAGGTTTTGGCTGTGCTTTGGTGTGTTAATATTTTGTATATAATTTGTTTACAACTTATAGCTCATGTTAGAACATTTCTCTTTTACAAGTGGGAGGTGAGTGGTGGCGTAAATCATGGTGGCTTGAAAGAAAGATTACATTGTCATTTTTTTCTCAGATTGCTTTGCAACATAAAATAGAAGATGTGTGCCTTTTCTTGTAAATGTCTAATTGCATTGGATAGCCAGCTATGTTTTTCGTGCTATTTTCATCATTTGGTATTGAATTCTTTGTTATCCTCGTATAGTTCTGGCAAGTGTCAAATAGTTCACTGGAGACAAGGGCACAAAGATGAATGTCACCCTGCAACTGATTTTGCTGCTAAAAAAAGGTCTGGAATTCAGAGCTATGGTTGTGAGGTGGAAATTGCATTTAAGAAATCTTTCGACCTTTCATCAGTGGTTGAAAATGGTGATGGTAATCTTAAGCCTCGTGTAGATGCCATAGCAACACATAGTGCTTTTGCTCCATCCAGTTCCTCATCATTAGCTGGTGTGAGCCCATCTTGTACCAGTAGTGAGTCATTGGTTGATGTTTCTCCCAGCAGGACTCTTATGTCTGGCCATAATGACAAGTTAGGTAGGCAGCTTTCTGATGATATCGCCAATGGTATACCTAAAAGCAGGGCATCTGCTAAGAACATGAAAGAAGCTATCTCACCTTCATCAGAGTCTAATAATCTGAGTAAATTAAATAAGAAGAAATCCAGTCATGAAGAAGTTGAATTCAGGAGGCAGTTGACTAAGAGCAATAATCTCATGCATGATGGTGCCCATCCTACAAAAGCTGCCTATAACAAGTCAACCGGTGCTGTTTCATCTGAATTCTTAGTTACTGATGCATCCAAGAAAAGTAACTTGACATCTCTGAGCGCTTCGAGGCCTAGAACTGTAATTAGTGATAGAGAAGATGACCTGCTACTTGATGAAAGTAAACACTTCACAACTTCCTCATGTAGTACTTCTGGTAATCATTCATCTTCTGCTGCTGGAGGGCATTCTGTTCCCAGTTCCAACTCAGGCTTGCCTGCAAAAAGTAATGCTGCCCCTACCTTGCCACAGACTACAAGTAATGGCTTGAAAATGTCCTTGCGGAAGGTTGTACAGCAGATTAAAACCTCCAAACAGTCTAAATCCCATCTTTTTGGTTTTGGTAATGAGGGTGACAAAAAACACAATTACAAGGTAAGTTTTCAACTGACAATGTGTTTTTTTTTTGTTGATGCTCTCATAGTATTGTTATGCATATTCTGACATTTGAGCAATTTTTGTTGTGACTTAACAGATAATCTTTCCATATGAACTATTCATGGAACTGTACTCTTATGATGCAGTGGAACTATGTCCATTTGGACTTAATAATTGTGGAAACAGGTAATCTTCGTACTTAAACTTATTTTAGCTACAAAATAATGGTTTCAATCAGTTTGCATTACTGGTGCTAATATGGTATGCTGGAACTTGTGCATATCTCTTTACCCCTTCACCCTCGAAATAATTACCTATGTTTGAATTATTATTATCTCCTCTACTATGATTAATAAGGTGTGCTTTTGAGTTGCTGATTTATATTTTTCCTTTGAAATTTTCTGCAGTTGTTATGCTAATGCTGTCCTTCAGTGTTTGGCTTTTACTCGGCCACTTACCTCATACCTTGTCAAAGGACTCCACTCCAAAGCATGCAAGTTTCTGGTCATAACTTTTTCATGATTTCGCTCCTTGTCCATGCCACTCCTTTAATATGAGGTTTATTATTAATGCACAGGTCGAAAAAAGGAGTGGTGCTTCATCTGTGAGTTTGAATGTTTAATTTTGAAGGCAAAAGAAGGGGAGTCCCCTTTGTCCCCAATCCAGATATTATCCAAAATACAAAAAATTGGAAGCAATCTTGGTCCTGGGAAGGAAGAGGACGCCCATGAATTTTTGAGGTGAACCAACCGTTAAAACTACTTTCTTTTTGTATGCTACTTTGGTATAAGCATCTCAACTGGGAATTAGACTTCACATCAGTGAGATGACAGGTATGCAGTTGATGCAATGCAATCTGTTTGCCTCAAGGAAGCAAGGGCTGCAGGTCCACTGGCTGAAGAGACGAGTCTAATCGGACTAACTTTTGGAGGTTACCTTCATTCGAAGGTTCTTTTTCCACAATTTTGGTTATTCCATATGTTTGTGTATTCATTGATCTTGTTCTTATTCTACAGACACATAGTAATTATATTTTTTGCTTTGTTGTTATGGTATTATCATGATTGGGTTGTCAGATAAAGTGCATGAAGTGTCTTGGTAAATCTGAGCTGTATGAGAGGATGATGGATCTAACTGTTGAGATTGATGGGGACATCGGAAGTCTGGAGGAGGCACTTGCACAGTTTACAGCTAGAGAAATCTTGGATGGAGAGAACAAATATCATTGCATTAGGTTTGTTGCTTTTTAACTGCCATTTCATTAATGTTGTTACGATTCTGGATATAACCATGCTTCTTGGCCATTATGGCTTATTTTTAGATATCTATTAATGTGCATCATTGCTTTCTCATCCCACTTTCGATGTTAATGAACTCTAACTTCGGCTATTTTATTGTGATACTATTACGGTAACTATTCAAATCTCACTTTTTTGGCATATTTGTTCCTATTGTAACATTTTTACTTGGATTGGCATGTAAGTACTGCCGTATGTTCAAAGGAAATATCTATGGAGTCATAACTGTTTTGAGTTTCTCATTGGTAAATTCTCCCTTTTTTAATCAGGTGCAAATCTTATGTAAAAGCAAGCAAGAAGTTGACGGTATTAGAGTCACCGAATATTCTTACCATTGTTTTAAAGAGGTTCCAGGTAATTCCAAGCTGTCTGGTTTCTATTTTTATGCTTCCATGTGCTTATTTGAATGCCGACTCGCGCTTTACTGTCTGTACTTTTGCAGTCCGGTAATTTTGGGAAGTTAAATAAGTCAGTTCAATTTCCTGAGGTCCTTGATTTGGCCCCATATATGAGCGGATCAAGTTCGAAGGCGGTCATATACAATCTCTATGCTGTGGTGGTTCACTTGGATGTAATGGATACTGCCTTTTCAGGCCATTACGTATGTTACGTGAAGAATTTCCGAGGGGAATGGTTCAGGATTGATGACAGCACGGTATGCTGTTTTCTGCTTAGTATATATTGAGATCAGATGTACTACTTACTGTACATAAACCTGACACATGCAGCGCCATTTGTAGGTAATACCAGTGTCATTGGAGAGGGTCTTGCTCGAAAGGGCATACATGCTCCTCTATGCGAGGTAAATGTGACTTCGAAAGCTTTGGTTTCATGAAATTTTGGTTTATATATATTCAGCACAAATAACTATGGTTCTCGAAAATTTCAGGCGCTCCCCAATAGCACCAGCTTTGGTGAGAAAAAATCTTGACTCTCATGGTTTTAAACACAGGAATTTGGAAGCTGTTCCTTGTAGCCAAAAAACATCTAAGTCGGGATCCGACTCTAATTTTTCAAAGTTGGATCCCTCAATATCACAACGTAAACATAAGTATCATCCTCCAATGCAAAGAATTTCTTCAGCTGATTCATCGAGTGAGAGTTCTTCCATTTTCAGTGGCTCTGATGCAAGCTCGTGCAGCACTACAAGCACTAAGGACTCTTCCAGGAGTGAAGACTTCTCAGATTATTTATTTGGTGAAATGGGACCTGAATGGTACAACCAAAATGGAATTTCGTCAGAAACAGCTGCCTCGTCCTCCTATCATGGTTTTGACACAGATTTGGGGGCGGAGATGGATGGCCGTTCACGGTCACTGACATTTTTGTACACTGACTCAATTAGACAGCATTGGAATAGTAATGTTAGAGCCTCGGACTTTGAGCAAGGAGGCTGGTCTAACCCATTTGATGTAAGATCATCGGGTATTTCGTATAGAAGAGCAAGCGTCGACGGATCGACTCAAACGTTTTATTGAGGTTTGAGTTGAACCCATAATATATAAAATAAGATCCATCTTTCAGTTATTAACTTTATGATTATGATTCAGTAAAATGAGTAATCATCATTCTTTGGCTTTGCCCCATAAAATTACCTTCTAAGCTAGGAAGCTTGCTGGGTTGCATTGAGTAACAGTTAATAATCGGTCTGTAAATCAGGCCAGTGCCTCATTTGTGGACCTGATCACGATTTCTTAGACGTTTTACAGACCCGTACACGATTTCTTAGATGTTTTAGATTTGGGCTGCCATTTCCATCATATTATTCGCCCAAGTTATTTTTATTTTTTTGTTTCTATCAAATATATTATGGTTAAAATGTATTCGATAGAAACAAATATAAACATGGCGAATAATATGATGGAAGTGGCAGCCCAAATATAAAACATCTCAGAAATCATGTAATGATCCTCGATTTCAAGAACCCAGAATAAGTAGAACAGCCATTTCCAATAGAGAAGACAGACCAGATAAAAATAATTCGACCCAATTTTCCTAAATGAAGCTGAAAAGATGCCAGCTGGAAACCAAATCAATCCCGTGGAAGCCAAACCAGTGAAAAAAATGGGAGGAAAAAGGAGATTCCTGACCTGAGTTGGGTTCGGGTTCTCAGTCCTGCTGCAACAGTGGTGAACGACGATGGACCAGTGGGTGAGTGGTGGAAGAACGCTGGCGACAGAGGTGGTGATTGGCAAGCCGCCATGCAGTTAGTGTCTTTTTTTTGGAATCGATTTGGGAATTGGGAGTGAGGGTAAGGGCTAAGGGGTGGGGAGGACGGGAAGGTTAGTAAGTTAGTATGGAAATTAAAAATAATTAAAAATATTCAGTATTAAAATTTCGCCCGATTCGGGAAAAAAAAAATCATACCTAAGATGAGTTTAGTTTTTGACTGAGTTCATTTTTTGAACCTAAAAAGTTCGAGCAAATTTGATCAAATGACTCAAGCCATGATCAAGTTTAATGGTTGACCTTATTTAACATTAAAATAATAATTTCTTGAGTGTGTCTTTTATAACATGGTTGTGTAAATTTTAAAAATAGTATCAATATTGGGTTTTTTTTAATTATCATGGGTTGGTTATTGTTATTATTAACCATCTTATTTAAATCAAGAACCAGCCATCCAGTGCTTTTGCAAGAAACGTTCAAAAAATTCATCTCTTCATTTGACCCAAACATGATTCTTTACCCTGTAAAGTTACATTCTAGCAGACATTGCTTCCAGTATCTTATGCAAGCAAGATTACATCCAAGAAGTTAAAAGAATCAAATATAAAAGAAATTAACTGAAACCTACAAGGATTAACTCAACTTCAATCACTGCCGTTCGTTTGGAAGAATGCAAAATCAGTTTGCTAGTTGCTGCATTCGCTATTGACTATTTAGTGTTGTTGGCTTGTTGCTAACAAGAGTATGGTTTCTGCTTCCGCATGTCCAGTACAAAATAAGCATAAAATCCAGTTGTGGCAACGATAAAGACGCCAATATAAGTGCACACAGCTGTAGCACAAACATACAAGTACCTGGAAGAATTAGCAACATTAGTTTTACCACAAGGTAATTGGAATTCTGATGAATCAAATACTTTGATGGTTTTTTTCATGAAATAGGTACGATGTTTTGGAAGAACAAGAACACCAGTTATTCATGCAATTTGACATCAGTGCAATATACGAGCATGCATAGGCGCATATCAGTCACCTAGGGTTTTTCGATGAGACTCAGAACTTACTTGGGTGAGAAAACACTCCAAACAAATAAGTGATTCTGCATTAACAGCAATACAACCGTGTATGAAGTCAAGAGAATTGAATTTATGACCAGCGGTACGAGGCATGAAAAACCCAGCATCATCATGAGATGATCTCCAGGACCTGCTTTCTCAGGAATTACAAGATGGGCCATGTTTTTCATAGAGATGTATATTACAAGGCTAAGAAGAATAAACATGGGTGACGCGTAGGTGATAATAAACATTAGAATGCCAGAAAGCAATGTCGAGTGACTTGAGATACCCTTGCAACAAGTAAAACAATGTTGAGAAAGTTAGATAAGTAACGTCAGTATCTTAAACTTCATATGAAAAGAAAATATCAAGTTTGCATATAAGCCTTCCATTAAAAAAGGAAACGAAAGAAAAAAAGGTCTTGCATTCAAGCATATGTATTAAAAGTGAGCAAGTAAAAGAATACATACAATGAAAGCTCCAGCAACATCAATAGTAGCTAGTGTGTTGGTATTTCCTAGAGCAAAATGGCCAGCCATTCCCAAGTAGTAAAATGCTGCAATCTAAGGAAACAAAATACCGACATTAGTACAAGAAAGTTGTTGCTCATTTAACTTCTTAAAAATGCTTTCAAGACAATATTTGCACTGTGTCCATGTATGTAGAAGTTTAATTTCTAAGGTTTCGTTTTTGACAAATTTAAAAGTTCCTTTTGCGGAGAAAACTGGAAAAACACAAACTAGAGCAACAAAGGGAGAAGGTAGAGGAAAAGGTGGCATGGGGGTTGAAGAGATGAAAATGAAGAAAAGTCAAGGATGGCATTGCGCTCGCTGAGAAGAACGTGTATCTTTATGAATTCAATAATGACACAACAAACCAGAAAACCTATGTGCACAAACGAACTAATAATCTAAACTGAAACTAAAAATTCAGGAGCTTCTCAACCTTAGCATGCCGCTTCCTAAATATCCCACTTCAAAAAAGTTCCAACACGACTGCTATCTGTGTTTAGGGACCATACCACTCAAAATTACTTGCCTTTAACATTTAAGGAAGAAGTAAAAATCAGTCAGAAAAGTATCAGGTAGCAACTGACCTCTACCCATTCTTTATGATGTGTTCCACTTCTAGCGAAATAGAGTGTGCCGGCCAGAATTTGCAAAAGAAGCAATAATATGGGTGTTGTGTTGATTGGTTGTTGAAGTAAAAGCTGCAGAAGACACCAACATAGTACGTATGCCCATCCAATCACATATAAAGAATCCCTTAATTCCACTAATGGGAATTTCTCATGAATGCTAAGAAAAAGAGGTGAAATGGTATTATCAGTTGGGCAAATCTTGGAGGTTGAGAAAGGAATAACCCATGGCAAGGCTACAACAGTCCCGATAGTTGCGACACCAAGAATTGCATAGATTATTTGTACCAATAAGGTAGCACCATAATTAGTGGATGAAAATGTATAATCCTGGTATTTTGTGATATGCAGCAAAACCAACAATCCAGATATCAGAAAGCTAAGTCTGACCATCTGGAAACATTTTCCCTTGGATTCTATTGAAAATAAAGCAAATAAACCTATACTAATCACCAGAAAGGCAGATATTAGCTGAAGTGATTTCACATGTTGGCTCCCAGCCTGTTCAAGCCATTTAGAAATGTCAGGAAGACTAGTCCAGTTTACGCCACCTTGATGCCAGCCTCTCAAAACCCTTCCGGAGGTAAGCAGCAGGAAGACGAAACACATTCTAAAGTAACCTTCTCTACTTTGTCCATTTTGTGTGAAAAAAGAACTCTGAAAACGAACAGCACAAAGGGACTGTGCTGTTTTACGGAGTAATAAGAGATAGAATGTGGATATCAGAAAATACCATATGTACTGCTCTTCCTCTACCATAGAACTTGATGTCATACTTGAAACAAGGATCAAGATAACACTGAGAATGAATGTCTCATCCAAAGACCAACCATTCATGCTATCATTTAAGTTCAAAGACTGTTGCTTTCCTCCATGGTAAATTTCTCTGAGCCGACAAAACATCAGGCTTGATAATATAACAGTTGAGACGAACATTGTAGCCAGTCCAAGTGCAAGTAGTTTAACAGGTTTCTGCCCCCATTAAAAGGAAGAAAATGAAGAAAAAAACTGTTAAAAATAAAAAGAAAATTTAATATATTTGGAAAAAAAAAAAGAAAGTCTATTTGTCCACACCATATTGAATATCACCAATTAGTTTCAGTTAGCTCAGAAACCTGTCGAAAAAGAATATACATACATCAGTAGATCTTCGTGATAACCACTCACTTGCAGATTTGAGAAACTTGTAATATGCTGCTGCAGCGCTGCTGTAATCTTTGGTGCTAGCAGACCTACAAATTATAAAACGACAAATTGAATTAGGAATTTTAATGGGATATTGTTTCATGATTGGGATGTTAAAAGTCTGACACATAGAAAACCCACTCAAAGCCTCTCTTAGACTTCCAGGAGGTGTATAGAGTTGTCGCTTCTATATACAAGCAACAAAGCATATCTTCTGTCTCATGATTGCAGTCAGTAGAACCTGAACTCTGATGATCATAAAATGCATCACAGGGGAAATTTCTGCACGGTAAACCTGATAACTGAGCTTGCAACAATCTCAGCAACTGCCAAGAATTCAACTCCAGGGCCCTCAGATGTTTGTCCTCTGAATTCATCAAACAAGGAACGGAATTAGATAATCACATCAGGTTCAGATAGCACATGGACCTAAGGAAGTAATTTATTTTCAAAATTGAAGCATCCTTCATTTCCTTCCTATTTATCACCTAGGACTAGAGGATAACAATTTAGCACAAACTCCACAAGTTCCAAATACAGACATAATTACACTTTTCCCTCTTTCATTGCACACTTTGCATAGCTGTAAATGTGCGATTCCCTGAGTCTTCTAATGATGGCATCTTAGGGAAGTTGAATAGGACAATGCATATTAGAAAAGCATTATCACACTCCAGACAATAAAGAGGAAAATTCATTCCACACTGTTATCATCTAGGAGCAAGGCTGAAACAATCTCTAGAAGAATTATATTTTTCCTTTTGGAAAATAATATCCACCTTTCCCCCAGTTCTTTCATGAAATATCAAGATACTATCATTAGCACATGGACAGTTAGATATTCACCCCGTAAAAAAGAACAAAGCTCTATCAACTGAGGAAAGAAGAGATAAACCTTTTAGAGAATCAAAAGCCTCTCTAATAAGAACACCAACATTGTTTTTAGGAATTGGCACGCCAAACAAAAGAGCCAAGGTTGGTGCAATGTCAATCTACATAAAAAATCATGTATATTAGACAACCCTATTACAAACTAAAGCACAAAAACTATAATAGCATAGTAAACCAAGCTCTTGAACCCTATTCTCATATCTGGAAATCCTTGACACTGCTAAAGCCAAAAACATATTGTTAACCTATTTAGAGTTTCCATTAAGATACAAAGACTATATAGCAAAGGAGAAAGTTGTAAATGCTCAACCTCCCCCAAATGAAGGATAAAAGAAAGAAAATGTAATAGGAAAATAAATGAAAATGAAAAACTTCAGCACAGTTTAGGATGGCATTTAGCACTGTCAACTTTCAGTGAAAAGAAAATCATGTTCAAGTCCCCTTTTAAGTCGCTGAAGAAAATAAAAGGTGGTGCACTGAAACACCTATGCGCTCAGCAATAGATAAGAAGTTTGTGATACAGCTTGGTAAAAAAAATAGAACTACCAGAAACTACTAACAGCTACAATAAAATGCTGTGAAGTTCCATTAGTTCAATTACCTGGTTGATGACTGATGCATAGTCAAAGACATGATTCCTCAGACCAATAAAAAGAGCTAATGTGTCAGTTTCTTCATATGTAGAACCGCCATGATTACCATTTTCTGTCATGCCATGATCACTTACTATCATCTACATGCGGAATAAAATGAAGATATATCAGATAAATCCAAAATATCAGTTGATTGAATTCAACTCATAATGGCAACAATAGATCTAAATAAGGCCAAGTCATTGCATCATATAAAAGCAAGATGCATAGTGCCGGTGCAAATAGCTTATTGAAACAACCCAAATGCACCAGAGGTTCAAACCAAATCAGAATTTTGCCAAATATGGAAGGACATAGCTCTGCTTTTGGAAAGCTTACATGACACTGGAAGCTGCTAAAATGAGAAGGCTTGACAAATAAAAAGACCCAAGTCCCTTTGTCATTTCACAACACAAGGTATAGATTTAATAAAGAAGTCTTGACTTCTTGAAAAAGTCAAACTCTTAGATCCCATAGATAGAAAGTTCTCCAAATCAAAGCTCTACAGGGATCCACGTGAAGAAGTGTTTGAACGCTTAGTTTGAAGATCAAGAGCTAATGATATACCAAAATGGACCAATATTTCTATTCAAAGTTGATAAAGGATATTGATAGCTTGCTAATCACTACTGTCAGATTTCAGTTTCCTAATTAAGGAATATTTGAGTGTATCAAACAGGATTCTGTAAATATTTTATCCCTAACTTTAAGGCTGTTTTTAGGTACAGCATCCCTAGAATTAGTCTGTTTCCTAGTGTAAAGTTTCCTAAGTTAGGCTCACTATGTGTATAAATATTTAGATTCCTATGTATTGAAGTGGCAAACTCTCGGGAAGGAATATTCATATCTCAGCAAAAATACATAGTTGGTTTGTTGACAGAGACGGCAAGTTGGGCTGTAAACCAGTAGAGACACCCATAGAGGTGAACCACAGACTTGGAAATGCACTAGAAGATGCAGCAGTTGATAAAAGGTCATATCAAAGACTTGTGGGGAAGCTCATTTACTTGTCTCATACCAGACCAGATATTGCCTATGCAGTAGGTGTTGTAAGTCAGTTTATGCACAATCCCAAAGAATCACATCTTAGAGCCGTATATCAGATTCTACAGTACTTAAAGGGCACGCCAGGCAAAGGAATCCTATTTAAAAAGGCGGAGAATTTAACCCTTGAAGCCTATACTGATGCAGATTATGCAGGATCTATGGTTGATAGAAGATCAACCTCGGGCTATTGTACTTTCCTAGGAGGCAACCTTGTGAATTGGAGGAGTAAAAAACAAAATGTTGTGGCCAGATCTAGTGCAGAAGCTGAATTTAGGGCGATGGCTCTTGGAGTTTGTGAGTTGTTATGGCTAAAAATTATTTTGGAAGATTTGAAGATCAAGTGGGAAGGTCCAATGAAGTTGTATTGCAATAATAAGTCTGCTATCAATATTGCACATAATCCAGTTCAACATGATCGAACGAAGCACGTTGAGGTTGACAGACATTTTATAAAGGAAAAACTGGACAGTGGCTTAATTTGCACTCCATTTGTGTCCACTGATGGTCAACTAGCAGACATACTTACCAAAGGATTGTCTGGGAAGTTGTTTCAGAAATTAGTAAGCAAGCTGAGAATGGATGATATCCACTTCCCAGCTTGAGGGGGAGTGTCAGATTTCAGTTTCCTAATTAAGGAATATTTGAGTGTATCAAATAGGATTCTGTAAATATTTTATCCCTAACTTTAAGGCTGTTTTTAGGTACAGCATCCCTAGAATTAGTCTGTTTCCTAGTGTAAAGTTTCCTAAGTTAGGCTCACTAAGTGTATAAATATTTATGTAATTTCTTGTGAAAAATATAATCGAAATAGCCTGTTTTTAACAACTACATTCCCATCAACAATTGCCCTGTAAAAGCTTGCATATCATCCCCTTTTCTGGAACTGTTAAAGACTATTATGAACTATAACTTGCACGCATGCATATGAGCACACACATTCCCTTTAGCAATTGGATTGCAGAAGCTTCAGTATGTAATCCCCTTCGGTCTTTCCCACAAACATCATGACTGACAAGAACAAGAATTTTTATAGGCACATATATGCATGTATAAGCATTGAAATACCACATTTGTCAAGTGTTAGGTTTCTTGTGGTCATATCTTAAAATTGAGCCACTCCACCTATTACAAATTACTTTAGGTTGCTTAACATGTTATCAGATCCCAGGTTTTTTTTTGTGTTCTTCCTAACCCCAAAGTGAGGCTAACCACACCTTGTGAGGTTGTCCATTCATAGGCTGCTGTTGAGCTACAAACGAAAGGCAGCACTAAAGTGGTACCCAAAATCTGTTAAGTGTATGGTTTCTTATGGTCTTATATTAAATGTGGGCCTCTCCACTTATAATCAACTGATTTTAGGCAGCATGCTTAACAATAAACAAGCATGCTCAAGCACGCATCATTCAATGCCACTCATCGCTATCTAGCATGTATATCATTACCCAAAATATTTATTGGCACCTCATATATCTTGCCACCAGGTATATAGAGTTTATTTCATAAAACAATAATCACAATGTGTGAATCCAGGTGCAATTGTCAAATAACAAGCATAAAAAGTAGTGGAGCTAAATCAATGACTGATGAGCCAATTTTACTATTTAAGTCTTCCAATTTATCCCTACATTTTAGGATGCTCCCAGATCACACATCAAATTCATGATTAAGATTTTCTAAAAGTAAGGATGCAATTGTCTAGAGTTGTTTTATCAGTTTGAAATCAATAATTCAAGAAGCACTAAATAGCACAAACCAAAAGTGTCCGCCCTTGGCCATTTCCTTGGGATTGATTAATACTTGAATGGATCAACTTCACCACCTCATCCATCTCCTTCATTTTTGGGGCCATCAATGCACTAAGAAAGATGAGTGAACATGTAAATGAGGTCTGTTGATGTTATAAATCTTTTCCCACTATGGGAACCAATATGAAGATCAAGTAACAAAATAAGGAAAAGTCATATAAAAAAGAAGGGTAAATTCTACAAGCATCTTTGAGTTTTGATCACATTTAGGGATTGCAATCGAGCAGGACGATAACATCCACCACTTGCATAGATATTGAAAACATCCATTTCCATGGATGTTGGTTACATCCACAACCCACTCGACACAGCTCCGTTGCACTTTTTTACTTATGATTTTTATATTTATATTAGTATATAATATAATTTATTCATAAACATAATTTCAATATATATAATTATTTAGTATAAATATGATGTATGTGTATTCTTGTATATATATTATTTTAGTACATATATCTAGCACATATTTAAAATATATACAGGGTACATAGAATATTTTAAGGGGTAAAATAGTAAATTTAAAAGGTGGGGCCAGGCAGTGCAAAGTAAGAATTTACCAAAACTGCCCCGCTCCACTGCCTGTCTCCATGACTAAAAAATAAAAATAAAAAGTAAAAACCTCACCATTTGGAGCAGATTGAGTTTTACCATCCTTAATCACATTACACCTCAATCATGCATTTTGCTCCAAATGGTGATATAAGGATACTGCATTGACAATTACACATCATCCGATCCAAGACATATAAAATATTTTACACCACAGACACAAAGCATCCTGAAAATAGCATTAATAGGAAAAGTGGAGATTGGTTTTTTGAATTATCCAACATGCAGTGCTACTGGGGGAAGAGTAAATGACAAATAATGTAAAAAAAAAAGGAAGAAGAAGCAGAAAAAGCTGCACTGATGGAAGGCATAAATTAGACGAATACATAAATCTTATATTTACACTTCTTAGTATTTTCTAAATATATATATATATTTACACTTCTTAGTAAATAAAATTCGCCAATATGTTGACAAGCTCACATTGTAGATCATTTAATAACCCATTTCTATATTTTTAGTTCTATTTCTCTTTACTGTATGCGTCATTACTTTATCCCGCAAATTTGCATGTCATCTAGACCCATAAATACAATTTGATCCAAGTCAAACAAAGACGAGAACTTTGAAAAGGAATTAATCTGCATAGGGGAAAAATTAGAGAAAAGGATATATTTATCTATTTATCCCATAACAAAACAGGCAAAATAAAACAATATATTGATCATCGTGTAAAACAACTCATGCCAAGAAGCTGCATTTTCATAATTAAATGTAGGTAGTGTAACATAACTAGTTATACATGTATAGATAGCAACAAATATCATTCATTTAGGTTTTAATGACATGTTTCTCTATGCATGTGTCTGTTGCAACAAACATCACTCCTTTTGGTTTTGATTAAATGTCCCATGTAACTGCTGAGAATGAAAATGCATATCAAGAATATATTGCCTTAGAATCCAGTTGTAGCCTAAATTGAAGAATAAAACTGCAATTTAGTCAAATGAAGATCAAGGTAAAATCATATAATGTAATACCTGTTCCGGCCACCGATATGTCCAACATGATCCAATCCTAAATAGTGCAGAATCTGCAAACAGCACCAATTAAATTGTGCTACAATGGAGATAAAAGTAGACCACCAAGAAAACCACAATTCAACAATCCAATTTTCAACTTAGCTTTCAGAATATCTAAATATAGCTAATTATGCAATTTGAGAAACTTTCACATGACAAATAGCAGCTTCTAATTCTCAGAATACAAAGAGTTTAACAAGAATATTAATTTAGCAGAAAAAACAGAGAAGGCTGAAAACAAAGGCACAATCAGGCTGATGCTTAACATCATAATAACTTAATAGGTCTGAATCAAGGTGAGCAATGGAAGTAAAAATAATGAAGAGAATGCAACAATAAGCAGGCCTAACCTAACATAATAAATCCTATCAAATTAAAAACAGAAAACCATTCAAACAGGAAATCTACTCTCATTCTTGCTCAATCTAGAGCCATTTCTTTTATGGCATTGTGAAGCCTATTTTACTGTTGTCAATATAGAATGCACCGGAACTGATGTGTGTTATTGGAGTACTTTCATGACATCATACTACATTCATGCCCCTCTTACTCTGCATAACATAATTAATGGTTTTCAACTATGACGTTTGATCATATTGAACTCCAACATAGCACCTAAGATTGGTATGTTAAGTTAACCTTCAAAGCAGTCAATGAATAGTTTATTAATTATATTGGATTTATAACAAAGACAGCTCAGCAAACAGGATGGAGACAAATAAGAAAAAGAAAATCACAGAAACTAACCAGCACAATAGCATGAATGTAACAGTGGTAACCACGAACAACTTAACTTAGACAGGTAGAAACTAGAGAGTACCTAAGTTGGCAACCTTTGGTGTCTTTAGTATTATGTTTCTCCAATTATAATAATAATAAAGTAAAAAAAAAAACTGAGATGGGGACAAACATCAATATAACAATATTACAAGATATTTCCTTTTAGATCATGGAAAATAAAAAATGCTAACCAAAAGATCCCAGTCATCTTTACTAAGTTCATCTCCCAAATGTCGCGAAACATTTTGATCTACTTGCACAGTATCCTTCACCTGTATCAATAACAAATTATGTAAAGTCAGGAATCTGCTCACATAATTTTTATAGATAAAGACAAAACATTGCATGCCAAGAATGAGAAATACATAGAAGCTGCTAACACCATCATGCCTTTTGAATAACCCAGGAAACAACTTAAGCCATGTTTCATCACCGAGCATCACCATTTTCCAGCCAATCTTGAAAAACTGACCTGCGATATGAGTGAATAATGAAGCCCCTCAATAGATCCATTAAAAGTAAAGTGTACTCCTGCATTACAGAACATCAAGGTAACTTTAAATCTAACCAAGAAGATTGTCATCTGTCATAGCCTGTGTGTTAAAATTGAATGCTACATCCAAGAATCCACCAATTGCACCAGAGACCATAGCCTACAATCACAAGCTCACACCATGAGGCCAAAACCATATTCCAGAAAAACATATACCTTCATATATTTTTAAAAGGAGTCAGATTAGTTGTTTCCATATCAGTTGCAAACCAAACAATTCAGGATGCTGGCATGACTTGTTCAAGCAAATGAAATTTTTTGGCCCCACGCATGCTGCACAACAGCTAATGTGATGGGATGGATATATGTAACAATTTCTCCTTTAGGAACAATCAGAAATGTCCACACCTTTAATCGAGGCATTGTTACAGTAGGAGGGGCAGCCTTAGCATGGTAACCAATAGCCGATCCACTGGCTAGCAACGACTGAGTATAAGGCATTGCCTCCTTAAATTGCTTTTTAGGCGGTTTCCCATCTTTTCCAAGCACGAATTCTGCTGGAAGACCGTCTACAATCTACACTAAACTAAACTCCTTGTAAATTATACAACAAAAACTCAAATTAACCCTTTACAAAGAAACAAACTAAGCAAATAACTAACTAAAACTAACTTACCATTAAAATAAGTCTATCAAACGAAGGAGGAATCCCCGACAATTCCTAAGTCACAGAAAAAAAGAATGGTCTTCAGAATTTCAAAGCAATTGGAAAGGCATAGTTCGTTTATTTATTTATTTTCATTTATTTTAGATTAAAAACTCTGTTAGAACGAACTTGATATGATGATTTGAGTTTATCGGACGGCAAGGTCGTGTCGCTTTGATTGCTAACGAAGTCGCATGCCGGCACGTAAAAACTCTCCGAACCACTGAAGATAAAGCAAAACATTTAAAACAAAAAAAAATTGAATTGTTTAGAATTGTGATCTGATTTCAAATTGAAAATGAGATATTCTTTCGTTTTCGAATGAAACAAAGTGTTTACCTGGTGCCGGGAAGAGCCGGTTTCACCGGGAAAAAGCCGAAGACGAAAAAGGAAAGGCCGATGATTTGAGTTACGACTCCGGCTATGGTGATTAAAGACAGTTTGGTGCAAGTCAGAGGCGCCATCTTTTAGGATTTTGAATTAGGAAACGTTCAAAAACCCTAATTTCCTTAAATCAATAGAGTGGAATTCAGAATCGGAAAGGGGGAGGGACAGATTTGCATTAGCTGAGCCTGAGAGCCAATGCAAGATTTGAATATACTTTTCGATTTTAAAAGGGTTAATTCCAACTGATATCCTCAAATTATGGTCCCGATTGTAAATTGGTATACAAACTCTGAAACGTTTTGATTGAATCATTAAGGTATTAATAATGAATCAATTTAAACAATCCTTATATTATATCTTGAATTACATTTTGATCCCTATATTGAAAAATAAGTAAATTAATCTATGTGCATTAGAGGAAGGGTAAACTACAACACATATCATCCTAAAATAGCCCCATTCTTATTTTGGTCACCTTAATATTTTTTGTCAATTTAATCACTCTAATTAAGATAATTGCTCGAATTAATCATCCCGTAAAAATTTCTTTAATTCCCTAAACGAACTATTGATGTAATATTTACTTTTGACTAAATTTAGGGATATCTTAATAATTAATCTGAAACTCTTTTTTTTTTCTCCAATGCTTAACTTTTCCTAGTTTAAGACATTCATCTTTTGGGGAAGATTTAGATCATCTTTTGGAGTTTCATGTGAATCTAAATCAGCCACCACCACACTACCATCATCAATCTAAAAAAGGAAACAATGAAAGAAAACTATAAACTTCTACAAAAATGGCCGTCATAGGAATAAAAAATAGTAACAAAAGGAAGAAACACAAAGAAGAATAGCTTGAAAAGGTGACAAAAAGCTATAAGCTTAAATGAAAGCCACCATCACCGTCATTGGAACACAAAAAGAAGATCGCAAAACCCAGAAGAAGAAGAGCTTGAAAAGGTATCAAAAAAACATAAACTTAAACGAAAGCGACCATCGTCTTCATCGGAACCCGAATAAGAGCTTGAAAAGGTGACAGAAAGCAATCACCTTTTGCGAGAGAATCCATTAGGAGTTTACAAAACTGGGATTAATGAAGTTGGGAAACAAGTGTTGGCTTTTAGTTATTTTTCTAATAGTTCATATGATACCAAACAAAAAAAAAATTGTCCAAAGATTATCAAACAAGCAATGAAAACTAATTAAAAATAGTGTTTTTGACTGGTTATAGGGGTACTTAACTTTAATCAAAAGTAATAACAAAAATGTCATGTTAGCAATTCATCCATAGGTTAATGAAAATTTTAATGGCAGTAACCAATTCGAGCAATTATTATAATTAGAGTGATTAAATTGACAAAAAAAATTAAAGGGACCAATATAGAAATAACATTATTTTAGAATGACCTGCGGTATAATTATTAGATGAATGAGCAAAATAATCTCTATTAAACTCCCTAAATGCTTATATGTTAGAAAAATAACAAATTATCCTTAGACTTTTATGCTTTTATTACATTTAACTTTTTTTATCCGAAGTAAATTGAGAATCAACCTTCCATCACTAATGTAACACCATTTCATTATATACCACCTCAGTAAATAATCACTAATATATAAAAAATTACTATTCTTTTCTTATATCAATAGATGGAAACAATATTAAAAGAAGAGTAATAAACAAGAAAAGATGTCTTATGCTCAATCATTGCTAGCAGTGAATTGGCTATTGGTTACCATGCTAAGGTGTGGACTTTTCTTGTTATTTTTAAAGGAGAAATTGTTATATTCATCCACCTATTACACTAGCCGTTGCCCAACATACATTGGACTAAAATGTTTCATTTGCTAGAGCAAGTCATGCCAGCATCCTGAATTGTGGGGTTTAAAACTGATATGGGAACGTGTTGAACTTTGGCCTGCAATGCAACAATAGAGAAGTTTTGTAGCTCAACCAGTGCAGCAGTTATGTTTTGTTAAATATATAACTAGCTTACTTCATTTTGTAATTTGTCTATTTGAAACACTAAGACTAGTTTTCTGATTCGAGTGATGTTTAAGTGATGTTTTGGCTGATAAGTCAGCTTTACTTTGTGTGCAAGATAAGTTATGTATTTTATCAATGTAATTAGTGGGAGTAGTTATATATCATGTAATTACTTTTTAACTTATATTTGACTTAATGAAATAAGTAATGCAATTCAGTTTTTTGATCAATTTTTGCATTTGTTTCTCTTTGCTTTATTTTTCTTTCTTGCTTTGGCTAATATCCCCAACAAATGGTATCGAGATCCTGTCATCTTTGAGGGCATCTATTGTTTGTTGTTGTTTTTGATGAAAGTCTTTGAAGAGAAAGAAACTAAAGCTTTTTTTTTATTACTGCAACACGAGACCACCACTAGCACCTATCTTTGTTGGTGAAAACTACCATATATAGATGGTGAAAATGATGACTTACCTGCAAGCATACGACCTGTGGAATGTGGTGGAGACTGACACAAAACCACCTCTATTGAGGGCCAACCCCACCATAGCACAAATCAAACAACACAGTGAGGACTGTGCTAAAAAGCACAAAGCAATGTCATGCTTGAAAAATGAAGTTTTTGATGTGATTTTCACTTAGATAATGGCCTGTAACACTTCAAAGCAAGCCTGGGAGAGGCTAAAGGAAGAGTTTCTAGGGTCTAATAAAACCAGGCAGTAGCAGATAATCAACCTGAGAAAGGTCTTTTAGAATTTGAAGTTAAGAGAGTCTGAAACCATTAAGCAATACTCTGACAAAATAATGGCCACAGTCAACAACATTAGGCTCACTAGAGTGATTTCAGTGACAGAAGAATTGTTGAGAAGGTCATTACAACCCTTCCTAAAAAATATAAGTCAAAGATCTCCTCATTGGAGGACTCGAGAGATTTAACAACCATTTCATTATCAGAGTTGATAAATTTTATGTACGCACAAGAGTAAAAAAAGGCTAATAGGCTAGGGGAGTATCCTAAAGGAGCTTTTCAAGCAAAAAACAAAGAAAGCTTAGGTTCGAGCAATAAGGGAAAGAAACCTTGGCTTGACAAAAAGGAGAAACCAAAGAGGGATGCTGGGAAGAAAAGGTTCCCACCATGCATTCACTACAAGAAATCCACACACTTGGAGAGGTACTGCTGGTACAGACCTAACATTTAGTGCAGGAGCTGTAAGCAGTTTGGTTACATTGAAGAGGTTTGCAAAAACAAAGGAAGGGCACAAACTCAGCAGCAGAACCAAGCTCAAGCTGCTGAGGACATTCAAGCTTAGGAAGAACATGTTTTCACTAAATCTTATTTTGCAACCTCGAGTAAGGTAGGAAGGGTTTGTTTGATAGATAGTAGCTACACTCATCATATGAAATCTAATGAAGGGTCATTCAAAGACTTTTACAGCAACTTTGTCTCCAAACTCAGAATAAGGAATGGAAACTTAATTAAGGTCAAAGGTAGATGCAATGTTGTAATCAGTACACATTCAGGTAAGAAAACAATTTTAGATGTTCTTTTTGTACCTGATATAGGCCAAAATCTGCTTAGTGTTGGTCAGTTAATAAATAAGGGTTACTCTCTTACTTTTAGGAATAAGTCATGTGTTATTGAGAACTTACTTGGTTAAGAACTAGTGACAGTAGCTATGACTAAGAGATGTTTTATGTTGGATGTGAATCAGTTAGAAATGAAGGCTTATACTAGTTTGGCTGATAAGGCTTATTTATGGCACAAAAGGTTGGGTTATGTTAACTAGAGGTCACTTGGTTTGCTGCATAAACTAGATCTGGTTGAAGATATGTCTAGGGTTGAAGTCAAAGATAGAGTTTGTGAGGTTTGTCAGCTTGGGAAGCAAGTGAGACTGCCATTTCCAGTTAACAAGGTATGGAGAGCTTGAGACAATCTTGAATTGGTTCATACTAACATTTGTGGACCAATGAATACCTCTTCTCTAAGTGACAGTAGATACTTTGTGTTGTTTATAGATGATTACACAAGGTTCTACTGGGTGAATTTTTTGAAACAAAAATTAGAAATACTTGAAGTATTTAGCAAGTTCAGAGCCTTAGCTAAGAATCAAGCAAGTTACAAGCTAAAGGCCTTGATATCAAACAATGGCACCGAGTATTTATCAGAAAGGTTTTCGAAGCTATGTGAGTAGGCTAGAATTCAACATCAGTTAACAACTATCTATATACCTCAGCAGAATGGTGACTATGAGAGAAAGAATCGAACAGTACTTGACATGGCTAGATGCCGACTGTTTGAAAGCAAATTACTAAGCAATTTTTGGGCTGATGCAGTGAACACCTCAGTGTACTTGCTTAACAGATTACCAACAAATGCAGTCAAAGATAAGACTCCTTTTGAAGCTTAGTTTAGACACAAGCCAACTGTTTCTCACCTAAAGGTGTTTGGTTCTGTCTGCTATACACTTAATCCAACTAAGAAGATAACCAAACTGAAAAGAAGGTCTGTGCCAGGAATATTTTTTGGTTATAACAACACAAAGAAGGGTTATAGGGTCTTTGATCCCTCCTAAAAAAAATCCTGGTGAGCAAGGATGTGAAGTTTGATGAGGGAAATGTATGGAACTGAAATGGTACAGATACAAACTTGTATGAATAAAGTTAACAAGATAGTAATCAACAACCAGTTGAATAAGAATAACAGATTGATGATGGATTCGATGATATACCTATTAGAGGAACAAGAACCATCACTGACATCTATCAAAGATATGATGTGGCAATGCTGGAGCCTACAAACTTTGATGAGGCTGCTAAAGAAGATTGTTGGAAAAGAGCAACGGAAGCTAAAATGGAGATGATACATAAGAACAATACATGGGAACTGGTTGATAGGCCAGTCCAAAAGAGAATCATTGGTGTGAAATAGGTGTTCAGGATCAAGTATAATGCTGATGGATTTTTGAACAAGCATAAGGCAAGACTTGTAGTGAAAAAATATAGCCAACAATATGGTACTGCCTTCTCAAAGACCTTTGCTCCAGTTGTAAGGTTAGATACTATAGGGCTTTTGTTTGCCTTGGCTGTTCAAAAGCAATAGAGAGTGTACTAATTGGATGTCAAGTCTGCTTTTCTGAATGGTTAAGAAGAAATCTTTATTAAACAACCAGATGAGTTCAAAGTTTCTGGTGAATAACATTAGGTTTACAGGCTAAAGAAAGTGTTGTATGGTATGAAGCAGGCACCAATGGCCTAGTATAACAGAATCGATGCATATTTGTCTAGGTTTGGGTTTGAGAAGAGTATCAGCGAGCCTACTCTCTATGTGAAGAAATTAGAGAGTGAAACTCTACTAATTGTGTCACTATATATTGATGATCTGTTGGTAACTAGTAGCAAAAGGAAGCTGATTGAAGAGTTCAAAAGGCAGATGCAGGATGTGTTCGAAATGATTGACTTAGAGGAGATGACTTATTTCCTTGGCATGAAAATAAAACAGTTTAATCATGCTATCTCTGTAACACCCCCTACCCGTATCCATTGTCGGAATAGGTACGAGGCATTACCGGAGTTTACTGAACATTTTCAGATAATTCTGAGTCATTTATTATTCATATTTTGAAAATAATCATAATGTCTCTTTATTGGGCCCTCGAAGCCCCAAACATACATTAAAACCAACCGGAATTAAATCGGGGTCATAAAAAAATTTCGCAAAATCTTAAATTTTATTTTCATCTAAGTACTTACTATTTCAATGCTTCTTATAATTAAACATGTTACCATTCAATCAATAGCTTGACACTTGTCTAAGCGTCAAACAACATCATTATTAGTATACTTGCACATATTTCATCTAAATTCAACATTGATATACTTATTTTCTCGACATATCGCACTTGAGTTTAATAATCGTCTCAACTTACATAATTCCCTTATATCAACATATCAAAGATAATTATATATGTACATGTCATGAAACATATCATGCTCTTACCATTTCTTCATAAGCATATATCATTCATTTCATTATATCAATATTTCATGCTCCATCATTTCCATATATTTTATGTATATTTATTCCGGTAATAGTTTATATCAAACTTAACATAAATTATATTCCATGTACTTATACTTATTTCGTTTATCTATCTTCATAATCATTTCATACAACTATTTTGTACATATATTTCCATATGACCAGTTCTTGTAAACATTTCACACAACCATTTCATATAACCATTCGTCATCTGATACGTATTACCTGAATATTGTTCAATAGATGTCATAGCGTCTTCCATCCACGGTCTTATTTATCTTTGACATGATGCCATAGTGTCTTTCAACTATGGTCTTACTCATTTTCTGTCATGTTGCCGTGGTATCTTTCAACCATGGTCTTATTCATTTCATATCACGTTGCCATGGTATCTTTCAACCATGGTCTTATTCATTTTCTGTCATGTTGCCATGGTATCTTTCAACCATGGTCTTATTCATTTCATATCACGTCGCCATGGTATCTTTCAACCATGGTCTTATTCATTTTCTGTCATGTTGCCATGGTATCTTTCAACCATGGTCTTATTCATTTCATATCACGTTGCCATGGCATCTTTCAACCATGGTCTTACACATTTCATATCAGATTGCCATGGTATCTTTCAACCATGGTCTTACACATTTCATATCAGGTTGCCATGGTATCTTTCAACCATGGTCTTACACATTTCATATCAGAGAGCACATTCCCGCGAACCTCATCCTTACAGTGGGATTACCAGTCCAGGCTAAATCCCCTGTAATATAAACTCATAGAGTATTGTCGGGATTACCAGTCCAAGCTAAATCCCCTACAACGACAATTACTCTAATGAGCTTGGTCTGAATTACCAGTCCAGGCTAAATTCAGACCCTAATTCGGATTACCTGTCCGGGTTAAATCCATTTTACACATATTCCTCGGGAGGGCTATATCAGAATAGGATCACCCGTCCGGGCTAGATCCTTTTTACCGTCAGTTCCTTTTCAGAGATCCATCGAATTTTCCTTTCATTCAACCGGGATTTATTTTCAATTTATAACAAGTATTAGTAATATTTCATCAATTATCATGAATTGAACATTCAAATCATATTTTTATCGCATAACCACATTTTTCAAGTATTTAAAATACAATTCAGGTTACATAAACTTACCTCATTACTTGTTTGTGTTTATAATTTCATTAATCCGATATCTTTTCTTTTCCACGATCAAGTCTCATATTTGAGTCGTCCGGATCTTTATAAATAAATTTGATCATCATTTTCATTCATTTCATATTCTAATGCATTTAATTAATGCTCTAGGAAAAATTACCATTTTGCCCCTAAACTTTTAATTAATGACGATTTCATCCTTAGGGTCAGGAAAATAAAATTCTTGCAATTTAATCCTTATTTCCAGCTATTATTCTCATACATATTGATAACAATCCATGAATTCTATAAAATATTAGAATTTTCCATAATTTCAACACTTTTCAATTTAATCCCTAAAACATGTTTTCCCCCTATCTTGAACTAAATTAATAATTTTATTCAATTTTGTAATTTAAATAATAAAATAATCCATTTCATGCAATTTGGTCATTTCTGACATTTTTACAAAATTACCCATAAAGTTTTACTTTTATTCAATTTAGTCCCTGAGCCTAAAATATGCAAATTAGCCATGCTAAATGAATATTCATTTATATTTTTCTCCTCCTCCACTCCATTTCAGATCCTTAATGTATATAACACACTTGTAAGTAACATTATCTATATTTTTTTATTATTATTTACTTTTATGAATATTCAAGCTGTCCATCTGTGTCATAGTCACTAAACTATTCATATCTGGAGATATAGAACTCCAAATTAAGATACGCTAATTTTCCCTAAAACTAGACTCATATATCGTCTTACCATAAAATTTTTAGAATTTTTGGTTTAGCCAATAAGTACAGTTTATTCTTTAAAGTTACCCCTGTTCTGTTGTCTGACAGTTCTGACCCTTCTTCACTAAAAATTAATTATCTCCTTGTACAGAATTCAAATGATATTTCTGTTTATTTATATTGAAAATAGACTCATTAAAGATTCTAAAAATATAAATTTAAGCCCCTAATTATTTCTATCCAATTTTTTATGATTTTCCAAAGTCAGAACAGGGGAACTCGAATTCATTCTGACCTTGTATCACAAAATTCATTATATCTCATGATTTACAAATCTATTACTTACACCGTTTATTCTATAAGAAACTAGACTCAATAAGATTTAATCTCATATTTTATTCATCCTATAATTTGATTTCTAAAAGTTTTGGTGATTTTTCAAAGTTAGACTACTGCTGCTGTCTAGAACTGTTTTAGTGCAACATATTAATTACCATGTTATAACACCCTTATTTTCTTTTTCTACACCATTTCTCATCACTTTCTCTTATTTTCTCTTCACTAACATATCAAGAACATAGGACCTTATGTAAGAAAACTCTACTATAACCTTATTTCCATGCTTTGTCAATAATAACAAACTTAAAAACATATTGAAATCTTGATATACTTACCTTGTTCTATTGATACTAATCTTTAACTTGATTTTCTCTTTCCTCCAGCTTCTATTTCTTGAGTCCAACTTGATATTCTTGCTCCCCATCATCTCCTTGCTATCTTTGTCTCTTGATGGCTATGGAAATTCTTTCAATTTTTAGGTGAAAATAATGAATTTTTGGAGGAAGGACTAAATTGTAAGAAAAGGAAAACTTTCTTTCTTCTTCTTCTTCTCACGTTAGTTGCATGAGAAAGGTGGTCATATCATCCTCCCCTTTCTTTCCTTACATATATATATTAACATAAAATAATAATAAAATAATAAAATATCATTTAAAAATTAATTTTAAAGTATTAATAAATTAATATTTATTTATTTAATTTATCTAAAATATCTCCAACATCATCATTGTCTCTAGATTTCTCTCTCTTCCAATTGACCATTTTGCCCTTTGTGATCTTTTAAAATTCCATTCTTGAGTCATCACTTAATTTGGTAAAATTGCAATTTAGTCCCTCATAATTCTTCACCTATTCAATTTGGTCCTAATTCATCAATTTTCCTTGGTTTCTAGATCATTCCGCCCTTAAAATATTTGCACTATTAGTCCTTTAACTTTTCATATTTACACTTTAATCCTTCAAATTTTGAGTATTTACTCTTGAGCCGCAAAACTTTTCTCACTTTTACAATTTAATCCTTTCTTGAATCAATATGTCATAATATACTTCCCAATATTGACATAACTCAAAATTTCCCTTTTTGTCACTTTATTTCCTTATTTTACTATATCACGGATAATATTTTACTATAAAAATTTTCGGGGTATTGCAATCTCCATAAGTCAGCAAGCCTTTGCTTCAAAGATTTTAGACAAATTTTGCATGACAAACTACAAAATTGTTAGCACACTAATGACTTAAGGTGAAAAGCTAACCAGCAATGGCAACTATGAAAAGGTTAATGAAAAAGGGTATAGAAGCCTTGTAGGTTGTCTACTCTATTTGACAGTTAGGCCTGATATCATGTTTGCTGTTAGCTTTCTGTCTAGGTTCATGCATTGCTGCAATGTTGTTCACTTTAAGACATCCAAAAGAGTCCTTAGATATGTGAAAGGAACTTTAGACTATGGGGTTAAATTTTTGAAGACTGAAGAACTCAAGTGGATAGGCTACTTTGATAGTGACTGGACAAGGTCCATTGATGATATGAAGAGCACATCGAGCTACTTTTTCACTCTAGGCTCAGGGGTCTTCTGTTGGAGTTCAAAGAAACAACAAATGGTGGCTCAATTAACAGCAGAAACAGAGTATATTACAGTTCCTACTGCTGTCAATCAAGCCATTTGGCTAAGAAAGCTCTTATGTCATTTAAATGAGAACCAATAGGAAGCCATTAAAATTAAAGTTGACAATTAGTCAGCTATTGCCAGAGAAAAAAATCTTGTGTTTCATGGCAAAACGAAGTACTTTAAGATTAAATATCATTTTGTTAGATAGGCTGAACAATCAAAAGAAGTTAATTTGATCTATTGCAGCTCCAAAAATCAGTCTGTTGATATCTTGACTAAGCCTCTTAGTACTTCAAAGTTTGACAATTTAAGAAGAAATATTGGTGTTTGTTGCATACAGCCTAAGGAAGAGTGTTGAACTTTGGCCTACAATGCAACAACAGAGAAGTTTTGAAGCTTAAACAGTGCAGCAACTATATTTTGTTTTATATGTAACTAGCGTAGTTCATTTTGTAATTTGTCTATTTGAAACACTAAGACTAGTTTGCTGATTTAAGTAATGTTTAAGTGATGTTTTGGTTGATAAATCAACTTTACTTTGTGTGTAAGATAAGCTATGTATTTACTGCATATAGTTAATGGGAGTAGTTATACATTAGGTAACTGCTTTGTTACTTATATTTGACTTAATGAAATCAATAATGCAATTCAATTTTTGGATCAATTTTTGCATCCATTTCTCTTTGCTTCATTTTTCTTTCTTGCTTTGGCTGATATCCCCAACAAAACGACTAATCTAACTCTTTTGAAAAATATACGAAGGTGTTTAGCTTTTCGGGTTATGATTTTGTCCTCATAGCTTTAGCTTGTGATTGTAGGCTATGGTCTCTAGTACAGTTGGTGGATTCTTGGATGTGGCATTCAATTTTAACACACAGGCTATGACGGATGACAACCTTCTTAGTTAGATTTAAAGTTACCTTGATGTTTTGTAATGCATGAGTACTTTTTACTTTTAATGAATCTATTGAGAGACTTTACTATTCACTCATATGGCAGGTTCATTTTCAGGATTGGCTGGAAAATGGTAATGTTTGGTGATGAAACATGGCTTAAGTTGTTTCTTGGGTTATTCAAAAGGCATGACGGTGTTAGCAGCTTCTATATATTTCTCATTCTCGGCATGCAGTGTTTTATCTTCACCTATAAAAATTATGTGTGTAGATTCCTGACTTTACATAATTTGTTATTGATATAAGTACTGTGCAAGTAGATCAAAATGTTTTCCTGACATTTGGGAGATGAACTTAGTAAAGATGACTAGAATGTTTTGGTTAGCGTTTTTTATTTTCCATGATCTAAAAGAAAATATCTTGTAATATTGTTATTTTGATGTTTGTCCCCATCTCATTTTATTTACTTTGTTATTATAATTGGAAAAACATAATACTAAAAACACCAAAGGTTGCCAGCTTAAGTACTCTCTAGTTTCTACCTGATAAGATTCAGGTAATCTTGAGATTGACTTTGAAAAATAGAAGGCTAAACTATTTAGAAGGAAACAATTCTCTATTTGGACTTTAAAACCTACCTCTGTACACTTAGAGCATAATATTTATATAGAGCTTAGAAGTAATTGCTCTATGACAAACTTGCTAATATTCTTAGCTAAACACTAACAATTTGGATAACAACTTCAACTAATGCTCATATCCTCAACATTCATCCATCTTCTCCACGGGTAAAACCTGAATAAAATTTTGAAATCGAGTACAAGTCAATACTGACAGTGGCTTGGTGAGAACATCAACAACTCGATCACACGCAGGAACCTCACCAACCATAACTGAGCCATCAACGACCTTTTTGTGAACAAAACACAGATCTAGCTCAACGTGTTTAAACTTAGAGTGTAACACAGGATTGGCCACGATTGCAACCGCACTGGAACTATCACACCAAATATTAGGAATATCATCAGACATAAGTGAAGTTCTTTGAGTAACGACAGTAACCAAATAACATCACTAGTAGCCTCAGCAAGACTCTTATACTCAGCTTCAGCCGTGGACTGGGAAACCACTTGTTGTTTCTTAGAACACCAAGACACGAGTATGTGACCAAAATAAACATAATATCCTGATGTGGATTGCCGATCGTCAAAATCCAACCCTCAATTGGCATTAGCATACCCAACTAAAGACAACCGAGTTGATGGGCGAACAACAATCCCAAAATTAAGTGTACCACATAAGTATCATAAAATCCTTTTTAATGCAATCATATGAACAGTAGTAGGATTATGCATGAACTGACAGACCTGGTTTACCGCATACACAATATTGGGTCGAGTAAGAACAATATACTGTAGGGCACCAGCAAGACTCCTATACTCAGTCGGATCCGTCAGATGATCTCTGTCATCTTTAGACATAGTAGACGAGCTAACCATCAGTGTATAAACACTCTTTGTATTAGACATTAAGCTTCGGTCAAGAAGATCGCATATATACTTTTTCTGACAAAGATGAAGACACTCTGAGGAAGAACAAGTAACTTCAATACCAAGGAAATAGTGGAGATCACCTATATCCTTAAGTGAGAACTCATCATTTAACAACCAAACAAACCAGTCAATGGAGGTAGACAAGCTTCCAGTTATGATAATATCATCTACGTGTACAAGAACATAAAAAGTGGAATCAGACCTAACCCGGACAAATAAAGAGGCATCAGATTTTGAAACGATAAAGCCAACCGAGATAAGAAACTGCTTCAGCTTCTCAAACCAGGCGCGAAAAGCCTGACGAAGACCATAAAAAGCTTTCTTTAGACGACACACAAGGGGTTTGCTAGTGGAATCATACTGAAGATACCTCAGAAGTTGCTGCATGAACACTTCACTATCAAGATCACCAGTCAAGAAGGCATTGTTCACATCGACCTGACAAAGCGGCCAACCTTTGAAGACCGTAACAGACAAAATAACCTGGATAGTGACAGGTTTTACCACTGGACTAAACATTTCCTGAAGTCACACTCAAGAACCTGAGAACACCCTTTGGCAACTAACCGAGCTTTACATCGACCCAGAGTGCCATCAGGATTTTTCTTGACTTTGAAAAATCATTTACACCCAATAATCTTGCGATTTGGTGGTAGCGGAACAAGCTTCCAAGTAAAATTGCGAATAAGGGAATCATATTCAACTTGAGCTATTGCATGTCATTCTGAAGTAGCAAATGCTTCCTTAATTGTAGAAGGTTCCACAGCTTCAACATTCATGACTTTAGGTTTAAAAACACCAGCTTTTACCCGAGTCATCATGGGATGAGTATTGGCCATAAGTAGAGAAGGCGTCTGACCATCAGACACACACTCAACACCTTCATTAGACTTGGAACCAACATTATCACTGGGCAAAGAAAAATGACATGGCTCACGATTAGACCCAACCCCAGGCTGAGCTGTGCCAGAAGCCGAAACTGACAGACAATCACCCTGTTGGGAAACCGACGGAGAAGATTAAGCAGGCAAGGGTTCCACAGGTCGAGCAGTACCAGTCTGAAGTAGTGGAACGAACGTTGAGACAGGCTGACTATGTTACAACAAACGTCCCTTAGGGGTAGACTCAGAGGATAGAAATCTATTCTCATCAAACACAACATGCCATGAGACCACAACCTTGCCAAAAGGTAGAAGACACTGGTACCTATTATGTTGAGCACTATAACCCAAAAAAATAGACGATTGAGAATGAAGACCCAACTTATATGCCATAAACAGACATAAATAAGGGAAGCAACAACACCCAAATACCCTCAGATGATCATAGGTGGGTTCTTGCCCATAAAGAGCTTTAAACAGAGTTTGTCCCTTCAAAACTGGAGTAGGAGTACGATTGATGAGGTGAACTGCACAGCAAAATGCATAGCCCTAGTGTTCCATAGATAGATTTACTTGAGCCAAAATAGTGATGCCTATGTCAACAACGTGGCGATGTTTGTGCTTAGCCACTTTATTTTGTTCGGAAGTATGCGAACAAGTCAATCGATGAACGATCCCGTGGAAAGCTAGGACAGATGCAAAGGCCCGATACTCCCCACCCCAATCACTCTGAAACTACTTAATATCCTTTCCAATTTGAGTTTGAATAAGTCGTTAAAACTGAACAAAGCATTGCACAGCTTGAGACTTTTGACGAATGAGATAAATCTACGTAATGTGAGTACAAACATCAATAAACGATATATAATACCAATTATTCCCACATGCAATAGACGCAGGACCCCAGAGATCAGAGACAACCAAGTCAAATGGATTACTATCTTCAGTAGTGGAGAGTGGAAATGGTAATTTACAGGACTTCCCTTTTTAACATGCAGTACATATACCATCAAGACAATTTTTATTTGAGACAATACTACATTTGTTTAAAACACTTTTAACAACATTAGCAGATGGATGACCAAGGCATTTATGCCACAGAAAAATATTACAGTCTTCAGACTTCTGCTGGAGTACAATGGAAGCAGCAACTAGAGGTTCAATAGACCAAGTAGGCAGAACAGGTAGAGAAAAAGGATATAGCTCATCACGAATGTGGCCCTTCAACAGTGCTTCCCTAGTCTTGATGTCCTTAATAACATAATATGTCGGGTGAAATTAAGAAAAACATAGCATTATCATTAGCAAACTGGGATACAGACAACAGATTCTTTCGTATTCTTGGTACACACAAAACATCAGACAACCGAATTAATTTAGAACGTGTAGGTAAAACATCATTACCAATAGACGAGATTTGAGCAGGAGTTTCATCACCCATCAAAAGAAAAGACGTACCTAAATATGGAGTGGAGTCATGCAGTACCGACGCATCACAATAGACATGATTGTTAGCACCCGAGTCTGGATACCACGATGTAGTACCAACAAACATGGGTATATACGAATCAGTGCCACCACCATTCGACCCGAATTGAGTGATATAAAAAAAAGACGTACCTAAATACGGAGTGGAGTCATGCAGTACAGACGCATCACAACAGACATGATTGCTAGCACTCGAGTCTGGATACCACGATACAGTACCAACAGACATGGGTATATACAATTCAGTGCCACCACCATTCGACCCGAATTGAGTGATATTAATATACAAACTGGAAGAATCAGAATAATCAGAAGTATGCAAATCGCCCACCCGAGAAAGTCTAATACACGGGTCAGAACTGGTGTAGACACGGGCTCGTGGTGTGGTTCTCTAAGGAACAGATGGGGCAGACACATCGCACACGTCATTGTTCGATGGCCTAACATTATAATCACGACCGAATGGATAACCAAGTTGAACACAATTGTTTGTTGGCCTAGCACCACTGAAATTCCCAGGCCTAAATACACTTGAATTACCAGGTGGCCTAGAGAGTCTATTAGGAGTATCACCCAAATTAGGCCTACTTGGCCCAATTGAAGTAAGTCTAGGCGCATACCCATCCATGTAGGTATGATTCGACCCAGCATAAAAACCACCATGCCCATGAGCATTAGGATAATTCTGCCCACAATAAAATTCATCATTTTATCCAGTAGGAACCCAATTTTGACCAGGGGCAAGTCGATTTTGACCGAATGGGCGTGTGAACCTCATTCGTTGAGCAGAAGACCACCCACCTTCATCAACAAAATTTTCATGTGGCATATTCAATTTATTAGAAAATCCCAACACCGGCGACTGACGAGAAACCGTAGGAGCAGGCTGATCACCAATACTCAGCGCTCGGGCCATCGCCGTCGACCCATCAAAGTCGCGATTAAATTGATAAAAACACCTTTGAGCAAGATGCCCGAATCGGTTACAAATATGACATTGAATGTACAGCCAGAAACCTTTCCCATGGCCACTGGACGGAGGGTGACCACCACGGACGGAACCCTCCGGTGCCTGCGACGGAGTTTCTTCCACGAGGTTGGCATGCAAGGCCACTTCCTGAACCGCTCGTAACTGATAGTTTTCACACTCGAGAAAAGCATCGACAAGGTGTTGAAACGGCACCAGTTCCAATGAAAGGGACGCCGAGGAGACAATGGCATCAAATTCAGACAGTAAACCTGCGAGCATTACCTACGCCTTCTCCGCCTCTGGAATTCTAGTGCCGGAGGCTTCTAAAAGGGCACACAAGTTATTAATTCGAGCAACATAGTTCTTAATAGAGAGTGTACCTTTCTTTAATGAGTGTAGTTCGTGACGAATCCAGGACTGTTTAGCACCAATGTCGACCGCGAAGAGACTCGCCGCTGTAGTCCACACGTCGCAGGCTGTTCGAGCATCCGTGAAGGAAGACAAGCATGAAGTACTAATCGTGGATAGTAGCCATGAGGTAAGTAATTGATCTTGTTGCGCAAACACCTGTGCGGACAGATTAGGAATGAGAGAAACGTCCGGTGATTGAACGAACCGCGACGGCGGAGGTAAAGTTCCATTTATAAATCCTATCAAACTATAACCATCGAGTATTAAACGCACCTGTTGTTGCCGTTGGATGAAGGTGCCTTCATCAAGCTTCACAACTTTATGCCGAGGAAAAGAATTCACAACTCTATCACCACTAAAGGCGGCGCAACCACCGCCAACAGAGGCGAAATCAGCGGAGTTCGGGATAGCCATAGGACCGAGGATCAACTGGCGACTGATACCAGGATAAGGTTCAGATAATATTGAGATTGACTTTGAGAAATAGAAGGCTAAACTATTTAGAAGGAAACAATTATGTATTTGGACTTCAAAACTTACCTCTTTACACTTAGAGCATAATATTTATATAGAGCTTAGAAGTAACTGCTCTATAACAAACTTGCTAACAGTCTTAGCTAAACGCTAACAACTTGGATAACAACTTCAACTAATGCTCATATCCTTAACACTACCTTTCGAAGTTCAGAGGTTCGTAGTTACCACTGTTCACATTCATACTATCATGTTGGTGCTGGCTACATTGGTTTCTGTGTTTCTTTTTCTTATTTGTCTCCATCCCGTTTGCCAAGCTGTCTTATTTATAAATCCATTATAATTAATAAATTATTCTTTGATTGCGTGATTAGCTTAATATACCAATCTTAGGTGCTATGTTGGAGTTCAATATGATCAAACGTCATAGTTGAAAACCATTAATCATGTTATGCAGAGTAAGAGGGGCATGAATGCAGTATGATGTCATGAAAGTACTCAATAACTACAAATCAGTTCCAGTACATTCTATATTGACAACAGTAAAATAGGGTTCACTATGCAGTAAAAGAAATGGCTCTAGATTGAGTAGAGTGAGAGTAGATTTCCTGTTTGCATGGTTTTCTCTTTTTTATTTGATAGGATTTAGTATGTTAGGTTGGGCCTGCTTATTGTTGCATTCCCTTCATTATTTTCACTTCCGTACTGCATCAGCCTGATTGTGCCTTTGTTTTCAGCCTTTTCTGTTTCTTCCGCTAAAGATTAATGCTCTTGTTAAACTCGTTGTATTCTGAGAATTAGAAGTTTCTCGAGTTGCATTTTTTATTATATTTTGTTATTCTGAAAGCTAAGTTGAACATTTGATTGTCGAATTATGGTTTTCTTGGTGGTATACTTTACCCCCATCGTAGTACAATTTAATTGGCACTGTTTGCAGATTCTGCGTCATCTAGGATTGGATCGTGTTAGACATATAGGCGGGCGGAGCAGGTATTACATTATATGATTTTACCTTTCACCTTCATTTGAGCTAAATTGCAGTTTTATTCTTCAATTTAGAATACAACTGGATTCTGAGGCAATATGTTCCTGAAATGCATTTTCATTCTCAGCAGTAACATGAAACATTTAATCAAACCAAAAGGAGTGATGTTTGATGCAACAGACACATGCATAGAGAAGCAAGTCATTAAAACCTAAATGACTGATATTTGCTGCAACTAGTTATGTTTTACACGATGATCAATATGTTGTTTTCTTTTGCCTCCTCTGTTATGGGATAAATAGGTAAATATATCCTTCTCTCAAATCTTTTCCCTATGCAGCTAATTCCTTTTCAAAGTTCTCTTCTTTGTTTGACTTGGATCAAATTGTACTTATGGATCTAGATGACATGCAAACTTGCTGGATAAAGTAATAATGCATACAGTAGAGAGCAATATAATTAAGTTGCTTTTGCTTTAAGAAAACTACAAAAAGTCGGCCAGTCATTTACAAAATGTTAGCTTCCCTAAAAATCCCGCTAAGTTAATCACAACTCACATGAAAATGATGTCTGGATTATTACAGTGTACTGTTAAAAGTTCCTTTCATGTTTTAACTTGATTGACATGTTCTTTTCCATTGAATGCAGTTAGATATGGAGAGAGAAGCCGGAAGAGTATTCAACCGTTTCAAAGAGAAACAGATACTATGGCGCGGTTCCGGCATTGAGCAATTATCCTATAATCGTGGAGAATAAAGATTTTTTTATCACAGACTTGTTTCTGCTCTCTTTTCTGTTTGAGGTAGGAGTAAAAAAGAAATACGATGAGAAATTCAGGAAAGGTTATTCCTGCGATGTAAGAAGATTCGAGTACGACAAATGCATATCTCGAAGGCATAGTTTCTATGATTACCAACTGAAATGTTTAATTTGCTTATTTTGATTTAGATCATTTAGTTCTTCACTTGTATTTGTTTTCCTCTAAAATACATACATTATACATATATATCTATTGATGTATGGTAAGCTTCCTAATACAACACAGGGGAGAAGTAATATTGGCGAAAAAAACATGATTATGAATAAAACCTGAAAAGCTTTTTTACATAAAGAGACTGTTTCTAGTAAATAAAAAGACTTCATTGAGCATATTTGCTGTTGGAAGTGAATCCCCTGCAGCATTTAAAATTTCAAAGTGTGGAACAAACTTGAGCTTGTAGTTGTCCAGCTTACTCAATCTTTCAGTCTTTGCTCGACTTATGATTCCGATATTCCATCAAATCCCATATCCCAAATTGAAGTTAATCCTTGCTCTTGGATGTTCTCTAGCAATAATGGAAGAGATGGGTCTAAGTCCATATCTCCTAATTGAAGTAGAAATTCTGCTGGCACTGGTAGATCTTCAATTGCACCACCCAAATAGTTTATATAATCTTGCGAAACCGTGCCAGATATATCCCCTACTTCATCTGATTGCATATTTCTATGTTGGTCATTAGCCTTTGCTAGCTCCATATCGAGCCAATCCGTGACAGCAAGTACTTTCTGGGCATCGCCCAAGCTATCTGTGTTCAATTTGGCCTGAGGACCAAAAGAGTGATGATCATATGGAGCAAGATTTCTATTGGAAAATTCCGATTCCTCACTGCTTTCTTGGCTAACATCGCTTTCTTTAGACCGATAGGAACAACTGGATTCATGGTCACTCCTTGTGTTCTTGCCTGTAAAACCTAGTTCCAGTGCACTCCGCGGGCAC
Organism: Gossypium hirsutum; assembly: GCF_007990345.1. Classification (NCBI taxonomy): domain Eukaryota; kingdom Viridiplantae; phylum Streptophyta; class Magnoliopsida; order Malvales; family Malvaceae; genus Gossypium; species Gossypium hirsutum. Next base: position 98,675,236 of record NC_053425.1, read on the forward strand.
ATGGAATTCTGGCAAGCATATATCCTATTCGGGGTAACCTGTCGCTTGAAAAGACACTTCCTTTTCTCTCCAGATACGGTAATCTTCTCACCATGCTTGCCTTCGTCAGCTGCAAGGCTATACTCAGAATCCTGTTCTTCCTCATCATCTTTTGTAGGTGAGATTTTGAGACATTTCTCAGTAAGCTTTAAAAGAGCTTCTTCTTGGTTAACCACATTAGACCAAGTGACGGTGTCTCTGGCTGTCATCTTGTCTTGCAAACATTTAGATTGAGTCACCAGCCTTCTTATCCTATCTATATTTGGGGACATGTGCTTGATCACAGCAGCCAATACACTAACTTTCCAAGCCTTTTTAAGATCATGAGGCTTCCTATAAGGAGGAGGGCCTTGTTCTTGAGATATCCCTTGTTCGCCCCACCAAAGCTCGTTTCCGGTTGGCCACCAAGGTGGGGCTAAACCTCTTTCCAACGGAAACCTACGTTGAGGAGGCGCGCAGTGTTGCATCAAAGCAGAAAGAAGTGATCCCAAAGTAGTATCCTGCAAGTCATGAAGGAGATGCATACAAGAAACAGGGTCCAATTCGCCTTGTTCCGCAATTATCGGCAAGAATTCATCGACTGCAAGCGGAGCACTCTTGTCGAACTGAACCTTCTCCTTCCACCACTTGCGTAAGCTATCTGATGAGCCGGTAACAGGCTTGCCTTTCTCTGGAACTATCCCGTAGACGAACCCTTGCGCTTTGCAGACTTCCATGATTTTCACCATGTACTTGAGGATGGAATCTTGAGCACGAGACATCTTCTTGCGGCGAGACGCTTCTTGCCTCACCCCCGACTGATGATCGGACCTTGAACTCTCTCGTGCCTCCTTCAACCTCTGCATCCGCAACCGATCCTTCCACATCCGCTTCTTCAGCTCTTCGTAGCTGATCTCCTCCTCTTGTTCTTCATCCTCCTCCGGTAGCTCCGCCTCATAAACAGGGCTAGGAGGCTCAATCTCACCAAGAATCTCAACCATATCTAATCAAATTCCTCCAAATAAAAAATCAAAGCACAGCTTTTTCTCCTTTTTCCTTTTTTTTCTCTCTAAGCAAACACTATCAGTCAATACTCTACTCGTGAATCAGTGATCAAAAGCAAAATTACACAATGGCGGTGTAAAAATAATACATAATAAATTGTAGGAGATGAGAGGAAATTGAGGAAAACGATACAAGTGTTTCATAGTCGATACAGAACTTATGCTACAAGTATTAATAAACAAGTCATTGCCATCCATGCATTGCTGCTTGTATTAATTATATACATGCAAGCAGGACAACCTACATATTACATAATACACAGATGATTGTTTTAGTTTTTATTGTGGATATAGTGGACCCAGAAAACCGGATCTCCTCTGACTGAAGAGTTTGCATGTCGGTTCATGTTTTTTTGATATATTATAATATATTATACAATTAACATTACATCATGTCCTGCGTAAGTAAAAAGAGCAGCATGAGGCTACCAACCTGAAATCTCGCAGGATTGTCCATTTCTAATTTCAGGGTTTCTCGGAAAAGAAAATATAATTAATTTACTTTTTCTTTGTGGATATAAGTTCCAATTTACATGGACAACTTTTCCGCAACATTGAAAGGCAAAAGCTCTCTAAATTTGAAGTTGTTGACGATTTACAAGTTTTTTTTTACTTTCTTTTCTCTCATTGTATTCACTCCAATGAATTTAGTAATATTCATTCTAACGAAATGATTAATCCTTTAATAGACTTATTAAGAGGTAGATGTTGGTAACAAATTTTAAATTTGCTACATATTTAAAATTTAAAATTTATGTATATCATAATTAATATTTAGGGAACCCTTAGATTCATTTTGTTGCAAAATAAGCGTATTTATGTATTTTTTAGTATTTTGACGATCTGTTAAGTCAACTTGAGCCTCGGGAACAACTAATAGGTTATTTGAGTGTGTATGATGTCAATTCAAGTCAAAGAACACAAAGGATGACACCAATGTCACGACACCAAACATCGAAGCATCCAGGGCTAAAATAAGACCGACGTTGCAACATGGGGTTCCTTGACATCACGATGAAAATCTAGATACGTTCAACTGCGTTTTGGCAACCGTTGGGGGCATATTTTTCCCATTAAAATCCTAATTAATTTAAGGACATTTTAGGCACATTAAACCCTCAATTAGAGCCTATATAAACCCCATTATAATCACATTAGAGGGGAGTCGACCTAGGGATTTGCCTTAGGTAGCCGTCGAAACAATATTTCATATTTTTATTTTTTGTTTTCTTTCATTATTCTTTAGTTTTTATTTTAGTTTTTTTTATGTTTGCTTAGTAGGAATCTTTCTATTCCGATGTGAAGACGATTAAGAGCAAAGATTGTTCCGAAACTGCGCTTCAATTATTTATCAATGAGCATTCTCTTTTCCTTTATTCTTCTATTTCGTTATTTATCTTTTTGTTAACTTAATCAACTAACTTTTATATAAATATCGAGATAAATTCTTTTGCATATTTTATATCTTGCATGATTTGGTTATGGAGCTAATTTATTAATTAAGTCATTATTTATCTAAAACTTGGTGTTTGTTCAAGAGTACTTAGTATATTAAGGAGTGACAACCCTAGTAGAATATCTAGATAGGTGAGACCGAGAGGGTATCCTATCGAGTATAACTTGTGCCAAGTGGTGAGACCAAAAGGGTATCCGTATGCCAAGAAAGAAACCGAAAGGGTAACGTAAGTGGTAATCCTTAGTGAAGATGAGATTAAGAAGGTATTCTTAAGTAAATGTGGTAAATAACTCTGTTGAGGGTAATTAGCGACTTAATTGATAATTAGGAATTTAATCGATCATAAGTCGGGAACTCGCATCGTTGACACTAGGAATAAGAAATTCTTAGGATCTATTAGGTTAATTAAATTCTACTAAGTTATTTTAGGTTAATTAATTTAATTAGTTTAATTAATATTTTAGTTCTACATCAACACTACTAATTCATGACTCAATAGATTAGTAATTATTTTCGGTAATTAATTTAATAATAAAATTCTCCAATTTGCAATCCTTTGGGCACGATCCTCGGAATTCTTTCCAAGTGTTTCGTTGCAAATAAACTATATTATAGTCTGATCCGTATACTTGCGGACACCACTGCTTAATTAATTTTCTTTTTCCTACAGTATTTCCAGTTCAGACACTCATACGTCTGGCGACGGTCACTAAAAAACTTAAATTGACTAAATTGGCAAGACTTATTAAAAATATCTATCATCTAGTCCTTTGATCTGCAATTAACCAACTTCACTTCACATGTCTTCTGCACTTCCCTCAACACATATTACCAAATTTAAAATGCTTTGTTATTCCATGAAATACAAGATTAAGTGAAATAGCTAGAGTAGCTTGATTATCCACAAACACCTCTATACTTCCATCTTTCCTCAAATGTAGATTATCCATTAGCTTCTTTAGCCATAAGGCTTGATTCACAGCAGTTGTAGCTGCAATAAATTCAGCTTCTGCAGTTGATTGGGCCACCATCTCTTGCTTTCTTGAAAAACAAGAGAAGTAACCTGACCCAAATGTGAAGCAACAGCCTCAGGTGTTTCTCACATCATCTTGCGATCTAGCCCAATAACTATTAAAATAGCCCTGCAACTTTAACTTCTCAAATTTGCTAAAATTGATTCCATATGCAAGTGTCTCATTTAAATATCTTAATACCCTCTTTGAAGAAATCATATGAATTTCACTTGCACAATGGAGAAATCTAGACAAAACACTTAGAACTAAATGTAACATCCCAAACCTGGCCTAGAAGTTATGATTGAATTTGGAGAAATTACCTTGACTCGTTTGGAAAATTGATTTCAGTAAGTGTTTAGTAAATATGAATTTCGCAAATAGTAATTAGAAATCTATTTATCCGCTTTCAAAAAATGCTTGAGGATTTACTTAACTTGCACCAGAAAACCTTTTTTGGAGATTGAGTTTTAAAAACCAAAATCCGTTTTGTTGACTTAAGTGATTTTGCAGTGTCACGTTTGAAATGTCAATTACTAACGAGTTAAGCAAAAACCCAAAACGAGTTTAGAACATATTACAAACTCAAAAGATCAAAACTAATAATTATGAAATTCATAATATTTACATTAAGTGCAAAATAATTCGAGCTCCCATACGTTGTCCGGTTATATGTCAGAGGTTTACCTGAACAGACAAAGATAAAATAAGGAGGTGAGCTATGAAGCTCAATGTATAACTAGGCTCAAACAAAGATCAATAGAACACAATATACAAATTAGTGTAACGCATGAATTTCATAACGATCATATAACCAGAGCGGAACAAATCAGAGTATCACAGAAGTTTTCATAACAATGTGTAAATAGATGGAGAATGTTTGATTATGTCAATGTTGTGTTTTTAGAAAATCAGAATGCAGATTTTTCAGAAATATCCTACCCACCTTTGCTACAGACCAAAATAGAGTTCTCCAAAACTCTTCCAACCAAATTACACCAACAGATAATTGTAGACATTGCCACCAGATTTGTAGTTAAAACTACCAAATCAGATATATGTGGTCAAGCCACCATAATTGCAGACAAATTGCCAAACATAATTATGGATAAACCACCAAATAATGCAGATTATTATACTACCAGAAACTTCCTCCTTTCACATCATTCCAAACCCTATACAATATATCATGGCATGCATATTTAGAATTAGAGTGCTGAACATGTAGGACATGCTGCCATACAATAACAGAACAACAGGCATGATAATCTATGCTATACAGGACAGATTTTCAGATCTCAATGAATCATATTAGATCTGCCATGAAATCACACTCATGGTTATTTATACCTGAATTAGTATAAAACCAATCAACATATTTGAATGTCACATGTTCTCAATCAACAAAGTACACAGAGATGTACTATTAAAATTAACAGAACACAGATCATATCAGGATAAATCACATACCTTATCCATATCCCAAATAAGAGAACACCATATACTAATAGATCATACTTACTTAACTTATATCGTATCAGACATATATACAAATAACGAATTATACACTAAAAAATCACCATATATCAAACTTTGTAGCATGATTCAGACCATACAGACCCTTCAGAAGGCCCATGTTTGATTGGAACAATGTTTACGGTCTTAGGAAAAAAATTCAGTTTTAGGCTCACACACTAGTGTAGATTCACACGGCTTACAAGGCTGGACTGTGTGGCTCATTTAAATACCTCACATGATTTGACATACGACCGTGTGACCCAAGTCAAAGAATTACACGGTCTGGTACAGGACCAAGCACATGCTCGTGTGATTTAAGACCCAAAACGTACCTCACTTGGCCTGGACACATGCCTATGTCTCCGGCCTGTGTGTCTCGGCCTCTATCATTCGCAAGATTTCTAGTTTTTGTTACACACCTGATATGGTTTTAACGTCGAAACAATAGAGATGATCCCGATATCTAAAAAATGACATTCAATTGATTATTCAGACGAATTAATCGAACCAAATTACTAACTAGCATTCAAAACCTAAAACTACGTTAGAAAACTACGACACAAAACCCTAAATCAGACCACACACTTACTGATAACCGAACTACAATTACGCAGGCCTTAAGCCGTTGGAAGAATGTTAAACTCAAGACTTTTGCCTAACAAAGATTTACGCAAGTTAAATTTTACGTTACACAAAACGAAATACAATTTTGTCCAACAAAAACTCATGCATGAACTTGACATAAAATACTTACACGATTGTTTGACAGACTAGCGGCGCAGAGAAGTTAGAGTAACAGATGCCACAAAGATTCAATAGGAAAATTGATGAAGGAAAAAGATGAAAAATAAAAAAGAAGAAGAAACAGTAGTCATAAGGAATAGAGTAATCGTAAAAAGAAAAGAAAAAGAAGTTGGAAAGTTTTTAATTAATTTTAAAAACAAAAATGACTTCACAAGGAAACAAAATAAAAACATTTTCTTATTGCTTTCACAGGGACTCAAACATGAGATGATAAACCGTAAGATATACATCTTTTTACCCCATGCTTGACATATTTATGGATGATTTTTCCTTGGTTTTATTGAATTCAATCCTCCTAATCCTTTAATTTCATGTTTTATACTCAGGAGAGCTTAGGATAGCAAAAAGAGCAAGAAACGGGCTAAAAACGAACAAATTGGGCCTAAATCAGTGTTGCACACGGCCTAGGCACTTTCACACGGGTAATCCACACGCCCGTGTGTGACACACGGGTAGATTACATGCCTTTGTGTCGTGGCCGTGTCGACTAAGAACCAACTCAATATTGTATACGGCCTGAACACATTCACACGGACGTGGCACACGGCCGTGTCCCTGCTGAACCCAAGCCTAGTTCTATTCAGAAAAGGGCACTTTTGAGATTTTAAAGCCTATATAAACATTTTAGAAGAGGATTAGAGGGGACACACAGAGTTAGAGGCAGAAAATACTCGTGAATAGCCAACGAAATCACCTCGGAGCCAGGATCTACATCAAGACTGAAGATTTTCATCCAATTTCCTAGAAGTTCTTTGGGTTTTCTTTATGTTTTATTGTTTTCCAAACTTTGAGATGTTTTCCATTATTATTATGAACTAAACTCCCTAAATACCTAAGGGAGATGAACCTTATGACGAATCTTATTACTATTTGAATTATATGATAAAGACTTATTCTTATTCTTATTCTTAATTGTGAGTTCTCAATTCTTGTTTTAATATTCCAGGGTATAAATTCAGGTTTTGATGTGCTTAATCAGTGGAGCAAAAGTCCCTGTTTAAGAGTAGATCATCCATAATTAAGTAGAGTTGAATGCGCTCATAGAGATAGGACAACATAAATCTGTCAAATTAGAGTCAAATCTAATAAGGGAAGCCATAGATCGAGTTAATTCGACAATAAGGGTTTTAATTAGAAAGAGATTTCAATTAATCAACCTAGAGTTAATTGTTCTTAGTCTCGAAAGGGATAATAACATAAATCAGGGATTTCTACAGAATAAGTCAAGTGGATAAATCATCTAAGTCAAAGGTAATAAGTGAAGTCTAGGTGGATTCTTTCTTGGGTATTGTCTTCTCTATTGTTTTTTTTTCTAAAGTATTTTTCAACTTTCATCTCTGTCATAATCTTAGTTAAATTAGAAAATTAGTTTAGTTTAAAAACACACTTTAATTTTTGGGCTAGATAATAAAAAATAGTAATTGTTAGTACTTTTTGTCCTCATGATACGATATTTTCAGTCTTACCATAACTATACTACTATTCGATAGGTGCGCTTGCCTTAAGTTGAATCTTTAGTTAGTTACACTACCATCAAGTTTTTGGCACTGTTGGCGGGGACTAAAATATTAGGAACGCTTGATTTTTATTACTTTAGCCATATATTTTATTTCAATTTAATTTTTTTAAATTACTAAATATTTCTTTTATTTACTTCTGGTAGGTTTTAATAGTTTATGACTAGAAGAAACCCGTCGGGACCTCTACTTTTTGATAGTGAGATCGTAAGCACAGCTTGTAGAAACCGAAGAGAAATAAGGCGAAGCCTACGATACATAGAGGAAGGATAATAGGCGATATTCAAACCACAACCGAGAAGATGACTGATAATCAAATAATCAGTTACCTCCTGTAGCTATTGCAGACCCAGTAAATCAGAATCCTGCTCCTCGTACTATGTTTAATTATGCTAAACCTAGTTTAACAGGAGATGAATCGAGTATAGATAGACCTACTATTGCTGCAAATAATTTTGAACTGAAACCTAACACGATTCAAATGATACAACAATTTGTTTAGTTTTATGGTTTGCAGGACGAGGATCCAAACACTCATTTACCAAAATTTCTGGAATTCTGCGACACCTTTAAGATCAATGGCATTTCTGACGATTCCATTCGCCTTCGGTTTTTTCCCTTTTCATTGAGGACTAAGGCTAAACAGTGTTTAAACTCATTACCACGAGGATCAATCACCACTTGGGAATAAATGATCGAAAAGTTTTTGCTTAAATATTTCCCGCCGGCTAAAATAGCTAAACTAAGGAATGATATTTCTTCTTTTGTGCAGATAGATTTAGAAACACTCTATAATGCATAGGAGAGATACAAGGATCTATTGAGAAGGTGCCCTCACCATGGGTTACCACTTTGGCTACAGGTTCAAACTTTTCACAACGACCGGAATCCTTCGACTAGACAGATGATTGACGCAGCTGCTGGTGGAACTATTAATAATAAGACACCTGAAGAGGCCTATGAATTTATAGAATAGATGTCATTGAATAATTATCAATGGCAAGTCATGAGGACAAAGCCGACGAGAGCGGCCGGCGTGTTTAACGTCGATTCGGTTACTATGCTCTCTAATCAGGTAGAACTTTTGAATAGAAAGATTGATGGTTTACTTGGTTCTTCACAGGTTCATCCAGTAATGCAGTGCGATGCAAGTGGAGGTGGAACAAGTAATTCAGAATACCCACCCTATGGCCACAACATGGAGAACGAACAAATGAATTATATGGGTTATAATCCTCGACCTCAAAATAATCCTTATAGTAATACTTACAATGCAGGATGGAGGAACCACCTAAATTTCTAATGGGGAGGCCAAGGGAATCAGAGACCACTACCCCCTCTAGGCTTCCAACAACAACCTTACCAGCAAGAGAAAAAGCCGAACCTTGAGGAGATGATGACAAAATTTATTTCAGTAGCAGAAACCCATTTTCAAAACACTGAAACTGCACTTAAAAATTAGCAAGCATCGATTCAAGGGCTCGAGAATCAAATTGGACAGTTGGCTAAGATGATTTCAAAGAGACCATCAGGAAGTCTACCTAGTAACACCGAACCCAATCCAAAAGAACATGTGAAAGCAGTTACATTAAGGAGTGGGAAAGTGTTAGCTGAATCTGAAAAGAAGCCACCACAAGAAGCTGACAGAACTGATGGAGAGGAGGGAAAACCCGAAAACAATGACAATCCAATGTCAAATGAATACAAACCACCAATCCCATATCAGCAAAGTTGAAGAAAGACCGCATGGATGCACAATTCAGTAAATTTCTAGAACTTATTAAATAACTGCATATTAACTTACCTTTTGTTAAAGTTATATCGCAGATGCCTACATATGAAATTTTTTTAAAGGAGCTTCTAACAAATAAAATGAAGTTTGAAGACTTATCTACAGTAGAACTTAACGAGTAGTACTTGGCCATACTCTAAAATAAACTACCAACCAAACTGAAAGATCCAGGAAGTTTTACTATTCCCTGCTTAATTTGTAGTTTGAATGTTGATAAGGCACTAGCTGATTTAGGCGCTAGCATTAATCTGATGCCATATAAAATGTTTAAACAACTTGGTCTTGGGGAACCTAAATCCACTAGGATGAGTATTCAACTAGCTGATAGATCTGTTAAATATTTTAGGGGTATTATAGAGGACATACTTGTAAAAGTAGATAAATTTATATTCCCTGTTGATTTCATTGTGCTTGACATGGATGAAGATGTTGAAGTGACTTTAATCTTAGGTCGTCCATTTTTAGCCACTTCTAGGGCTATTATTAATGTGGGTGATGGTAAACTTGTGCTTAGAGTAGGTGATGAAGAGATTATTTTTAAAATTTATGATGCCATGAGATTTTCTAAGGAACAGGATGACTCATGTTATTTTATTGACTCTATTGATCATGATACTCAAGATTCTTTTCAGGAAATCGTACATAAGGACACGTTGGAACTGTGTCTTACTCAAGGAGAGGAGGTAGATGATGATGATCCTGAGATAGGTAAGATAAAAGCTAAACTAAATTCTAATAAGCCCTTCCCAAGACAAGCGGAATATGAGGGTATTAAGGAAAACGATGAACTTAAGCAAAAACCCTCTATTGAAGAACTTCCTAAATTAGAACTTAAACAATTGCCAAATCACTTAGAATACGCATTACTTGGAAATAATTCTACATTTCCAAGGAGAAAGAGGAATTACTCCAAGTATGAAGAGAGCATAAAAGGGCCATAGCTTGGAAAATTTCTGACATTAAAGGGATCAGCCCTTCTTTTTGCACCCACAAAATTTTAATAGAAGATGAATATAAGCCACGTGTACAAGCTCAAAGACGACTGAACCCCAACATGAAAGAAGTTGTTAAAGCTGAGGTAATTAAACTCCTAGATGCTGGAATTATTTATCCTATTTCTGATAGTTCTTGGGTAAGTCCAGTGCAGGTTGTTCCTAAGAAAGGAGGCATGACTGTTGTAGCCAATGAGAAGAATGAATTAATCCCAACAAGGACAGTCACAGGTTGGAGAGTTTGCATTGACTATAGGAAGCTGAATGATGCCACAAGAAAAAATCACTTCCCCCTGCCATTCATTGACCAAATGTTGGAAAGATTATCAGGGTACATGTACTACTGCTTTTTAGACGAACTCTCTGGTTATTTTCAAATCCCAATAGCTCCTGAAGATCAATAAAAAATGACATTTACATATCCATACGATACATTTTCTTATCATATAATGCCTTTTAGATTATGCAATGCTCTTGCTACTTTTCAGCGCTGCATGATGGGTATTTTTTATGAACTCGTAGAAGACATCATGGAGGTATTTATGGATGACTTCTCGGTATTCGGTAACTCTTTCCATCTTTGCCTTAAAAATTTAGAGCGAGTTCTAATAAGATGTGAGGAAACGAACCTTGTACTTAACTGGGAAACATATCACTTTATGGTTCAAGAAAGTATTGTGTTAGGACATAAAATTTCTAGTAAAGGGGTTGAGGTTGATAAATCTAAAATTGAAACCATTAAAAAACTACCTCCCCTAGTTCGGTTAAGGCTATTAGAAGCTTTTTAGGTCATGTTGGGTTTTATAGAAGATTTATTAAAGACTTTTCTAAAATAGCTAAGCCTTTGACTAAATTACTAGAAAAATATGTGCCTTTTAATTTCGATCAGGAATGTTTAGAAGCGTTTAATACTTTAAAGAATAAATTGATTAATGCTCCAATTATAATCGCACCTGATTGGAATTTACCCTTCGAACTAATGTGCGATGCGAGTGATTTTGCAGTAGGTGCAGTTTTGAGACAGCGAAGAGGCAAGCATTTTCAGCCTATCTATTATGCTAGCAAAACTTTGACAGCAACACAAGAAAACTACACCACCACAGAGAAAGAGCTGCTAGCTGTGGTTTTTGCATTCGATAAATTTAGGCTCTATCTAATATTGTCTAGAGTTGTCGTTTATACTGACCATTCTGCTCTTCGCTACCTTTTAACTAAGACTGATGCAAAACCTCGACTCATTCGATAGATTCTGTTATTGTAGGAATTTGACTTGGAGATTCAGGATAAGAAAGAAGCTGAAAATCTTACGGCTGATCATCTTTCCAAGCTTGAAAATTTAAGTACCAAAGAGCTAGATGAAGTTGAAATAAATGATTTGTTCCCTGAAGAACAGTTCTTTGCTATATCTGATTCTGAAGTACCTTGGTTTGCAGACATTGCGAATTTTTTAGCCGCTAACGTTATCCAAAAAGGGTTGACACATCAGCAAAAGAAGCGATTCCTTACTGATGTGAAAAACTACTTTTGGGAAAACCCTTTTCTTTTCTATGTATGTACAGATCAAGTCATTAAGAGATGCGTTACAAGGTCAGAAGCATTTAAAATATTAGAGCATTGCCACTCAGTACCGACTGTGGAACATTACAATGGAAATAAGACCGCACATAAAACACTGGAATCAGGTTTTTATTGGCCTACACTTTTCAAAGACGCCAACAGGTATGTTGCTAATTGCGATAAATACATGCTTTCATGTGAAATATTTGACATTTGGGGTATCGACTTTATGGGTCCATTCCCTAGTTCATTTGGGAATAAATACATCTTAGTAGCCGTCAATTATATGTCCAAATGGGTGGAAGCCCAAGCTTTACGTACTAATGATGCTAGAGTGGTAGTACGATTCTTTAAAAAACTCTTTTCTTGATTTGGAACACCTAGAGCAATTATTAGTGATAGGGGTACTCATTTTTGTAACGCCCAATTTGACAAGACCCTTAAGAAATACGGAGTTCACCACAGAATAGCTACACCTTACCATCCTCAAACTAGTGGACAAGTCGAAGTAGCAAACCGAGAACTTAAACGTATCCTAGAAAAGACAGTAGAATCAAACAGGAAGGATTGGGCAATGAAAGTAGATGATGCTTTATGGGCTTATAGAACTACTTTTAAAACCCCTATAGGAACATCCCCTTACAGACTTGTTTATGGAAAAAGTTGTCATCTACCGTTTGAGTTAGAACACAAGGTATTCTGGGCCATAAAATTTCTAAACTTTGATCTCAAACTTTCAGGTGAAAATAGGTTGATGTAGTTAAACGAGTTAGATGATTGACGAACTAATGCATATGAGAATTCACGCATATACAAGGAAGCCACGAAACGCCACCATGATGCTCGTTTAAAGCAACACAAGCAATTTGAAGCTGTAGATCTTGTCTTGCTATACAACTCAAGGCTCAAATTGTTTCCTGAGAAGCTAAAATCACAATGGTTAGGTCCATTCATCGTCTAAACTGTATTTCCATATGGCACAGTAGAGGTAAGTCATCCAACTCACGGCACCTTCAAGGTAAATGGACATCATTTTAAACTTTATAACGGTGAGGATTTTAAGGATAATAGAGAGGAGCTACGGCTCCATGAACCTGTCTAAATATGTCACAGGGTAAAGTCGAGCTTAGACTTTAAATAAGTGCTTCTTGGGAGGCAACCCAAGGACTAACCTCACTAAATAGGGTTTACTTTTTCTTTAACTGTTCATAGTTCAACTGCAGGTAATTTTGACATTTGTCAGGGATGAACTCGGCCTGGACCCATAGGCGTGTCCTAAGCCGTGTTACTCCCATGGGATGGAGACACGGGCATGCTTGGAACCGTGTAAACCTTGAGCACTTTAATGAGATAATCGACAGTATTGAACACGGCCTGGACCCATGGGCGTGGCCAAGGCTGTACTAAAACATGACTCACATTTTTCCCAAAACAGAGGCACACGGACTGCAACAAGGGAGCCACGACCTTGAGATACGGTCGTTTGAAGCCCACGGTTAAGGGACATGGGCGTATCTCAGATCGTGGTAAAACTGCACCTTAATTTTCACAAAAATTTAGCAGAGACACGACCTACGATAAAACACCACGGCCGTGCGAGTCAGCCGTGGGAGCCACACGGCTTGATACATGGGCATGTATGAGGCCGTGTGAGGATTTGCCCAAAATTGAAACAATATAAAAAGTCAGGATAGAACACGGATGAAATCCACGGCCGTGCTTAAGGGTCGTGCACAATCTTGACTAATGGACATGGGCGTGTTGGATGGGACACGGGCGTGGGAAAAACGAAGAGAGCACTACATGGCCATGCAATATGTCCGTATGGGTCACACGGCCTAGAGACACGGACGTAGTTGTTGGTCGTATGTGATACTGACTTGAAACATCAACTCATAAGAATAAACCATGAACACAGGCCTGGAGAATCCAGCACGGGCGTGTGAGAAGCGAACGAACGTGCATACGACCTTGCGATCCAATCATGTGAACCACATGATCCGAAAACACGTGCACAGTGAAGAGCCCATGTATGAACCTGAACACGATTTTAAGAAAAACATGGGTTGAGAGACTACTACAGGGGCGTGGGCACGACCATGTGACCCAAAACGGGGCTTACACAACCGTGGCCTTTTTTAAATTACCCCTAACCCTAATTTTTCCCTATCCCATTTACTATTCATCATCTTCTTCCTCCAGCCACCCTTTTTCCTCATTTCTTTTTCTTCATCTTTCTTTCCCTTTTTCCCCCAATTTTCACCATTTAAACTTTTTTCCTTCACCTACAAAACCCCTTCTCCTTCTCCCTTCTTCTCTCCACTACTCCCTCATTTTCTTCACCCCCATCCTTTCTTTTCCACTTTTCTTTCTCTTTTCTTTCCCTTTCTATTCTATTCTTCTCCTCTCTTCCTCATCCACCTCCGACCATCACGCACACGCCGCTACGCACCATCGCACCTTATCGCCGACCACTACTCTTGGTTTTCTTCTTCCATCCTTAGCTCCGTTTTACTATTTTAATATTAATTTTCTTAGATCATTAGTAATTCTTTATTTCATGTTCTATATGACTGTATTATTATTATTACTACTACTCTTGCTTTAATATTTTTGAGGTTTCTTCTTTGTCATTGTTTCAAATCGAACGTAAGAATATACTATATAGATTTTAGGACCATGCGTTTTAAATAAGATTCGTAGTAACTTATATTGAGTGATTCATTAGCTAGTTTCTATTTCTTTGGCTTTTTGTTTCATATGCAGTATTACCATTGAGTTTTGACATGCTTGAATATTCGTTCATAATTATCTTACGAGCAAGTTAGTATTTTGGACTATTAAGATGACTGCTTGATTTGGGGACTGTTTTGATGATTAAAACTCGTCTTTGCAGATATCATGACAAACCCAAAAGGCAAGAAAATTGCGGTTCCTGCCTCGAAAAAATGAAAATGAGCGACATCTTCCTCTGGCTCCACCGCTGAGATACGACACCCATTCCTTCAATTTTCACCGGGACCCCAGGAGGAACTATTCCAGATACTACGGGCCTAACCCCTAGGTGTGGGCTGTTGCATTGATTGGACCGCACTAGAGCAGATCCATCTAGCTGATTCGGTTTGAGCCCTCTTAGCCATCGCTCCATGGGACTGATTCTTTGACATCATCGAGCCGACGTACCTAGAGCTCACTTTGGAATTATGCTCAACATTTCACATGCAAACAGTTATGGCAGAGCATGACGACCCAAGAACAGTCCAATTCTGCCTTGTCGGTCTAGTACGGCAGCTGAGTGTCCTAGAATTTGGAGTCACTTTGGGACTATAAACGAACGAGTTCATAGAGGACGAAAACTTTCCTCACCTCTACCGCCATATCCACTATACGCCTTCATCATGTTGGAATGCCATGATACCTGCTACAGGCATCTATGGTCGTTCCAAGGCATCTGCGCTAGCTCCAGCTCTGCGATATCTCCATGCTCTTTTGGCACACACTTTAACAGGGAGATGAGAGAGCACTGGTGTAGTGAACACTCAAGATGCATACTTCCTGTGGAGCATGAGGCAGAAGTATATTTTTTACCTCACCTACTTCATTGCCCTTGCCTTTCGCCATCAAACCGAGTGACACAGGAAGGGAGTCATCAGCCTAGGCCCATATGTGACTCATCTAGCATGCTACTTCGGGCTCCTGAATACAGTGGCACAGTCCTCATCGCTCACTCTCATTCGTCAGATGTCCCCACAGGGCATCCAAAGTATGATCCACATGCGAATGATTGAGCATCGTCTTGGGTTTGACCCTCCTTAGTACTGACTTGCACGAGCTACCGATGAGGATGACGCTGAGGATATTCCTGATGATATCCCTGTATTTCAGGAGGACCCACCTTCACAGCCACCGCCGATTCGCTGACCAGTTCATGTGGCTGCTTTAATATCTGAAGTTTCTGACCACCTTTATCGCTTTGAGCAGTATTGCATTCAACGATTCGACAACATCAGGCAACACTACAACAAATCTGCCAACATTTTCACATATCACCTCTAGCACCACCATCTCAAGATGTCGACGAGGACTATTAAGTCCATCTAATTTTTAAATTTCTGTTCTTTTTATTTTATTTTTATTTTGGCATTTCTTTTGCACTTTTATTATCCATTACTTACAAGACTGTTATTAGTATAATTTGAATTTTACTTTATCTAGTTATTTCATTATTACTAATCCTAATAGCCATATACATATAAATCCCTTAAATATTATCAATGGCATCGCAGTTTCAAAAGGTTCAGTCGATGGGTACTACTAAGGCATATACATACAATCATCCACGACTGCCATGTCCTGCTTGACCACGACTATAGCCACCACGACACTGACCACCATGATAACCTCTTCGCTGAGCACTGTAATTATGGAACCCAATCTCTACCACCACCTTCATCTCTATCTACATGTCACATACACATCACTGTCAATGCTTTTAAACCTGTTTCCACTCTTCCAAGGATTACATCCAAATTCAGGGCAGTTTCTATTCTCTCCCACTCTTCTAATCTTATGCTTATATTGCTATTATCTATCTCTGTACATTGAGGACAATGTACACCTTAAGTGTGGGGAGGATATTTATGTGATTATCAGAAAATCCCTGAATTTTTATCTTATCTTGTTCTTAAATAATTTTCTCATATCATTATTAGAGTAAATTCTGGTTGATCTATGATTTTTATTGATATGTTTTGAATTAAACCATAGGTAATTATGCATTAATTGTTTAAACTATAAGAAATTAAGAAATCAAGCATGATGAGTTGGCTTTTGAGAAATAAAATTGCTAGGTTGTTTCCCTGAATTGAGGTATTATCTTGAAGTTTTGAATTTATAGGATTGACATCAAATACCCATAATTTTCGTGAGATTTTAAGCCTTTTAGAGCATATATCTTTCTTGCTCACTGATTTTATTAGTTATGAGTGTGTCAATAGTGATTTGTTATTCTAGAACTTGCATTGATTATACATGTTGAGACCACACCTTTGATTTGATATACGAAAATGATAAAGGCACCTAGGTTTTAACCCATCTACCCCATAAAAAGCCTACCTACATAATTGATCCCTAATGAACCCCTTTGAGCCTTAACTATTATTTCTTGAATTCTTCCTTTAATATTAACCCATAACTTAACACTTTTTGATTAATTAAGAATTTTTCCCTATTTATTGACTCATTTTTTTATCGAGATTTAATTTGATTAGTTACCTATTTCTTTTTCATTCATTCTAGTTGTTGAATTAATTCTTATTATGTATGTTCCATTATTTATTCTTATTCTTAAAAAAAATGTATATTTATATTCATACAGTTACATATTGTTCTAAAGAGCTTGGATGAGTTAAAGTTGTTATGTTATGAAAAAGAAGCTCACATTTTTTACTTTAGATAGTCCAAATTCTGGCACTCTCTTATAATTCAGCACTTAGCCTCACTTTTATAAATTTGGTAATTTAGTTAAATTAATCTTAATTCTAACCCTCTTTTTCAGCCTTTATCCACACCTTTAACCCAAGCCCCAGTACAACCCTATTAAAGACCTTTTGATTTGTGTATCATTTCATTATAGTGGTGGAGATTTGATTTTCATGCAAGCCTATGGTAATAACTTTTCATGTTTGACTATTGAGTGCTTAATTATTAAACCCTAAACACTTTGAGTGATTTGAGTGAATCAATAATGAGGATGTCAACCTTGTCGATTTGGAATTAAAGGTGACTACTTAAATAAAGGGGGATACCTATAATTTTATGATTGAAATGCTCGATTTAGATTGTTTGAAACCTTAATGTTATTATAGTTAAGCTCTTAACGTATGATTACTTTTGGATTATTTCGAACATTATTAGTAAGAATTATAAGTTGAGAAGAGCTGATTTTAATTCTTAGGATGTTGCTTGGGGACAAGCAAATGCTTAAGTGTGGGGATATTTGATAAATCGTAAGATATACATATTTTTACCCCATGCTCGACATATTTATGGATGATTTTTCCTTGGTTTTATTGACTTCGATGCTCTTAATCCTTTAATTTCATGTTTTATCCTAAGGAGAGCTTAGGCACTTTCACAAATTGGGCCTAAATCAGTGTTGCACACGGCGTAGGCACTTTCACACGGGTAATCCACATGCCTGTGTGTGACACACGGGTAGACTACACGCCCGTGTGTCATGGCCGTGTCGACTAAGAACCAACTCAGTATTGCACACGGCCTGAGCACCTTCATACGAGCGTAGCACACGGCCGTGTCCCTATCGAGCCCAAGCCTAGTTTTATTCTGAAAAGGGCATTTTTAAGAGTTTTGAAGCATTTTAAAGCCTATATAAAAACCTTAGAAGAGGATTAGATGGGACACACAGAGTTGGAGGTAGAAAATACTCATGAATAGCCATTGGAATCACCTCGGAGCCAGGATCTACATCAAGACTGAAGATTTCCATCCAACTTCCTAGAAGTTCTTTGGGTTTTCTTTATGTTTTGTTGTTTTCCAAAATTTGAGATGTTTTCTATTATTATTATGAGCTAAACTCCCTAAATACCTAAGGAAGATGAACCCTATGATGAATCTTATTACTATTTGAATTATATGATAAAGACTTATTCTTATTCTTAATTGTGAGTTCTCAATTCTTGTTTTAATATTCCAGGGTATAAATTCAAGTTTTGATGTGCTTAATCAGTGGAGCAAAAGTCCCTGTTTAAGAGTAGATCATCCATAATTAAGTAGAGTTGAATGCGCTCATAGAGATAGGACAACATAAATCTGTCAAATTAGAGTCAAATCTAATAAGGGAAGCCATAGATCGAGTTAATTCGACAATAAGGGTTTTAATTAGAAAGAGATTTCAATTAATCAACCTAGAGTTAGTTGTTCTTAGTCTCGAAAGGGATAATAACATAAATCAGGGATTTCTACAGAATAAGTCAGGTGAATAAATCATCTAAGTCAAAGGTAATAAGTGAAGTCTAGGTGGATTCTTTCTTGGGTATTGTCTTCTCCATTAGTTTTTTCTAAAGCATTTTCCAACTTTCATCTCTGTCATAATCTTAGTTAAATTAGAAAATTAGTTTAGTTTAAAAACACACTTTAGTTCTTAGGCTAGATATTAAAAAGATAGTAATTACTAGTACTTTTAGTCCTCCTGGATGCGATATTTCCTGTCTCACCATAACTATACTACTGTTCAATAGGTGCGCTTGCCTTAAGTCAAATTTTTAGTTAGTTACACGACCATCATGAGACCAAAGGGTATACAGAAGCTTAACCATGGAACCAACAGGCTCATTATTGACAACAATTGAAAGAAAAATAATATTTATGCCAGGCGCTCAAGAATAGGGGTTTAGACAATAGTAGAAAAAATTCAAAGAGAGGGTTCGAACCCAAAACTTCACACATACAAACACAGCACTTAGGTACTGAACCGGAACAAATCACCTATCATAGATTCAAAATATCAACTCAAACTCAGGACGCAACCACTATTAGTTTCATTAACCCAATTTCTTCAAACCCGATTTTTAAGATGTTACACACTTACAGTGTACATCATGTCTAACCTAGTGGATGTGAGGTACATGAGACACCCAACAATACTCCTTTACACCTTATCATTTACAGGATCTACTCCATCTATCTTCTAAAAATTTTCTTTCTAATTTGTTTGAGTGTTCTCGCTCTTACACTTCTCCATATTGAACCTCTTTAGAATCTCTTTCATATACTTCTTCTGGAAGAGGAACACTTCATTCTGATCTTGCTTGATCTCCATTCCTAGAAAGTAATTCACCTTACCAAGATCATGTTGAATCTGGTACTCTAAGTGTAGTATATTCATTTATAAACTTATATTTTTTTGAACAATTGGTTAATAAAACAATTCATTGATTACATTAATATACTTTGTATAATTGTCCTCACATAGTTTTTGCTTGCAAAGCAAAATGGAAACAAATGTTGCTCATTGGTTGTCTAAATGTTTAACTAATAGTAAGTGGTATTACGTGGTCGGATCATAGTATGGAAAGAAAAATTGTATTAATAGACAAACCTAAACATGTCCTTATTCTAATAGAAAATGACCAAATCGATTAAAAGACTAAAATGTAGCTTATCAAGTCCAATTGAGGAGATGCCTTGTCTTGGGCTTTGGAGCAGATGACTTCAGAAGATAGAGACATAAATGTGACTGACTGGACTGATAGTACATCGAACAAGATCCAAGTAGAATAGATGTTGAATCCATTTATGGATTTATTCACTTGTGAAAATTTATAGTGTGGCATTCCTAAATCTTAAGTGGATGGCGAACTGTGTATGCATGACTCATACACATTGATGTAAATAAAAGCCTAAGTTTAAATTAATAAGAAAATTGGTGCATTAGGCGTACCACTCTGTACTATGTAACGTCATTCAAAACAGTGGAATTCATAGCCCAAAATATAGGTAAATGATATCCTCTCATTGGCATTATATGGTTGATGAAAAGTAAACATTGCCACGGGTCGTTTGTTTTTGTGATGGATGACTTGATCTCTATTTGATAGTGATTGACTTTTCATGAAGGAAGATTTAATGGTTACCATGAGATAAAATATAATCATATTGGAAGAACGTATATTATCCCAAAGAGATCAAAGATATCCTATGAGGGTAACACACTTATGACAGGGTAATTGGATGAGCACTAAATAGTTACTTTCATAATGGTATTTTGTTGAGGAGAGCTCAGTCATGATACTATAGTGGAATAACTTCATGAGTAAATAAGTTTATAATTAATAGGCAAAAATTCAGAACTTAATTATAAATCATTTGAGCCTCAACTCTATATGTCCAATCAATCCCTCCACTACTTCGTTGAAACTAAAAATGAATTGTGTATTTGAATAGAAATGAATAAAATGAATAGAAAAAAAGAAATGGGAAACATTCAAAAATGATTATGGTTTTCTCTGAAATGGAGAAATGGAATCATTTATAAATGAATGTAGGTTTCCAAAAATGAAAATGGAAATGACCCATTTACAGTTCTATATGGATTAGTTAAAAAATGATTGAAAGAATGAGTTTATATATTTTTAAACCGTTTTGAAGCCCAAAACGAAAATAAATCGTTCAGTCATAGTGAACATATTGAGTTGTGAAATATTGAAAATATTTTCTCAAAATTTTGCAAGGAGCAAAATTGTCAAAATTTTACTAAGAGTAAAATTGTCAAAATTTTGCTAGGGGTAAAATAGGGATGAGAAAATGTTTTATATATAAATATTAAAATTTATTTTAGGAAATAGAAAAACTGAATCGGGTTGGATCGTATTACAAATTTCTAGGTCAAAAAGGCCCAGGAAGTACTCATAATTGGACTTGATGTGAGAGGGGCCCAAAAATCTCTCATGGACATGAAGGGGGCAACAACCCTAATTTGAATACTAAGGTGTGCCATCCACCTAGTCCTATTCTAAGTAGGATATTTTTTTTCTATTTGAAATTAACCACTACAACTCAACAAAAGTTCTACCTTCTCTTTCTATAAATAGATAGCACAGGTAGAGTTATTAACACACAACTTTAAGAGATTGTTATTCTACCTAATAACAGAGAGAATTTATTCTCAACTATTACATATATTTTTCTAGAATAACAATTTTTCCATTTTCTATTAAGAAGAGAATTTTCATTTTCACCCTAAAAGGAGAGAAAACTTTTTCTAGTTATGTGTTTCGATTCAATTGGTTCAAGCTCACACTCGAAATAGTTTGTGGTGCGAGAAGATCGAAGAAGATCATTTGGTTGAAATCTGAGAACAACGAATGTCTGCTAAGCTGAAAACACAAGTACGAGTTTAGTGAAGGTTTATTGCTATAAATATCACAAACCGGGTTGGTTTCTAAAATTTTAATTCCCACTATGTAAGAAAATCGTTTTCAAACCGGGGTTATTTTTCCAACAGATTAGTCATATAAAATACCTCTATCATATCCTTCTTGAATGCTTCAATCTGAGTTGCATCACTTTCTATCACCAACATGTCATCTACATAGAGATATACAATTAGTAGGTCTACTTCTTACTTCACATAGAAAATGGATTCATTCAGGCTCTTTACAAAGCCTAAGTTCAACAAATTTTCATCTGTCTTGTTGTACCATGCTTTGGGAACTTGTTTCAACCCATAGAGAGTCTTCTTTAACATATAAACCTTCTCTTCTTGACTTGGTGTGATGAAGCCTTCTAGTTGCTCAATATAGATTTCTTCCTCTAATACTTCATTCAAAAATGTTTACTTCACATCCAACTGATACACCCTCCAACCTTGTTAAGTTGACATAGCTTGAAGCATTTTAATTGTGTCCATCATTGCCATAGAAGCAAAAGTTTTAGAAAAATCGACTCCCCAAACCTATGCATGTCTTTTCACCACCAACCTGGCCTTGTACTTGTTCACTAACTCATCAGGATTAAGCTTGATACTGAAAACCCACTTCACTCCAACCACCTTTCCCTTTACAGGCCTATCAACTAGCTCTCACTCTGGTTTTTCTCTATCATACCCAACTTTCGCTTCATTGCCTCCATCCACTCCTAATAACATCTGGCTTCCTCATACTCTGCAGGTTTAAGAATAACCACATTCCCTACTTGTGGTTGATAGATTCTATAGGCTTTTGACACCAAGTTATAACCAACAAATATTCCATGCTTAGATTTCTCCTAACTTGTCCCTCTTAACCTATGGAACATGATTGATGTTGGAAAATATCCTGTTCGAAAAATAGTTTTCTTGTACAGCGAAAAAATAAAATTTTAAAAATCGAACCAGTTTGTGATATTTATAGCAATAAAATTTTCTTGAAATTGCATCTATATTTTTGGCTAGACGGATCCTTTTCGTTCTCAAATTTCAATCAAATAGTCTTCTTTGCTATTCTCAAACGAATTTGAATCAAACATAAAATCAGAAATTATTTGTTTTACTTTTAGTGGGAAAGTAAAAATCTCTCTTTAATAGAAAAAAATAGAATTGTTACTCCAAAAATTAGAACTTATACTTAGAAATAAATTATCACTATTTTTGGGCAGAATAACAATATCTCAAAGTTGTGTAAAACTTATAGTATATTTAGCCCTACTAGTGCTATCTATTTATAGGGAGAAGAAGTAAAAAACCTTTTTTGAATTAGTAGAAGTTTATTTAAAAGAAAAATTTCCTAGTTGAACTAGGAGAGAGAGGGGTGGCAACCCTAGTTAAATATACTAGGATTTTTGGTCCCTTGTAATTAACATGAGGGCCTTTTGGGCTTCTCCCGTATCAAGTCAAATTATATGTGCATCATGGACTTTAACCTAACACTTTGCAATTCAATTCAACCCAATACATGTTTTTCTATTTTCCAAAATAAACATCATAAATTAATTTCTCAATTAAATGATTTTCTCAACTGAATCTTAATTTCATTAAAATCATGACAACTTTAATGTAAAAGAATCTATGAGAAAATATATTTATTTTTTCTACATTCAACGGATTCACAATTACTAATTAATTTAATTTCATTTTCGAACTTCAATTAATTAATTAATTAACAATTTAAGAAAACTTAAATTATTTCTTAGGTTATTTCCATACTTAGTCAGAAAACTACATCTATTTTCAAATGTTTCCCATTTCTCTAACTTTACCATTTTTTGTTCATTTAATTCAACATATAGTTCATTTCCAGTTTCAACGAGCTAGTAGAGGGACCGATTGGAAATAAGTGATTAAGGCTCAAATGATTTATAATTCGCTCTTCCAATATGATCTTATTTTATCTCATGGTAACCATTATATCTTCATTCATGAAAAGTCAATTACTATCAAATAGTAACTAAGTCATTCATCACAAAGATGAACGACCTGTGGCCATGTTTACTTTTCATCTATCATGTAATAACAATGAGAGGATATCATTTACCCATGTCTTGAACTATGAATTTCACTGTAATGAATGACGCTACATACTGCAGAATCCATATACCCAACACACCAACTTTTGGTTCTTTATCTATTCAAACTCAAGCTTTTACTTACATCAAAGTGTACAAGTCACGCATACATAGTTCATCATCTAGTCAGGAGTAAGGTATGTTATACTATGAACGTCACAAGTGAATAAATCTATAAACGAATTCAAGAGCTATTCTGTCTGGGTCTTGTCCAATGTACTGTCAATCTAGTTAGTTACATCTATATCTCTATTTTTTGGAAGCCATTTGCTTCAATGCCCAAGATAAAACATCTCCCCAATAGGATGTGATAAATGACATATTAGTCTTTCAATCGGTTTACTCATTTTCGACTAGACTAAGAACATGTTTAGGTTCGTTTACTAATATAAGTTTTCTTTTCGTATTACGATCTAACTTTATAATACCGCTTGGTATTAGTTTAAACATTTGACAAATGAGCTAATATTTTCTTCTTTTTTACTTTGTATGCAAAAACCACATGAGGACGTTATTAATCTATCATAATTTAATTAATCAAATTAGGCTATCCATTACACTTGAAGAGCTTATTCTCAGCAATTTGGATGTCTTTTTTGTATTTTTATTTCATTTTAGATTTTCACTTGAATAAGTGATTTTGTGTGATTTCTGTTATTTTTGAGAATTGAGTTGGCCAAATGTACCATAGGGAACCTAACGAGTTTACTAAGTGTTGTAGGGAGTCGATGATGGCTTGAATATGAAGAAAACATCACTAGAATAGGGTATCATAACATCGAAGCATAGAAGTCATGATACCCCTAACAATATTGAAATGAAGAGAATTGAGGCCATCTTTAGTGGTATCACGATGCCAACCATGGGTATTGTGATACCGAGACACCCAAGGACCCCTTATTTAAAGACTGTCATGGATATCACGATACTAGAGCTTGGGTATCGTGATACACCTATCAAGCAGATACAAAAGGTTATTAAAGAGGTAGTCCTTGTCCAACCTTAACACCAACCAAAATTAGATGTTGAGGGGCATTTTAGTCACAAAAACTAGGTTGCAATAAGATGAAAAGCCACCTTTTGGTTTAGAGAACTAGACACTTTTCACAATTTTCAACTTTTACAACTTTTTAGCTTAGGTTTTAGTTACTTTTTTCATCTTTGTAGGGTTTAAGCTTCAACATTTTTTATTTTTGGTTAAGTAGTTAGTTAGTTAGTCAAGTTTACTATAGCATGGTGCTAATTGTTATTTAGTGCCTTAAATATTCTTTGTATTTTCACTTTAATCGTTAGTTTTAATATAAATCAAACTTGTTTTATGTACCTTATAAAATTATTATCTTTTGTGTTTTTACTTGCTATCATTGTTGCCATTGTTGTTTTCTTCAAGCTTTTGCAAGAAAGCTTAAGTTTTTCTTCTTAACTTTACTTTCATGCATATTTTGCTCGAACGTTGGATGTTTACCTATTTAGAAAAGAACATGAGTAGCTAAACCCTAGGTGGTTGGTTGATGAAAATGTTGTTTAGTTAATTTTTGGTTCAAGAACTAAATCATAAAATCTAGACTAAATCGAATAGACTACAAAACTTAGAATTGATGCTCCTAAGGGAAAATTTAGATGACTGAGACTGAAAGGAGATCTCATTGAGCACCGATTTGATAGTCTCAAATTAGTTTGGTGAGGTCGAGAGATAAACCAAATTAATTTTTCTGACTTGGTAAAATTGAGACTGAGAGGTAAAATTAAGCCAATTTAGAAGTGCAAGTGATTTAGATCCCTAGTTCGAAGGTTAATTAATAATATGGAAGGCAACAAACTATTTTCTGTTATTGATTTGTTAATTTCATAGATTTGGTTGTTTTACAATTTAGTCCTAGTTTGTTTTAGGTTATTAATTTAGCATAATCAACCTTGACCATGATTTATCGTAATATAAAACTTAGTGAGTAGTTAGCTAGCTTCCACAATTGTATGCTAATTGTATAGGAATCACTTAATCTCGAAACTCTCTTAGGTCAATCTTTGGAATACTTGGGTGTTCTATTGAAACACTACAAATATTACAACTGACCTGTCACACTTACAATACATCACACATATATTGATTTTTTGGTGTTGATTCTCAGCCCCAGTGCACGCACGCTAGTGGCAGGCAATCAATTATACAAAGAATATTAATGTAATCCATGAATAATTTTATCAATAAATTTGTTCGAAAAATTACAAGTATACAAACGAATATACTATATGTAGGGCATAAGATCCAACAATAGAAACATAAACAACCAAACAGCTTCAGATTCTTCAAAGTTGGCTTTATCTTAAACCAAGCTTCATAGGGTGTTTTCTTCTCCAATACCCTTGTTATAATAGCCTATTTTTAGTGGCACCAGAAATAGTGGTTTCGATATCACAATTTCGATGTAAAAGTCCATAAATATTATTTATTTAATATTTTAAAATTTATGTAAGTGTCATATTAAAATTTGGTTTGGTAATTTTGACGTTTAGTTAGTTAATTAAAGAAAAAATGATTGAATTGTAAAAGTCACAAAAGTCTATCACTATTAATTGTTAGTGATTAAAATGGTTAATTAGTATAAAACCAAGATTTAAAGTTGAAAATTTACCAAATTATAAGTGACTGGACGATTTTGACGATAATTACATTATAAAAATATGTTAAATAAAAGAAATTAAAACATTTTATATGTATATTAGTTAATAAAATGAAGAAACAATAGGAAAACATTTCATTTCCTTTATTTTGTTTCATCTTCTTCTCACAAAAGGAGGAGCTAGGGTTTGACTTCAAACTTTTGATCCTTGATTGGTAAGCAAATTTTAGTTCATTTCTTGTATTTTTTATGTTTTCAAAATCTCGGGAGCTTGATTTAGATAACCCAAGGACTATTTCACAAAACTATTAAATTTTTTTAAAGTTGCCATTGATGTTTTCTTGAAGCTTTTGTGGTTATTTGGTTAGTTTTGAAACTTAATTATGTTAATGGACTAGTTTGTACCGTAAAAGTTGTTATTTTTGTACTTAGGGACTAAAATGAAATAAGTTCAAAATGTGTATAAAAATTCTAAAATTTATGTGTTGTAGTCGATTGTTGGAGGACTAAATTGATATTGATTTTGAAATCGAAACTGAAATGGGAGAATTATAATAGTTTTGGTTTTAAGGATTAAAGTGTGATAAATGTAAATGTTGAGGAATTTTGGTATAGATGAAATTGAGTTAGAACATGATTCTTATATGTTGTTTTATGTTGTTTGGATTGATTAATTAAATCAAATTATACTTTAGATCAAGAATCTCAACAACCGAAGGACGTACGAGGAAAACGAAAAATTATCAACTAGTTCCTGAAAGTCAAACCGTTACGATTTCGACAGGTAAGTTCATACGATATAAATGATTTCAAGTTGCTGTCAAGTTATGTTTAAATACTTATATATGTTCTATTGAAAGTTTGGATGGTTTATGAATTAGTATACAAGTTGGAATTTGACTTAATGGTAATGAAATCGTATTGAATTGAAGTGTTGAGATAATTCAAATGAACTTAGTAAAAGTCTCATACACGAGGTTACAGGTTGATTTTCGATGATACCGAGCTCCAGCATTTGTTGTGGATTTGAAGATACATGTGACACAGGTTTAGCTCAGATGAGTAACCTAATGTCGTTTTATAGGTTTAGCCCGGACGAATAACCTTACATGTATATACAGCGCTGGCTAGGCTATTTACTGTGTCGTTAAAGGTTTAGCTTGGACGGGTAACTTGACAGTGATGTATATAATTAGCTTGGACGAGCATCAGGTGTTATTTGCACCTGTGTATCGAGTTCTTTTACAAGGTTTCATTGGATAAAACAAAAGATGAGAAATGTGAATTTGTGAAATTAATGTGGGCAAAAGATGAACATAGAATACATGTATTTATGTTGTATATTGATTTGGAGTTGTTATATTGTTATTTGAGATTATAAGTACGATTAGGGGTGAGAAAAATTCAATTCGATTTGAAAAATTCGATAAAAAATTCAAATTTTGAATTAAATAGTTCAAGTTATTTGAGTTAATCAAGTTATTCAGGTCAACTCGAATAAAAAATCAAGTTTTTTTGTTTAATTCGAATATGAATTACACAATTCGAGTTATCCAAAAATCTGAATAAGAAAAGGCAAAACTATGTTTTTTTGAGAAATGTTTACTTTTTTTAAAAGTTAAAAGTCAAAATCATTAAATTAAAAGGCAAAACTACATCGTTTTGATAAATGCTTACCTATTAAGTTAAAAGACAAAATCATTATATTGTTTATGTAGTTAAATAATCTTGTACTTCGTCTATTAGTTAAATAATCGGTCCATGTAAACGCAACATTGAGTACAAATAATAGGATTCATTAACTCGACTCGACTTGACTCGAAATTTTTTTTACTCGATTCGATCCGATTCGAAAAAAATTCAAATTAAGTTCGGTTGCTAAAATAGGATTCGTCAACTCGACTAGATCAAATTTTTTTGACTCGCTTTGACTCGACTCGATCGAATACTCACCCCTAAGTACGATCATAAATTAAAATCTCACTTATTCGGCATTGTTGTGTTATATCATGATAGGGAAATTATTCTGAATAATGAATTGTATATATACTAGATAAGGTAAGTTGCTGGTCTAAATTGTATGATCTTACTAAGTATTTTATACACTTACTCATGTTACTACTTTTCTGTAGATTCTGGATGTTCGAAACATGTCGATTGGATCAACAGGAAGTGTAATAGCCTATTTTCAATGGTATCAGAAATAATGGTTTCGAGACCACAAATTCGATGAGTAAGTCCGTATTGTTATTTAATATTTATGAGTCAATTACAATATTATATTGAATTCTGGTTTAATAATTTTTATAAATTAAATGAATAGATAAGTATAAGTGATTTAGTTCAAAAGTCAAGTGGTTTTTGAAAATGAGGTATTGAGACCTCGTTTCAGTAATTTAATGTTGTAAGTATTTTATAAAATATTTACAAGAGTTGTATTATAGGTGAATTGAAGTTTGGTTCGATAATTTTGACGATTGATTGCTTAATTAAGGTAAAAGGATTAAACTGTAAAAGATATAAAAGTTAATTGCTATAGATTTAAAATACTAAAAGGACCAAAATGATGATTAGACCATGGTTAAAAATTCCAAGCGGTGGTGGATATGATTAATCCATTAACTTTTGAGCTATTTTCTTATTAATTCATAATTAGTTTAGGATTAAATTAAAATTAAGCTTGTTTAGTTCAAAATTTGAAACAATTGAAGGACCAATTGTGCAATTAAACCTTCCTTAAATGGTAATTATACCACATACTTATCAGACATTTATGGGCATGTTTTAGAAATTATATATGTTATAATTAAAAGGTTATAAGGGTAATTTTGTAAATGAGTAAATTATAATTAAAATAAAAGCCAAATTGAAATGTCATCTTCTTGATTCTCCTACCAAAAGGCCGAAACACCATTGTTAAGGGGAGAGCAAGCTTTGGTCAAGCTTTGGATTTGATCAGGAATGGGTTGGAAACCGAGGTATAAAGAAGTTGTTGAATAATCCCTATACCTTTTTCACCGTTGCAGTTTAGTCTGGTAAGTTCGTTTGGTTCATTCTAATACGTTTTAAATATATAGTAAATGAAACTTATCTATTGATTGCTAATTAATGTATTGATATCGTGTAAATGAGAACTGAAACAACAATTTGATAAAACTCTAGTTATTGTTGATATCTCTTGAGTCGATGAATGTAGGATAGAGTACGATTGGCATGCCAATAGGTTATTTCACGCGCAACATGGGATTGGTATGAGATGTGACGATGATTTTTGTATATCCTTTGTTTGCTGAATATACCGAGGTCCTGCATTTGTTGCGAACTATCATGTTATATTACAACGTTTTCTGGTGTGTTATGGGGTGAATGTTAGCCTACGGGCTAGGCACTTGGTGCCAAGGTGTGTTATCGGTTGGTCTGGCTCATATAAGCGCCTGGTGTTTCTGGTGGTTAACCATATACTTGTATTCGTATATCATTCATCGGCATCATTTTATCGATCTCTAAATGTTATTGATATGTAGATAAATGATCTGTACTATTGGTAAGCATTATTCACCTGTTGTGAGCTGTGATTGACAAGAATTCTATTAATAACTTTGTTGACAGGAACCCTATTCATTAATATTTTTATTTGAATTATTATGTTTGATTCGATAAGCCTTATCATTAATTGACGAACTTACTAAGCTTTATGTAAGCTTACTCGTGTCCTTGCCTTTTTCTTTGTAGATTACGTTTTGTGGAAATTGGGAGATCGGATCAACTTGAAGAATCACACTATCCAAGGACATCTTTGGTAGATTTTGAATTTAACTTGGCTTATATGGCATGTAATAGGACCATTTGTTCATGACTATAATGGTTCATAAGAACTTTGTAATGTGTATGTGTTATGTTTTTGATGTTGTGGAATGAGTAATTAATGTGGTAAACATATTAAGTTCCAAGTTTAAGCATGAGTGGTCAAGTGTGGTATGGTAAGTTTGATATGAATTAAGCAAGGCATGTTAGAATTGAATGCAAGTTATTTTGAATGAGTTAAGGCTTGTGTAATATAATTCTAGGTAGAAGAAATGTTAGGTGTTTGAAATGTAGCGTCATTGATGACACATTGCTTAGGCTTTAGATTGATTGTTTGGCATGTTTTGGGTGTCATTGAAATGCATCTTGAAGTCTTATAATCATGTGTTGAGAGTTGGTTTAGGTACTTAAGCATTTGGAATTGAAATGAGCACATTTTGGGTCATTTTAGGGAACACATGGGTGTGTGCCTCTAGTGTGTTATGGTGCAGGTTGTTCCATACGGGCACAGAGAATTACACGGCCTGGTGACACAGTCATGTGACCTTATATTACAAGGGCACAATGAGTTACATTGTCTGTGTACACGGGCGTGTGGAGTAGTCACACTAGAGTGTGGAAAGCCATACCATCTGGGCTCTATCACACGACCTAGACACACGATCGTATGACCCCTGTTTTGAAAATTTTTAATTTTTCCTAAATGTTTTGATTTGCTTTGAATTGGTCCCTCATTATTTCTAAACTATTTTTAAAGCCACGTAGGCTCGATTTAAGGGCCATAACTGTATGTTCTACTCCAATCTGATTATTTATGAATTTGTTAATTAAATTTGTTAAACTTGATGTTATCTATTATTAATTGTTTTGAATTGTACGATAATACTTCGTAATCCTAATCCAGCGACCGGGACGGGCTATGGGTGTTATAAGAAGCTCACACCTACTGTCACCTGATTTGCTATATTTTTGAAGTTTGGAAATGGTTACTTGTGGCATGTATATAGGATGTCTACTTTTCAAGTTAATGATCATGTTTTGGTACTTTGGTTGTGAATGAGATTATATGTAACTTTGATGTATTAAGTGCTTAATACCTATTTGGTACTTAGTAGTTTGATGATGTTAGTCAAGTTTTGAATGGCATCATATGTGTTAGGTAATAACATGAGTTGATAATGAATATATCTTTGGAGTGATTGATTTGAATGAGATGAAATGTTTAAAGTCATGGTTAAATAAGGTATGTTTAATTTGTGATAATAGGTGCTTGTATTTTAGGTTACTTTTTGAACTTTGCTTATTGTTATCTTAATTAAAGGAATGGTCATTGTATGAGCAAGTTTTGGTATGAATGGTAATGAATGGTTGTTATTTCATGTTTGAATTGTGGTTCCATTTGTGGCATATTGGTTAGGCACTTAGGTTTATTGAAATAAGTTGAATTTGGTATATTTTGGCATGTTTTGGTGTATTTTAGAAAGGTTTAAGTTATGGTAATTGCATAGCTTGGGACTTAATGAATTGTAGGTGAATTGGCTTGGTTTTGAATACACTTTTAGGTGTACACGACCTTTGACACGATCTGCTACACGGCCGTGTGCCACACACAGTTGCATAACATGATCATATAACCTGTTTAATTTTGGTGTAGATTTGTCCACACAGTTATAGTGAGTTAAACGGTCTGGGACACGACCGTGTGACCTTGGAGTATACTACTTAAATTTTATTACAAAATTTGACACACAGCCATGTTTAGGAGCCACACGGTCTAAGCTCTGTCATATGGCCTGGCCATACAGCCGTGTGACCCTTGTTTTCACCTTTTACTTGAATTTTTGTAAAAGTTTCAGTTTAGTTTATATTTATCCTCAGGTTGTTTTTAATGCGTCATATGTTTGATTTAAGCGCAGATTTGATCGAATAGCATGGAAATGATTATAAATTTTATTTTAAAATGGATTATTTGGTTATTTATGACAAAATAGTGGAAAATGTTAATGTTTTACTATTGTAATAGCTCATAGCTCAGGTCGGGTGACCAGACCAGGTATAGAGTGTTACACTTGTAGGCAATCTATTTAGCAAAAGTATAGTTGTGTTAGTTGCCTCAGCCCAAAACTATTTAGGTAGGCACTTATCATATAACATGCACCTATTCATCTCCATAATGATCTTGTTTTCCCTTTCACTAACTCCATTCTGTTATGGAAGGTAAGGATCAGTGAGTTGATGTTCTATATTAACCTCCTCATAGAAAGCACTGAACCTTTGTAAGGTATATTCAATCTTATTATCAAGTCTAACAACTTGAATCTTGCAGCCACTTCGATTCTCAACCCATCTCTTATACTTCAAAAACATTTCAGCAACCTTAGATTTTTGCTTCACGAAACAAATCCAGCACATTCTGGTAAAATCATCAATAAAGATAATGAAATACCTGCTACCGTTCAATAAATGAGTTGCTTGTGGACCACACAGATTAGTGTGGTTCAGCTGCAACTTCTTTTTGGCTCTTCAAGTTGAGTTTTTAAAAGGTAACCTTATTTTCTTTCCAATCAAGCAAGCTTTGCACCTCGAGTTCAACTCCTCCAAAATTGGTAGCCCAATTACCATATCATTCTTCTACATAAACTACAGACCTTTGTCATGAAATTGTCCTAACCTCTTATGCCACAATTTAGAGTCACTAACCTAACACTTGAATGCTACTTGCTCCTCCTCAAGTGAACTCAATGAGAAACTGTTCTTCTGAATCTTGATCCTAAACAATTCATTACCACTAGAGTCAAGGATTAAACACCTTCCCTCTTCAAACATCACCTTGAATCCCTTCTCTACCAATTACCCCCACACTCAGTAAGTTTTTATCAATCTCAGGTACAAACAAAACATCTTATATCAACTTAGTTCTAGCACAACTCTCTATTTCCACTGTACTTCTTCTCTTCACTTCTAGGTATTCTCTATTTCCAATTTTCACTCTCGACTTCAATGACATGTCAAGGTCTTTAAACAGCTTCTCATCACAAGTCAAGTGATTGGTGCAACCACTATCAGCTAACCATCTGTCACATAGAGTACTTGACTAGAAACAAGAGGCAACAAATAATTGGTCCTCTTCTTCTTTAACTACAAAATTTGATCCACCTTGCTGTTAATTTCTTGTTTCCTTCCAGAACCTCTCAATGTGCCCTATCAAGTTACACTTTTTACATTTCACATTTGGCCTTCTCTAACACCTAAAATTGGGACAGTTCTGCTGTCTACAGTACTTACATAAATAGTACTTATTGGAATTTCCAACACCACTACCTTTTGCAGTAGCTTCTGAACCACTACTACTACCACTCTTTTTCCCTTTCCACTTCTTGTCCTTTCCTCCTTCAGCCTGCTACATCTTAGCCTTCAATGCTTCTTTTATGCTTCCTCCACGCCTCATTAGCCTCCTTTGCTGTTATGCTTGTAAAGCACTGATCAACTTCACTACTTTTAGCTGAGTCAAGTCTTGGTGTTCTCCAAAGAAGCAATTTTTGCTTCATACTTCTCAGGCACAGAACTAATATTTTCTGCAGCAATCTACCATCAGAGAGATTAGTCTCGAGAACCGTTACCTTGTTAGTAATCTCTATAAGCTTGTCTGATTAATCATTGATTGATTCAGACTCAATCCTCTGTAGCCTCTCGAATTCTTTGATCAAGTTTAACACGTTCATACTTTTGATCTTCTCATCTCCTTGATAGTCAGACTTAAGGTAGTTCCATATCTCCTTTGCTGATCCAAAAACTATAATTTTATTGAATATGGCTGGTGGAACAGTAGCAGAAAGGCAAGCCATTGCCATTACCTTCCTGATGATTCTCTCATTGTGTAGTTTGATCTGGTAAACAGTTAGTGTAAATAGGCCAATTTGCCCGGCCCCCTTGAAACCCAAAAATAAATAAATAATAATTAAATATAAATATTAACAGTCCAAAGTCCAAATAATTACAATAGTCCACGGGCCAATAACCAATCAAAGCCCAAACTAATTACAAGCCCAAACCTAGACCCAAATACCCTATAGCCCAAAAAAACAAAAATCAAGGCAAACCCTAGCCCTAGCAGCAGATGCGCCGTAGCCAGACGAGCCCCCCTTCCCCCCGCGCGTACGGCCGCCGTACGCCCAAAGACTGGCTCCGTACGCTCCAGCGCTCCAGCAGCCACGCCATGCCCAAGCCTCCGTACTCGAGCGCCAGTGCACCAGTACTTGCAAACCAAAAAACAATCAATAGCAGCAAAAAAGGACAACAGAACAGCAAAGGGAGACGAATGAAAATTGTATTTTGATTTTTCTTTTTTTGGTTTTCTCTCTTTTCTTTTCGACTATAAAGCCTTTGCTTCAATTGTAAAAGGGCTCTCTTTTTTTTGGGGGGAGGAACACACACGAAAAACAGTGGTGATATACGCACACAGTCAATACATTTGAAATACAAAACAGAAAAGAAATAAAAGGTGAGATTCAGATTCTGGGTTCCTTTTGTTCTTTTTTCGTTTCCCCCTATTTTCTTGTTTCCTCAGATTTACACATTGCGCATTTTGAAGAAAGAAAAATCAAAGAGAAAGAAAACAGAAACTTTACCTTCGTGAATGTGCTTTGGAGATCTCTATCCCTTTCGTCAAAATCGAAGGCGGAGAGAGGACTTCGTGGCTAAAATCATCAAACCTTGAAGTCGAGTACAAAGGAGGCTCCACCACAGGCTATTATCCGTTGATTGTCGTGGTGGATTAAGGGTCGATCGACAGTTGAATGGGGGCAAGCATCTAGGGTTTCGGTTTCCCCTGTTTGCTTTGCCAAAGCACTCTGATTTTTGGGCCGATTTCCCTTTTAATTGAGGGCATTGAGTGATGTCGTTTCAGGCTAAGTTCAATAGCCTTTGAAACGACGCCGTGTGGACCCATTTGGCATGACCCGCACGCGTGTGACCCGACCCGGGGAGGATCCGCGTGCTTCCCATTAATGGCATGACCCGACCCGACCAGCCCATCTGCGCGTCTTTTTGTTTTTTTAATTTTCTCCTATAATTTGCGCCATTTTGCAATCTAACCCGGGCCTAAACTCAGCGTTTTGGGATCTGGTATATTGCCAGTTTTAGTCCCTAGCTGTTTTCGCGCATTGATTATTGGTCCTTTTCATTGTTTTTGTTTATTTTCAAATTTACCCCGTGTGTTTCAGTTTAATTCTAATTAAGGTTTTTTATTTTATAACTTTATTACCTTTTATTTGTTTACTTGTACATTTTAAGCAACCTTGATAATTATTTCTTCATTGTTGTAGATTCGTTTTTGTTATATTATTATCATGCTTTGTATACCTAAGATGTTTATTTCTTTCATGTTATTATGCATATATATGTTTTATAATAAAGCTAATGCTTCATACATATAATGTTTCTATTCTAACTATGTATTTTAGCATATATTTTGCCACGATAATATATTTTGTTTATATATATATTGCATAAAATTATTTTTCTATTTGCTTATATTAGTGCATATATTCGGTTTATATAGTATTAAATCTATACACATTATCATTTCTTTATAAGCTTGCATGTGTTCTCTTTAAAATTTATATATATATATATACACATTAATACACTTATTACTTTAATAGATCTTTATTTTAAAACACCTTTCACTTTGTAATTTACCAAATATTTTCTTTATGTATATATGAAATGATTTTAAAAGCTTTTTAATTATAAAATTATTATTGTTATCTTTTTTGAATATTTCTTTATATTACATTGCTTTTGTGTTTTATATAGCCCATTATTTAAATGTTTTGATATAAGGATATGTATGGTTCTTAGACCAACTAAAATTATACATATATTATTATTAATCTCATTCTTTTTATAAATTCATATGTACGTTTTTTTTACATGTCTATTTTGGGCATTATGTTTTGCCATGTATTTTTTGTATCATATTTTATTATTATTATTCCTTTAGGTTTTCGCTCATGTTTATTAAAAACCTCTCAAAATGAAGGCAATGTTCGATGTTTGGCTATTTGAGAATCGTACCCTATCGTGCTGGGTTGCGCTTTTTCATATTATTCAAAACAATCGAAGATCCCTTCGGAATCTCGCTCGTATTTTCAAAGGCGAGGCAATGGTCAAAGTTTTGAAATTCGAAGAATCGTGCTCTACTGCGCTGGGTTTCGATTTTTTGTTGGACTAAATAGTTGAGCATCCTCTTGTGATTTTCGAATTAAAAATTTTCGGACGTCAAAACAAGAAAATTTTTTGGCAACCGACTCGGGTTATTCAAATGTTATTAAAAAAGAACCACATTTTAAAAACGTTTTTAATTTTAAACATAAGGACCGTATTCAATCGATTTGGTACCAATTTTGGGCGTAGTGAGGGTGCTAATCCTTCCTCATACGTAACCGACTCCCGAGCCCGTTTTCTCATATTTCCGTAGACCAGAATCATTGTTTTAGTGAATCAAAAATGCTTTATTAATATAGCCAAATCCTTATGTGATCCGATCACACCAAAACAAAAGATCGGTGGCGACTCCATTTCCGTTTTTCAAAAATCGATTCCCCGATTTCATCAAATTTAAAATTTTAAAATATTTGAAAGAGAGGGTGGTTTCGACAGCTTGGCGACTCCACTGGGGACAAAGAGAGTCTAGCCATAAAATTGATTATTTGTTGTCCTTTGGTCAAAGAAATTGAAAATTTGTTTTTATCATGATTGCATTTGACTGTATGATCGTTTTGGTGCGAATCTTGTAGAATAATATTGCATTTCATTGCATGATCACTGTGGTCACACCTCTTAAGTGGGAGTAAGAAACTATGCTTTCGTGAGGTTTTCACCTCCTCATGGGTTAGTGGATTGCTTTCGGGGTACATCCGTACCTATGATTTCGTGAGATTTTCATCTCCGCATGGTTATAGGGAAATGTATCCCCCCGAACCGAACTCGATCTATATGAGCCTATAATGGGTGAGGATTGAGGAATCTACTGCTTCGGATACCTTATCCCTAGAACTAAACCACATATGGTGAACCTTAGGAGCTATCCTTGGGTGGAGCCGCGTCGAGCCTTAGTACTTACCAGTATATGCGTTGTGATTATCGTTTATGTGCTTGCATTTTATCGATATTATCCGATACTAAACTGTGTTTTGTTTTGATTGTCTTTTTGCATGACATTGCATATTAAAAGAGGTGTTAATCCGTATTCAATTACTAAGTTAGAAAGTTTGACATGGAGAATGAATTTCTTAGTAAAGTCGAGGATAATACGGTCGTTCGTGCATGGTCAGAGAGGCTACAGTCAGAGAGAGGGGATAGCTTGGCATAAGGGTATGTATCAGAGCTGCAAGATTTCACTCACGTCAATGTAGTACAGAATGAGCTGCAAGAGTTGAGAGGCATTTGGGCTAGTTGGGATGAAGGGATCAAGCAGTTGTTTTACCAAAGCTATGGTGACATATCCTACCTGCTAGACATTAGAGTGGATAAACATTTGTTCCGAGCCTTGGTGCAGTTTTGGAATTTCGCGTACAAGTGTTTCACTTTTGGAGAAGTGGATTTGGTACCTACCATGGAGGAATACACTACTTTGTCAAGGTGTCCAAAAATTCAGGTCCGGAAGACTTATGCCCGAGTTTTTAGTAGTCAGACTTTCGTGAAGAAACTGATGAGCATTTCTGGGATGAGCGAGCCTTGGGTAATTGCTCGGATTCAGCAAAAAAGAGATAGCAAATGTATCCCTTGGGAGAATTTGTGAGATTTGATCTTGACGCATCCAGACAAAAGAAAGAGGGTCGATATCTTTACCTTAAGCATCTATGGATTGGTGATTTTTCCTAAGGCTTTGAGGTACGTGGACGAGGCAGTCATTGATTTATTCGACCGCCTTGAGAAGGGAATCACACCGGTACCGGTGATATTGGTAGAAACGTTCAGATCTTTGAGCTCATGTCGGAAGATGGGCGAGGGACGATTCATTAGATGTGCACAATTATTGATGGCATGGTTTCACGGGCACTTTTGGAAGATAGACAAGGTTTCCTATCGGGTCTTTTCCGAAGGTTATTCCCTATTAAAAGAAGAGGCAGCTATACAAAGGAGAGAGGATATCTCGGAGGAGAAGTGGATGGAAATTCTTCAGGACCTCAAGGAGGGGGATATCGAGTGAAGAGCCTATTGAATGGTTCCTGATCAGATTATGTACCGATGTGGTAACTTTGATTGGGTGCCGTTGTTAGGAATTTGGGGAGCTACCGGGTATACTCCATTACTTGCGTTAAGGCAATATAAGTCGAGGCAGTTTGTACCCACAACCTACGGACTAGCTCAGAGTGAATTCTCTTTTAAGGGTGCTCACTATAAGAAGAAAGTTCGGGAGTTATTGGATGCCTGGAAGCAAACTTGTTGGATGAAGAGGTTAGCCGTCGGTTCCATGGTAACGCTCGAGTATAATGAGTGGTTTAAGAAGAGGGCTAATGATAATGTTCCTAGGACAAGCTTGGAGAATGATCGACCTATCGGGGAACAATTACAAGTCGCCCCGTCAGAATTGGAGATTATAAGGCAAGATTTCAAGAAGAAGAGTTCGGAGTTTGGGAAGAAGATCGAACAATTGGAGGAAGAAAAGATGCACCTGAGATTAGATGCTGATGTCTAGAGGTCAGAGGCTGAAAAGTGGAGAAAAGGAAAAACTAAGGCCGAAGAAGACCTAGACAGCTTGAAGACGGACTACAAGAAGCTGCGCCTATCTATGAGGACTGCGGGTTTGGGTAAGACTTCCGAACAGTGGCACCATGAAATTCGAGAAGAAAAAGCCAATACCGACCGGTGGGAAAGGAAATTTCGAGAAGCTCAAGCATGAAACGAAGATTTAGAGAAGAGTTTGTTGGAAATCAGAAATGAGCGAGGTGAATTAAGGGCTAGAGTGGCAGAACTCGAGAAATCTCTGCATCAGTACTGAAACCGCAACACCGCAATGGAATTGAGGGCAAGCTTGAGCAAGATAGAAGAAATAAAAGGAAAAATAAAAGAGTTAGAGGCGTCACTATAAAAATGTAAGATGCGGATCCAGTTTTTCGAGGCAAACGAGGATCGTTAGAAAGAGCAGCTTCACCATGCGCAAGACCACGTCAGAAACAGAGATTACCTTATGGAGGAGCCCATAACCCAGATTAGGGAGGTAGCCGACTACTTGCAAACTCTAGCGGTACAGGCAGACACACTTAGCGTGAAGTATGAGTTGGAGTCAGATCGCGGACAAGAACTGGCCTCGTTGCTTAGAAAAATTAGGTCTTTGAGTGTTAGAGCGAAATTTTATTTGTAACTCAACTTTATGTAAAAGTTTTTATTTTCAAGTGAATTTTCTAAGGGGAATTGAATCAAAATTTATGCCTCCTTTGCATTCATGCATTTGCATTACATCATATCATTATGCATTAAAGGCCATAAGAGGTTTCTAATTAATTAAAAATTATTTTAGTAACCTGGAAACCAACGAAAACCAACCAACCACGCACCCTTACGGTACAAGGAAAAAAATCAATGGATAAGAGACTCGAGAAATTGGAGCAGATGCAAAATGACATGGAAGAACAAATGCAGTCTCAGATGCAAGAGCAGCTAGCCAAGATTCAGCGAGAGATGAAAGAGCAAATGATGGAGTCCCAGAGGGAAATGATGAGTCAGTTATCCCAATTGTTGTTGGGAGGAACGGATAAGGGAAAGGGCCCTATGGACAAAGTTAAGGAAACTAATGAGGATCCTCAATACCCCCTGGCTTCACTCCGACACATGTACCGATGAAGCCCGAGATTAATTTACCGAAACCATCTGTCACGATCATGCCTCAGTAGGTTTAGGCCGGAGCTTCAATACCGATGAATTTCCAAACCGGCTTAGGCTCTAACTTTGTCAACAACCCAAACTATCTGCTCGTTCTCGATTTGGATGAAGTTGCCAACGAAGAAAATACGAGGATAGATTCGTAAAAACAATTATAAGAATGGTGTAGATGGCTCGAGGAGAAATTCAAAGCCATGGAAAGTGCGGATCA
The DNA here is from genome assembly GCF_007990345.1 of Gossypium hirsutum. Classification (NCBI taxonomy): domain Eukaryota; kingdom Viridiplantae; phylum Streptophyta; class Magnoliopsida; order Malvales; family Malvaceae; genus Gossypium; species Gossypium hirsutum. Next base: position 98,715,551 of record NC_053425.1, read on the forward strand.
TCATCAAAGGATTGATGCCAAAGACCTGAGTCTAGTCCCAGATTTAGTCATTCCCCCTAAATTAAAATGCCCGAATTCGAGAAATACAATAGAGCAAGTTGCCCTGAAGCCCACATCACTATGTTCTGCAGGAAAATGACGGGTTACATTAACAATGACCAGCTATTAGTCCACTTCTTTCAAGATAGTCTAGTTGGGGCAGCGTCTAAGTGGTACAACCAATTAAGCCGCTCTAAAATTAATTCGTGGAAGGACCTGGCTCAGGCCTTTATGAAGCAATACAATCATGTGACGGATATGACCCTTGATAGAATCACTCTCCAGAACATGGAGAAGAAATTGAATGAAAGCTTCAGACAGTACGCACAAAGATGGAGAGAGGTGGCCATACAAGTTCAGCCGCTACTTCTAGAAACGGAGACGACGATGCTCTTTATAAACACCTTGAAGGCCCCATTTATCACTCATATGTTGGGAAGCGCCACCAATAGCTTCTCCAACATAGTGATGATAAGGGAAATGATCGAAAATGCCGTGAGAATCGGTAAGATAGAAGCCGGAGAAAGAACCAGAAAGTCAGCCCCGAGGAAAAGAGATAATGAAGTGAACAACACGAGTACATTCAACAAGGGGCAATCCCGAGTTGTTTACCGTAAATCAACCCAAGACGGTGACCGCCAATCAACAAAGCTCTGTAAGACAAGAATCCAACGCAAGGGAGAACATGGAAAGGCCACAATTCACCCCTATACCCATGACGTATAGAGAGTTGTACCAGAACCTGTTCAACGCTCATATGGTGTCCCCTTTCTACCTGAAGCCACTACAGCGCCCGTATCCCAAATGGTATGACACAAACGCCCAATGTGAATACCACGCGGGAATCACCGGGCACTCAATTGAAAATTGCACTACTTTCAAGAAAATAGTCGAAAGACTCATTAAGATGGGAATCGTGAGATTTAATGACCCAGCCACACCCAATGTAGTAGGAAACCCACTCCCCAATCATTCCGACCAAGGAGTGAATGGGATAAGTGGAGGTAGGAACAAGAAAATCAAGAATGAGGTGGCAGAAGTCAGGATCCCATTGAGGCAGGTATGGAAGGAGATGGCCAAGAAAGGATTGATTGCGTTGGATTCGAGGGACGAATCTGAAGAAGAAAGGAACTGCTGCGAGTTCTACAATGAGGTGGGGCATGAAGTCCAAGAGTGTGTGAAATTCAGGGCCCTAGTATAGAACATGATGGATAATAAGGAAATGGAGTTTTATGAAGAGATCGAAGACCCCGTAGAAGGAGATATATGTGTATCGAAAGGAGAATCGACAGTATAGAATCAAACAGCTAACTATCCCGTAGTTATCGTATTAAGACGCAAAAATAATGAAGCCGGAGTACAGATGCCACCGAGTGTCATAATTCAAAGACCTACAGTCTTCCCCTACAAAGACAGCAAAAAGGTCCCATGGAATTATGATTGTAACGTGATGATTCCGGAGAAGGAAAGCCTCGTGGATGCTTCAAAAGAGGGTCAAGACAAGGGCTCCTATACACGTAGCGGGAGACATTACAATGCAGCAAATGAGGAGGTACAACCCGTAAAAGGAAAAGCCCCAATGGCTGAGGAAATGAAAGAAAAAGCAACCAAGCCTGTTAACGAGCCAGTTAACGAAGAGGAGGCCAAGGAGTTTTTAAAATTCCTAAAACATAGCGAATACAGCGTGGTGGAATAGCTACGTAAACAACCAGCCCGTATCTCGGTGCTGGCCTTACTTCTAAGCTCGGAAGTTCATCGCAGCGCGCTGATGAAGGTCTTGAATGAAACATACGTTGCTAATGATATCTCTGTTAACAAGCTAGACCGTTTGGTTAGCAACATAAGTGCCGACAATTATATTTTCTTTAATGACGATGAGATACCACCCGGTGGCATGGGGTCGACTAAAGCTTTGCATATCACCACATGCTGTAAAGGATATACGCTTCCGGGCGTACTGATTGACAATGGTTTAGCCTTGAACGTCTTGCCCTTGACTACACTTAACAGATTACCTATAGACAGCTCTCACATGAAGGCGTGCCAGAATATAGTAAAAGCATTTGACGGCACGGAGAAAAAGGTGATGGGCAGAATCGAGGTACCTCTTCAGATCGGGCTAAACATGTATGAGGTGGATTTCCTAGTAATGGATATCAAGCCCTCATATAATTGCTTATTGGGGAGGCCCTGAATACATTCAGCTGGAGCGGTGCCTTCCTCGTTGCATCAAAAATTGAAGCTGGTATCGGAGGGGAGGTTGATAACGATCAAGGCTGAAGAGGATATTATTGTAACTGTGAGCAATAATGTGCCCTATTTGGAGACAGATGACGAGACAATCGAATGTACATTTCGATCTTTGGAATTTGTTAATGCAACCTTCATCGCCGAGGGAAGCAAGATTCTGGTGCCAAGATTGTCCAAAACCACGAGGATGAGCTTACAGTTGACGATTGGAAAAGGGGCCTACCCGGAAGAGGACTTGGGAGGCATCTACAAAGAAGGATTGAGACGCCAATACTGAAGGACAAGAGAGACTGCTTCGGCTTGGGATTTAAGCCGGATACGAAACAAAGGAGAAGGGAGCTAAAAAAGAAGTAAGAAAGAAGGAGAGCACGGTTAACGGGGGAGGAAATCAAGTGGGAGCCAATGATATTCCCCTATATATCGAAAACGTTTGTGTCCGGGGGAATCATTCATCTCGAGAGAAATACGACAATGAAGGGAGCCATAGAAGAAATGCTAGAAAGCTTGGACATCAACGCCACGTACAAAGAGGAGACTGGAAGAGAAAATTTGTCGGGCATTTGCCCCTACCTACCTGGAAGTGTTCTGGATAACTGGACTGCGGAAGAGATTCCTGTAGTTTTTAGAGCTGATTCAGAGTAATGTCCAAAACACACTTATTGCTCTAGGCCTAGGAGTAATAAGAATCTTTTATGAAATAAGTTGATGTTTAAAAACGTTATTTCAATAAAATGCACGGTTATTATCATTTTTGAGCAAATGTTCTCTCATTCTTTCAATTTCATTCATAATCATACAAATGATTACTTTCATATTCTTTTATTCTTGAAACATTCTTCTAAATATTCTTTCATTCGTCATTCATAATCATACCACAAATAAATGTATCAAATTATTTTGATTCTTTGTGTCTGCATTCATCCTCATAACAGGTCCCCAGATATTAATGATACGAGTGACACTGCTAGCGACTCAAAATTTCCTTTTGAGCGATATGTATGTATGGAGGATTCTTAGGATTTTGAAGATGACCAAGGCTGTAACCTATCTCCTAATTTGTTGAGAATGGTAGAACAAGACGAGAAACAAATCCTACCTCACAAAGAATCAGTAGAAATTGTGAGCTTAGGAGAAGCACAAGAGGTGAAGATCGGAACATGTGTCACAATGGAGATGAAGCGAGACCTGATTGAATTACTTCAAGAATTCAAATATGTCTTCGCGTGGTCATACCAAGACATGCCCGGGTTGGACACTGACATCGTGGTGCACCGACTCCCCATAAAGGAAGAATGTAAGCCAGTTCAGCAAAAACTCCGAAGAATGAGGCCCGATGTCTTGCTAAAAATAAAAGAAGAGGTTCGAAAGCAGTTCGACGCTGGATTCCTAAAGGTGCTAAAATACTCAGATTGGGTAGCCAACATCTTCCCCGTCCCTAAGAAAGATGGAAAAGTGCGAATGTGTGTAGACTACAGAGATTTAAATAAAGCCAGCCTAAAGGATAATTTCCCACTACCTCATATCGACACCCTAGTAAACAACACAGCAGGACATTCCTTGTTTTCATTCATGGACAGTTTGTCTGGATATAACCAGATCAAGATACATCCTGGAGACATGGAGAAGACCACATTTGTAACTATGTGGGGCACGTTCTGCTACAAGGTGATGCTGTTTGGACTAAAGAATGCGGGGGCAACTTATCAAAGAGCCATGGTAACCCTGTTCCACGACATGATGCATAAAGAAATCGAGGTTTATGTTGATGATATGATCGCAAAGTCTCGAACAGAGAAGCATATACAAGTCCTGAGAAAATTGTTCTTGAGGTTGATGAAGTTTCAGTTAAAACTCAACCCAGCCAAATGTACCTTCGGAGTCAAGTCTGGAAAGCTTCTCGAATTCATAGTTAGCGAGAAAGGGATTGAGATTGATCCAGACAAAGTCAAATCTATACAAGAGCTATCTCCGCCACGTACCCAAAAAGAGTTTCGAGGCTTTCTAGGAAGATTAAACTACATTGCTCGGTTCATTTCAAAACTGACCGAGAAATGTGACCCTGTCTTTCGCCTCCTCAAGAAACACAACCCAGGGGAATGGGATGAAGAATACCAAAGGGCTTTTGACAAGGTCAAATAGTACTTATCCAATGCTCCGGTGCTAACACCACCTAACCCCGATAAGTCATTGATACTGTATTTGGCAGTATTTGAGAATTCCATAGGGTGCGTATTAGGTCAGCACGATGAGTCAGAAAGGAAAGAAAGAGCTATTTACTACCTTATTAAGAAGTTCACTGACTGTGAAACAAGGTACCCACCGATAGAGAAGTTGTGTTGTGCCCTAATTTGGACAACCCGAAGGCTGAGGCAGTATATGTTGTATCACACTACTTGGCTCATCTCAAAATTAGATCCTTTCAAATACATGATGGAGTTAACCACTTTGAATGGAAGGATGGCCCGATGGTAGATTCTGCGCTCTGAATTTGACATAGTCTATGTGAATCAGAAAGCCGTAAAAGGTAGCGCAATAGCAGATTTTCTGGCTAGTAGAGCTTTGGAAGATTACGAGCCTTTGAACTTCGACTTTTCGAATGAAGACCTAATGTGTGTTGCTACCACTGAAGAAGGTACTCTGGAAGAACTTCCTTGGAAACTAAACTTCGATGGGGCATCAAACCCCGTGGGTAATGGAATCGGGGCAGTCATGGTATCCCCAAATGGAGATCATTATCCATTCACTAGTAAATTGGATTTTGATTGTACGAATAACATGGCAGAATATGAGGTGTGTATCATGGGAGTTCGTGCAGCCGTAGAACGCAAGATTAAAGTGCTAGAGGTGTATGGAGATTCTGCACTAGTGATTTATCAACTCAAGGGAGAATAGGAGACCAGAGACCCCAAGTTAATCGATTATCAGAAGCTGGTCCTAGAATTGGTTAAAGATTTTGATGACATTACCTTCCACTACCTTCCACGAGACGAAAATCAGATTGCTGATGCTTTGGCTACCTTAGCCTCCCTAATCAAGGTGAACAAACAAGAAGATGTCAAACCCATTTGGATAAGCATTTATGAAACACCGGCTCACTGTTATAATATTGAAGAGGATGAAGAAAAAGATGATCACCCTTGGTATCACGATATATTGCAATATGTGAGGAATCGTGAATACCCCGACTAGGCAAGCGAGAATGACAAAAGGACGCTGAGAAGATTGGCCATCGACTATGTTTTAGATGGGGATATCCTATACAAAAGAAGAAAGGATCAAGTGCTACTAAGATGTGTAGACGTTGTAGAGGCTAAGAAAATCTTAGAAGAAGTCCATGAAGGCATCTGTGGGACACACGCTAATGGTTTTACAATGGCCAGGCAAATTATGAGATTCGGGTACTATTGGTCCACCATGGAAGGAGACTGTGTCAATTACGCCAAGAGATGCCATAAGTACCAAATCTACGGAGACAAAATTCATGTACCTCCTTCACCGCTGCATGTCATGGTTTCCTCATGGCCATTCTCTATGTGGGGCATGGATGTGATTGGACCAATATCACCGAAAGCTTCTAATGGGCATCGGTTCATCTTTGTGGTTATCGACTACTTCACCAAATGGGTAGAAGCCGCCTTGTATGCTACTGTTACAAAGTCAGCAGTGAGCAGGTTCCTGAAAAAGAGATCATATGTCGATATGGAATGTCGGAGAGGATCATATCTGACAACTCATTAAACTTGAACAACAATACAATAGCGGAAGTTTATCGCCAATTTAAGATCAGACATCACAACTCGTCACCATATCGCCCGAAGATGAATGGGGCAGTGGAAGCAGCCAATAAAAATATTAAAAAAATCGTGGGGAAGATGACCGAGACCTATAGAGATTGGCATGAGAAGTTACCGTTTGCCCTCTTTGCTTATCGAACGTCAGTCAGAACCTCAACTGGGGCAACCCCTTTCTCTTTGGTCTACGGAATGGAAGCGGTGTTCCCGATCGAAGTCGAGATCCCGTCCCTTCGAGTGTTGTTAGAGTTAAAGTTGGAAGAAGCCGAATGGATCCAGTCTCGATACGATTAAGTGAACTTAATTGAGGAAAAGAGGCTAAGAGCTATCCGTCATGGTCAGATGTACCAAAAGTGAATGATGCAGGTTTATGATAAAAAGGTTCGCCCTAGAGAATTCCACGAAGGAGACCTGGTTTTGAAAACGATCCTTCCCATACAGAAGGATTTTTTAGGGAAATGAATGCCTAATTGGGAAGGGCCTTACGTGGTAAAGAAAACTTTCTCTGGAAGAGCATTGATTCTAGCCGAGATGGACGGTAGAAACTTGTCCAATCCTGTAAACTCAGATTTGGTCAAGAAGTATTTTACCTGAAGAAAGAGAGGCCAGAGTGAAAACCCGCAAAGGGCATTCTGAAATCTGGAAAAAAGATTCAAAAAAATAGAGAGGCCAATGTGAAAACCCGCAAAGGGCACTTTGAGACCAAAGGGGCTTTTGAGTTGAAAACCCGAAAATGGGTAGCTCAAATTTTGATTATGGGACATATGGTAGTCTTGTCCTCCCGAAATCAGCAAGACAGAAGAACAGTACACCTTAGAGCATCAACAAAATACGCAGGATCTCCTGAATACACATTTGGTTCGAAGGAGCCTTTGAGAAATTGGAATAGTGAAACTCGTGCTGCGATATCTGGGTACCTCTTTTTTCATTTTTATTTTGTGCTTTAGCAGATTTGCTATCCTGTTTGATGTATTCACTTCGAGTTTTACTCAATAAAATTTCATTTTGTCCATTATGATAATCTCTTTCGAGCATTTTGTTGAAATTGTGATTTTTGGACATGTAATATTCACACAAAAAATGTTATGCATATTACTCTGGAAAGTCTCTAAACAGTACGAGGACCTGAAACAAGGCCACTAGTTAGGACTAATCAGGTTCAAAATTGGAAACATTCGAAAAAGAAGAGTCCTAATTGTGACTATTTCTTCAAATTTTCTATCAAATATAACGGCTAAGCAAGAGGGCGTGATAGCACATCAATGATAGAACCCGGATGAGCAATGAGCAACGATACTTTAAGCGTAAAAAAAATCACTCTCCTGACATTTCTACATTCATAATCATTTATTTAGTTAGGAGCACTTGATTCATTTCGATCATAGTATTCTAATTATTTGACATAAACACCACATCTAGTTAGGGACATTTGGTTCATCTCAATCATAGCATTCTAATTATTTAACATAGAAGATACAGGAAACTAATTCTACAAATCATGTCTTTAGAAGACAGTGTACTGACATCGGTGAATCCTATAGATCCTGTTCCCTTGAAGTTGCAGTGAAGCAGATCAAAGACGACGAATCTTGGCTTCCTGAAGTTGCAGTGAAGCAGATTTAAGCCACCAACCTAGCTCCCTAAAGTTGTAGTGGAGTAGGCTGAAATTTTAGATCTTGTTTCCCTGAAGTTGCAGTGAAGCAGATCGAAGACGACGAACCTTGGCTTCCTGAAGTTGCAGTGAAGCAGATTTAAGCCACCATCCTAGCTCTCTAAAGTTGTAGTAGAGTAGGCTAAATTCTGTAGATCCTGTCTCCCTGAAGTTGCAGTAGAGCAGATCAAAGACGGTGAATCTGGTCTTCCTGAGTCACAGTGAAGCAGATTCAAACCACTATCCTAGCTCCCTAAAGTTGTAGTGGAGTAGGCCGAAGATTACAGATCTCGTCTCCAGTGGAGCAGATCAAAGAAAAAGAGCCTTCACCCCCTAAGTAGTAGGGAAACAGACCGAAATTGCAAGATCTTGTCTCCCTGAAGTTGCAGTGGAGCAAAATCGAAGTCACAATCCTTATCTCTCTGAAGTTGCAGTAGAGTAGGATAAAAACACGTGAACTATGTCTCCCTGAAGTTGCAGTGGAGCATATTGGGGCCACTTGAAGAAAAAGAGTACCAAGAAGAACCAAGACTCAGCCAGCACGGGCAAAATTGGCCTTTTTATAGTCTTCGCTCTATTCTCGTTACACGACAATGAGTAAAGAAGGGCAGCTGCAAATAGGCCAATTTGCCCGGCCCCCTTGAAACCCTAAAATAAATAAACAATAATTAAATATAAACATTAACAGTCCAAAGTCCAAATAATTACAATAGTCCACGGGCCAATAACCAATCAAAGCCCAAACTAATTACAAGCCCAAACCTAGACCCAAATACCCTATAGCCCAAAAAAAACAAAAATCAACGCAAACTCTAGCCCTAGCAGTAGATGCGCCGCAGCCAGATGAGCCCCCTCCGCGCGTACGGTCGCCGTACACCCAAAGACTGGCTCCGTACGCTCCAGCGCTCCAGCAGCCACGCCATGCCCAAGCCTCCATACCCGAGCGCCAGCGCACTAGTACCTGCAAAACAAAAAACAAGCAACAGCAGCAAAAAGCGACAACAAAACATCAAAGGGAGACGAATGAAAATTGTATTTCATTTTTTCTTTTTTTGGTTTTCTCTCTTTTCTTTTCGACTATAAAGCCTTTGCTTCAATTGTAAAAGGGCTCTCTTTTTTGGGGGAGGGGAGAAAGACACATGAAAAACAGTGGCGATATACGCACACAATCAATACATTTGAAATACAAAACGCAAAATAAATAAAAGGTGAGATTTAGATTCTAGGTTCCTTTTTTTCTTTTTTCGTTTCCCCCTATTTTCTTGTTTCCTCAGATTTACACATTGCGCATTTTGAACAAAGAAAAATCAAAGAGAAAGAAAACAGAAACTTTACCTTCTTGAATGTGCTTTGGAGATCTCTATCCCTTTCGTCAAAATCGAAGGCGGAGAGAGGACTTCGTGGCTGAAATCATCAAACCTTGAAGTCGAGTAAAAAGGAGGCTCCACCACAGGCTATTATCCGTTGATTGTAGTGGTGGATTAAGGGTCGACCGACAGTTGAATGGGGGCAAGCATCTAGGGTTTCGGTTTCCCCTGTTTGCTTTGCCAAAGCACTCTGATTTTTGGGCCGATTTCCCTTTTAATTGAGGGCATGGAGTGATGTCGTTTCAGGCTAAGTTCAATAGCCTTTGAAACGACGCCGTGTGGACCCATTTGGCATGACCCGCACGCGTGTGACCCGACCCGGGGAGGATCCGTGTACTTCCCATTAATGGCATGACCCGACCCGACCAGCCCATCTGCGCGTCTTTTTGTTTTTTTAATTTTCTCCTATAATTTGCGCCATTTTGCAATCTAACTCGGGCCTAAACGCAACGTTTTGGGATCTGGTATATTGCCAGTTTTAGTCCTAGCTGTTTTCGCGCATTGATTATTGGTCCTTTTCATTGTTTTTGTTTATTTTCAAATTTACCCCGTGTGTTTCAGTTTAATTCTAATTAAGGTTTTTTATTTTATAACTTTATTACCTTTTATTTGTTTACTTGTACATTTTAAGCAACCTTGATAATTATTTCTTCATTGTTGTAGATTCGTTTTTGTTATATTATTATCATGCTTTGTATACCTAAGATGTTTATTTCTTTCATGTTATTATGCATATATATGTTTTATAATAAAGCTAATGCTTCATACATATAATGTTTCTATTCTAACTATGTATTTTAGCATATATTTTGCCACGATAATATATTTTGTTTATATATATATATTGCATAAAATTATTTTTCTATTTGCTTATATTAGTGCATATATTCGGTTTATATAGTATTAAATCTATACACATTATCATTTCTTTATAAGCTTGCATGTGTTCTCTTTAAAATTTATATATATATATACACATTAATACACTTATTACTTTAATAGATCTTTATTTTAAAACACCTTTCACTTTGTAATTTACCAAATATTTTCTTTATGTATATATGAAATGATTTTAAAAGCTTTTTAATTATAAAATTATTATTGTTATCTTTTTTTGAATATTTCTTTATATTACATTGCTTTTGTGTTTTATATAGTCCATTATTTAAATGTTTTGATATAAAGATATGTATGGTTCTTAGACCAACTAAAATTATACATATATTATTATTAATCTCATTCTTTCTATAAATTCATATGTACGTTTTTTTACAAGTCTATTTTGGGCATTATGTTTTGCCATGTATTTTTTGTATCATATTTTTTTTATTATCATATATTTTGTTAACTTCTAAATAAATTCGTGTTTAAAATATTTTACGTGTAATTTGATTCAAATTTTTATTCTATAATATCTATTCCAAAAATCATATAGCTACCCATAGTTTTCATGCAAATTTGTCATCCTATGTATGGGTCCATTTATTCGTTATTATTTTAAAACCGTTTTATAGCGCATTGGCTTCTAATTGCTATGTTGTTTTTATATCTTGTATTGGTTATTCTACATCATGCTAAGTATATCATTGTGGCATATTATTGTACGTATTGTTTTGTTTATATGACTGTTATATTATCATTTTCGTCATTGTATTATTGTATCAATTATCCTCCATGCACTATTGTAATCGGGTTGCATTTTTTAGGTTAGCTATATTTAATTATTAGTTTGTTAATTGATTGCATCTCGTATGTACCGGTTATCCCATATCATCATTTTTCACTAGGTTTGCGAAATGTGGTTTTTATAAAATTCAAACATTTATGATTAACTTCGTCTCATTTCAAAAAATGCATTAATACGTTTTAAGCTAGTTTTATAAGTATTCATTTAAAAATTCTCTAAAGCGAAGACGAGATTCGATATTTGGCAATTCGCGGAATAGTGCCTTAACGTGTTGGGTTGCAATTTTGCGTTTGCTCAAAATAATCGAATATCCCTTCAAAATTTCACCCATTCCTTTTAAAAAAAAATTCTTTAAAACGAAGGTGATGTGCGATATTTGGCAATTCGCGAAATCATGCCCTAACGTGCTGGGTTGCAATTTCTTGTTTGCTTAAAATAATCAAATATCCCTTCAAAATTTCATTCACGTCTTCTAAAAATCATTTAAAACGAAGGCAATATTCGGTGCTTGACAATTCGGGAATCGTGCCCTATCGTGCTGGGTTGCAATTTCTTGTTTGTTCAAAACAATCGAATATTCCTTTGAAATTTCACTCATGTCTTCTAAAAATCCTTTAAAATGAAGGCAATACTCGGTGTTTGACAATTCGGGAGTCATACCCTATCGTGCTAAGTTGTGATTTCTCGTTTGTTCAAAACAATCGAATATTCCTTTAGGTTTTCGCTCATGTTTATTAAAAACCTCTCAAAATGAAGGCAATGTTCGATGTTTGGCTATTTGAGAATCGTGCCCTATCGTGCTGGGTTGCGCTTTTTCATATTATTCAAAACAATCGAAGATCCCTTCGGAATCTCGCTCGTATTTTCAAAGGCGAGGCAATGGTCAAAGTTTTGAAATTCGAAGAATCGTGTTCTACTGCGCTGGGTTTCGATTTTTTGTTGGACTAAATAGTTGAGCATCCTCTTGTGATTTTCGAATTAAAAATTTTCGGACGTCAAAACAAGAAAATTTTTTGGCAACCGACTCGGGTTATTCAAATGTTATTAAAAAAGAACCACATTTTAAAAACATTTTTAATTTTAAACATAAGGACAGTATTCAATCGATTTGGTACCAATTTTGGGCGTAGTGAGGGTGCTAATCCTTCCTCATACGTAACCGACTCCCGAGCCCGTTTTCTCATATTTCCGTAGACCAGAATCATTGTTTTAGTGAATCAAAAATGCTTTATTAAAATAGCCAAATCCTTATGTGATCCGATCACACCAAAACAAAAGATCGGTGGCGACTCCATTTCCGTTTTTCAAAAATCGATTCCCCTATTTCATCAAATTTAAAATTTTAAAATATTTGAAAGAGAAGGTGGTTTCGACAGTTAGATTGTTGGGAAGTGGATCCACCTCATAGTTTTGCTCGACAACTTCCCAATAATCATAACATTTCATTTATGCTTGCGTCTTATAGCCTATGCTTGATAGCTCTCCATCAAACATAGCTGGGGCTAAGACATACAGGTAGCTTGATCCTAATTCCATTTTTCTCAACTCTTCACAAGTGTATTTCTTGATTTTTCTCTTAGAATTCTCACAGGGCTTCTCTTATAGGTCCCTTAAGAAAAATGACTCTTGATACCAATATTGTTTCAATAAAGAGTTAATTGAAGCATAAAAACTAAAATGGGGAAGGATAAAAAATTTATTAACCAACTGCAATGATTATATACATGACTAAAAAACAAGCTAATAAATTTAGCTTCTTACTCCCACTAACAAGCTAATAAATTTAGCTTTCTACTTTCATTAATAAGTTAACAAACTTCCTAGAATCTAGGGCTTCGACTAAGGGTCCATTTGGATGAGTGGTGTATTTATCTGCGATTAGTATAAAAATAGTGGTGGTTGTGAGATTAGATATTGTAGCGATAATATAGCATGAGACAAAAAGAAAACTAAATACACCACACTAGAAGTAAACATCTATCCAAAGAAACCCTAAGACTAACTTAATGACAAAAAAAAAAAGACTTTACAGGCCTTAAGGCACTAACAATAATGTTTATTGTGTAGAAGATATACCGAATTTTAGGAGACGTATAGAGAAACTCAAGTGGCAAAAGGATAAAATGGAAGATGGGTTTGGGAGGGAGAAATACGCATAGAAAAAAATTAAAGGGATGACAGCCAGCACTAAATGTTTGAATGTTTCTAGGCCTTTCTTTATTATTAGTATTTCTTTTTTCAATTTTCAAGCCTTTTGTTTTTAATATCAATTTTTAATCTTTTGATTCTAACAATGCTGATGAGTATATTAATTGCTTTTATTGGTAGGTGGAAATTAGAAAGTGCGGTTAGAATTTAGAAAACCAAAGTAATTGTCTTATTATTGAGATGGTGAGATATTTAATGAATCCTAATTGGCGGTTTCATCATCGAAAAATAGTTACAATCCAAGTCTATTTCAGTTTTTTTTTTAAATCTAATTTAATCCTTAAAAAAGAAAATAAAGAATTAAAGATAATGAAAAATAATATTAACTTTACCGATTGATTATTAATTCGATTGACATAAATATTATTATTAATGTAGGAGGATATGGTTTAAGTGCATTGATGCATATTATCATCTTATTTATGGGTTGAGAAAGAGTTATGAATAGTTCTCGACAGTGCGTAAAAAATAACAGACATAATCAGAACCTAATGAGATTGTTAAAAAAAATTAACTTTTTCCTTAAAAAGGAGTTACTTAACTCATTAATTTAGTCCGTTTATTATTCATGAAAGCTTAGGTAGTTGGGAGAATATATAAATACAATATAAAATATATGAATACATGTTAATCTATATTTAGGTGTTGTTTTGTAATTGAAATTTTAAGTATTAAATTTATATTAAAAAATATTTAGTAAACTAGTAAAATATAAGTATTAAATACAATTATTTTATATGATAAAAATAAATGCATATTTAAAAAAAAATGTTTATTCATCAATTTTTTGGTTATTTTGTAGTCTGTAGCGACGTAAAAATTTTTTTTGCTTTCGGTCGCTAATTGAGGCGATTAAAAATTTTGAAAATAGAATTTCGATTTTAAAGAAAGAGGGAGTCGCCACCGATCTTTTTCTAGGTGTGATCGGACACCTAATAAATCATCTTTTCTAGAAAAGAAAATTTATTCTTGAACAAAAATGAAGGCCGAATTTAGGTCTACGTCAAAAGCCAGAGAAAAAAATAGGGTTTGGGAGTCGGTTACGTGCGAAGAACGTATTAGCACCCTCGCGACGCCCAAAATTGGTATCTTTATTAAACATGTGTTGTCTTGATTTTCGAAAATATGAATTCAATGTAACATTTAATTATGATCCGATCAAAACATGAGAATTTTTATAATAATTTTTTTGGTTTCTTTTGAGAAGGATGTTCCGTTTTTAACATGAGCCGATTAATATTCACCCAACATAGCGATGAAATCGACGACTTAATGTTAAATCGGTGCGTTGCCTTATTTGTTGAAATTAATTAAAAAGTATGAGTGAAACATTATTATAATAAGAATTCGTAAATAATGCAAAAAATGATGCAATTAATAATAAAAATATTAAAAACTGAGAATATTAAAACAACAATAACAATATTTACAAGAAAATAAAAATAATGTACTACTAATATAATAAGAAAAATAATGTATTTATAATAATAATAGAAAATAACGATATATACATAAAATATATATATACATATATATATGTATATACATGTTAATAATGATGAAAAGAATCATAATTATACTAATAATAGTGGTAATGGTGATGATCAAGGAGTAATAAAGTAAGTATAAGTATGTACAAAAAGATATATGTATACATAATAATATTAAAATAAAATAATAAGCAACAATAGTGAAAATAATAAGTATGAATATAATGATATATATAAAACGTATATTATATATAAAAAGTATATTATACACATATAATAAAATATATACTAATATTAATAATAAATATAATAGGGGTAAAAATAGATATAATAATAACATGTACATAATACGGTATTAAAAAAATATATATAATATATAAAAAAATATAATATTTTAAAAAATAATATACATAATATAAGAGTATTTAAAATAATAAATAAAAAAATTATGAAGAAACGAGTAAAAATAATATACATAATAATATAGTAAGAAATTAATCTATTTATAATAAGTACTTAAAAACATCTATATGTATATACGTATAATAATGATAAAAAAATAATAATAGTGAAAATAATAAATATAATAATAGAAACGATAATACTATATAAAAAGTATATATGTACATATATAATAAAATATATACTAATATTAATAATAAATATAATATTATAATACTAATAATAACAATATGAAATTAAAGTAACTAAAAATAATACCATATATAAATATATATACGCATGCATGTATAATGAAAACATACACTAATATATAAAAAAAATTAATAATATTGATAATATTAATAATATTAGAAATAATACTAATAATATTTAATAAAGAAATAAAAATAAATAAGAAAGGACTAAAATTGAACTAATAACAAAGTTTTGGGTCAAATTTAAAAGGAAATAAAGGGGAAAGGACTAAATTGCATGCGCAAACAAATAAGAGGGACTAGATCGGGCAATAAACCATTCGGTCTAAAACTCACAGCAGCAGAGGGACCAAAATGAAACAAAAACAAAATTTTTGAGCAAAATTAAAAATATGAAAAAATTGAATTATAAAGCTATAAAAAAGCGAAAGGGCTAAAAGTGCAATTAGCCCTTCCGTAAAAAACACGCGGATCCTAAGCGGGTATGGGTCTGGTCGGACCGGGTCGCATCAAAACGACGTCGTTTTGGGGTTTAATGGCTAACCCCAAAACGACGTCGTTTTGGGGGGCTATAAAAGGCCTTTTTTCTTTAAAAAAAATTTATTTCTACACTTGAAAGGAAAAAAAAGAGAGAGAGGGAGAGGGTGGGTGATTTCCGGCCACAAGGCCGGTCGCCGGACCGTCGCCGGTCGCCGCTGCCGGCCACTTTACACGGTGGCCGAAAAATTGAAAAAATGTATTTTTTTTATTTTTTTGTATTTTTTTAGTTTAATAATATGTATATTTTATATGTATATTAATAGAAAAATAAAAAATATGTATGTATATGTATGCAAAAAATCAAAAAAGATGAAATAAAAATAAAAAAGTACCCTTTAGCCCGTTGTTTTTTCCTTCTTCGAATGCTTACTACTATTTTTATATTTTTTTGGGACTGTTTTTTTGTTGTTTGAGTATATGATTTTTTTATTTCATGAATTTGCCGAATCCCGTTTACAATCTTCGATTTGGCTTTTATAGCCATATTACAAACTGTTTTCTTCTTTCTCTCTGTCTTTTCTTGTTTTAATGCTTTGCAGGTGCTGAGGCGATGCTTGGGCGGTGGATTTGACCCGAGTTGGTGGCCGGTGCACAGGAGGTGTCAGGGACAAGTGGGGAGGTTCAGTGGCTGACAACTTTAGGGGGGCTAGGGTTTCTTGTTGTTTGTTCTGTTTTTTCTGATGTTGGGCTAGGTCTAGGTTTAGTTGGGTGTTGGGCTGGTGGTATTTGGGCTAGGTTTAGTTATTGTAATTGTGGGTCAAAATTGGCCTGTAACAGCTGTCCCTCTTTGCTCATTGTCGTGTAACGAGAATAGAGTAAAGACACAAAGAAAGGCCAATTTTGCCTAGTCTTGCCGAGTCTTGACTTCTTTGATGCTCTTCTTGTTCAAGTAGTCTCCTTTCAGTCCACCGCATCTTGTAGCTTTGGTTCAACCCACTTCATCTTCTGATATATGCCTTGTAGCTTCAATCTACTCCACTGTAACTTCAAGGATATGAGATTTGTGGCTTCGATCTGCTTCCATGTAACTTCAGAAAGATAAGATCTACAGCTTCAATCTGCTCTTCTACCGCTTCAGTGAGATAAAGTTGTGGTCTTCTCTTCTGCAACTTTAGAAAGGCAAGATCTGATATCCGCGATCAGCTCTACTGCAACTTCAGGGAGGCAAAATCTGGTGTCTTCAATCAACTCCAATCTTTATCCTCAGCGTGTGACCCGAAGCTCAACTCACCTCAGCGTATAACCTGAAGCTCAACTCATCTCTCGCAATATGAGTTGATTTTTTGAAACATAAATTGAAAAACAGAAATTGAGAATACCTCAACGTGTGACCTGAGGCTCAACTCGCCTCTTGCAATACGAATTGACTTTTAAAAAAATAGGAATTGAAAATACCTTAGCGTGTGACCTGAGGCTCAATTGACCTCTCGCAATATGAGTTGATTTTTTTTTTGAAATAGTAATTGAAAATAACTCAGCGCGTGAGCTGAGGCTCAACTCGCCTCTCGCAATACGAGTTGACTTTTAAAAAAAACAAGAATTAAAAATACCTCCACATGTGAGCCGAGACTCAACTCACCTCTCGCAGTATGAGCTGATTTTTTAAAACATAAATTGAAGAACAGAAATTGAAAATACCTCAACATGTGAGCCGAGGCTCAACTCACCTCTTGCAATATGAGCTGATTTTTTTGAAACATAAATTGAAGAACATAAGTTGAAAATACCTCGACATGTAACCCGAGGCTCAACTCACCTCTCGCAATATGAGTTTATTTTTTTGAAACATAAATTGAAAAACAGAAATTGAAAATATCTCGGTATGTGGCCCGAGGGTCAACTCACCTCTCTCAATATGAGTTGATTTTTGAAAAACAGAAATTAAGAATATTGAAAATACCTCAACGTGTCCTGAGGCTCAACTCACCTCTCGCAATATGAGTTGATTAAAACATTAGAGTACCAAAACATGTCATCTGGTGCAACTCAGGTGTCTTTTCCTTGATTCAGTACAACTATCATCACACCCGCTTGCTCTACTGGAGTACCTGTATATGTCATGCATGATGTTATCATGATATGCACATGTTTGTCTTAAATGCCTTTATGTCTACATGATTATGCTATGCGTCTTAGGCATGTTTGTCGTATGTCCTTTTTCGTCACAATTTTCGTGATGATCTACACTCATTATTTTGGCTCTTGACTTTCTCTTTAGGCCCTGTACCCGTCCTCAAGCTTCACGAGTAATCAACGTTTTTCAAATATCACTCTTTTGTCCTTGGTTGAACTTTGTCCTTACTTTGAGACTCTTGTACTTATCAAATTCTTATTCGAGTAATGCTCAACATTTCTTTTGTCCAGAGTATGTCATTTCACTATTTATTATTTAAATAAACCACATAATGATATGCATGAGAATGGTCAGGTAGGGACAAAAGGGATATCTCACATTTATTTATTTCAAAGGTAACAAACAAAGAAAGTTAACCAAGGATAGTAAAAAGTATCATAAAGAGGGAGGGGATCGCATTCAACGGATACAGCAATTCAACACATGAACTCTTCCACGTTTCTTAATCAAAAATCTTTTCAAGCATGGCTTCTTGCGTAGAAGATCTCGAGTTTTTCAGAAATGCTTCAAATACTGTAGTCTCGCTGTTTGACCTACCGTTCAAAACACCTTGCTTTTTAAGCCCAGTGTTTGCTTCATTAGAACGCCTTTTCTGGTTTTCATCCTAATCCTTTGTGTTAATCAAGACGCCCTTTTCGGGTTTTCATCCTGATCATTTTTTTTAGATATAATATTTCTTTACAGCATCTGAATTCACTGGGTTAGGTAACTCTTTCCCATCCATCTCAGTGAGAATCAAAGCTCCACCCGAGAATGCCTTCTTTACGATGTATGGTCCTTCCCAATTTGGTGCCCATTTTCCTCGCAGGTCCTTTTGTATTGGCAGAATTTTTCTCAGCACGAGTTCTCCTTCGTGGAATTCTCTCGGCTGTACTTTCTTGTTATGGGCCACGATTATTCTCTTCTGATACATCTGTCTGTGACAAATTGCTTTTAAATGTTTTTCTTCAATGAGGTTTAACTGGTTATATCGAGCTTGAACCCATTCTGCTTCCTCTAATTTCGACTCCATTAAAACTCGTAGAGAAGGGATCTCAACTTCGATTGGTAACACAGCTTCCATTCCATACACCAGAGAGAAAGGAGTTGCTCCTGTAGATGTCTTCACAGATGTGTGATATGCATATAAAGCAAATGGTAGTTTCTCGTGCCAGTCTTTATATGTCTCGGTCATTTTCCAAATAATCTTCTTAATATTCTTGTTGGCCGCTTCAACAGCTCCATTCATTTTCGGGCGATAGGATGATGAGTTATGATGCTTTATTTGAAATTGCTCACACACTTCCTTCATCATCTTGTTGTTCAAATTCAAGGCGTTATCTGAAATGATTCTTTCAGGCAAACCATATCGACAAATGATTTCCTTTTTCAAAAACCTGCAAACTGCAGTCTTCGTCACATTGGCAAACGAAGAGGCTTCTATCCATTTTATGAAGTAATCAATAACCATAAAAATGAACCGGTGTCCATTATAATCTTTTGGGGAAATTGGCCCTATAACATCCATGCCCCACATAGAAAAAAGGCCATGGAGAAGTCATGACATGAAGGGGCGAAGGGGCTACATGAATCTTATAGCCATAAATTTGACATTTGTGGCATTTTCTTGCATAGCTAATACAGTCGCTTTCTATCGTCAGCCAGTAGTAATCGAGTCTCATAATCTTCCTGACCATAGTGAAACCATTGGCATGCGTCCCACAAATTCCTTCATGGACATCTTCAAGTATTTTTCTGGCTTCAACAGCATCTATGCATCTCAAGAGCACTTGATCTTTTCCTCTTTTGTACAGAATGTCCCCATTAAGAACAAATCCCACTACCATTCTTCTGATTGTTCTTTTGTCGTTCTCATTTGCTTGTTCGGGATACCTTTGACTCTTAATATATTCTAAGATGTCATAGAACCATGATCATCCGTCTGCCTCTTTTTCAACACTAAAATAGTGTGCAGGGACCTCATATATGCTCATTTGGAGAGGCATTATTTCTGTGTCTCTATTCGCTTTAAACATTGAAGCCAAAGTGGCCAGGGCATCAGCCAATTGGTTTTCTTCTCATGGGAAGTAATTAAAAGTTATTTCTTTGAATTCTTTAATCAGTCCTGCCACTAGATCATTGTATTTGACTAATTTTGAATCTCTTACTTCCCAATCTCGACGGATTTGGTATATCACCAACGTTGAGTCCCCGTACACCTCTAAGATTTCAACGTTTCGTTCAATAGCTGCACGAAGTCCCATGATACAGGCTTCATATTCCGCTATGTTATTGGTACAGAAGAAATTCAGCCTGGCAGTGAACGGATAATGGTTCCCTTCTGGTGATATCAAGACTGCTCCAATCCCATGCCTCAAGGCATTCGATGCGCCATCAAAGCTCATTTTCCATGACTTTCCTTTTGATGACTCGCACTCTTTTTCTGTAACGTACATCAAGTCTTCTTCATGGAAATCAAATCTCAATTGCTCATATTCTTCCGTTGTTTGAGTTGCTAAGAAATCAGCTATTGCACTCCCTTTTATTGACTTTTGGCTCATATAGACGATGTCGTATTTTGATAGTAGGATCTGCCATCGTGCCATTCTTCCTGAAAGTGCAGGTGATTCCATTATGTACATTATTGGGTCAAGCTTTGAAATTAACCATGTTGTATGATACAACATATATTGCCTAAGCCTCCGAACTACCCAAACCAAAGCGCAACAGAATTTTTCAATTGACGAATACTTTGCCTCATACTCTGTGAACTTTTTGCTAAGATAGTAAATCACCTTTTCTCTTTTCCCTGACTCATCATGTTGCCCCAGCTCGTAACCCATTGAATTTTTGAACACAGTCAGATACAATATTAACGGTCTTCCTAGAGTCGGGAGTACTAGTACTGGGGGACTAGACAAATACTATTTTATCTTGTCAAAAGCCTCTTGGCACTCCTCGTTCCATTCTCTCGGATTATGTTTTCGAATGAGTCAAAAAATTAGGTCACACTGGTTGGTAAGTTGAGCAATGAACCGAGCGATGTAGTTCAACCTCCCTAAAAATCCTCTGGCTTCTTTTTGTGTGCGCGGAGGTGGTAGTTCTTGTATGGCTTTTATCTTATCTGGATCAACTTCAATGCCTCTCTCGCTGACGATGAAGCCTAGCAATTTTCCCGAGATAGCCCCAAGCGTACACTTGGCTGGATTAAGCTTCAGCTGGAACTTTCTCAGTCTTTCGAACAACTTCCTGAAGTTCCCAACATGCTCTCTTTCCCCCTTGGATTTGGCAATCATATCATAGATGTAGACTTCTATTTCTTTGTGCATCATGTCATGAAACAACATCACCATGGCCCTCTGATATGTTGCCCCAGCGTCTTTAATCAGAACAGCATCACCTTATAATAGAATGTTCCCCACATCGTTACGAAAGTAGTTTTCTCCATATCCTCAGGAGCCATTTTTATTTGATTATAACCCGACAATCCATCCATGAACGAAAACAATGAATGTTTGGTTGTGTTATCGACCAAGGTATCGATTTGTGGCAAAGGAAAATTATCTTTAGGACTTGCTCGATTCAGATCGTGGTAATCCACACACATTCGTACCTTGCCGTCTTTTTTCGGTACTGGAACTATATTAGCTACCCATTGTGGATACTTGGATACTTGTAGGAGCCAGCATTGAATTGTTTTTTGACTTCTTCTTTTATTTTTAATAGCATTTCAGGTCTCATTCATCTTAGCTTCTGTTGAATGGGTTTGCATTCTGGTTTCAGTGGGAGTTTATGGACCATTACATCCTCATCCAATCCCGGCATATCCTGATACGACCATGCAAATACATCTTTGTACTTACGAAGCAAAGCGATCAAATCATGTTTGGTGTTATCTGAAATGGAGGTCTCAATCTTCACTTCTTGCCTCTTTTCTTCATTTCCCAAGTTTACTATCTCAACAAATTCTTGATGAGGTAGAATCTGTTTATCTTCTTGTTCTACCATTCTTAGTAAATCAGGAGACGAGACATAGTCTTCAACATTTTCCTCAACTTCAAACTCTCCTAAGCAAATAGCCTTTTCGAAATCGATTTCAAGATTTGTAACGGGTTTGTTCATATCGTTAATATCTGAGCACCTGAAAGTTGAATGGAAAAAAAAACTATAGAGGAGCATCAAAGTATTATGACCAACAAGAATGGCATGATGTGAGATATATGCAATGACAGGCTGTGAGAAGAGGAAAAAATTGTGAATTTAATGAGAATGAAAAGACCATGACAAAATGCATCTCCATTAATGTTCATTCAAATGATAAAGAGCAAACATAAGCTCTTACAAAATAATCCCACTATTACTTAGGGACACACAAAAAGAAGAGTGTTAATATTTAGCATTACTCTGGAGAAGACTTAGAGACTACAGGGAGATCCACAACAGTCCAATTGTTCAAAACGAATCCAGGAGGACAAGGGCGTATCATTGAAACATCTTTAATTGTACAATCTCCTTTGTCAATTATATTTATACTAACATTCTGAAGACCCCTTTCAATCAATACCAGTTTGCTTCGTGGATTATCTTGCCCGGGGTATATCATTCCTGCAGATGTAAATGTTTTTGACAAAGGAGGGTACGTTATGGGCACCCATTCTAATTCTCGTCCTAAGACTCTTGCAATCTGCCTTTCTCGATCTTTCTGCAATTGTTTTCTTCTCTGTCGTATATCCGACTAGAACCCTAAATCATATCGAGCTTTGTAGGGTATAGGTTTGAGAGCTCTAACTATCCCTTGCTGAACCTTTCCCCGCTCGGGCTCCCTTTCCCACAGTTAGCTTGATTCCCATCTTAGTATTCCTTGATAGCTTAGGCATGGGAATTCTATTTCCTTCAACAACGAACGTAGCATTGATAAATTCGAGGGATCGGAAGAAACATTTTACTGCATCTTTGCTTACTTCGAGGTATGGTGCATCAGCAAAGATAGATGCGACAATGTCTTCTTCTGATAAACTTTACTTTTTGATAGAGAGATAAAGGAACTGCCCCAACAGAATGGATCCAGGGCCTTCCTAAAAGGCAATTATATAAGGGCATAATGTCCATGACCTGGAACTCGACATCATATATGTAAGGGCCTACTTCTAGAGGGATATCGATCTTTCCCATGACTTCTCCTCTTGTCCCATCGAATACCCTTACTGTGGAGTGACAAGGCCTTAAATAAGACAGATCAATTGGAATTCTAGAAAGTGTGGCCAAAGGCATAACATTGAGTGCAGATTCATTATCAATAAGTACATTTGGTATTATGTAACCCTTACAACGGGTTGTGATGTGCAATGCTTTTACGGAGCCCCTACCATTTGGCGGTATTTCGTCATCACTAAAAGAAATAAAATTATCTGCATTTAGGTTAGCCACCCACCTATCCAGCTTTTCGATAAATATATTGCTTGCCACGTAAGCTTGATTTAACACTTTCAGCAAAGCATTCCGATGTGGTTCTGAATTCAACAGTAGGGATAATACCGAGATTCGTGCCAGTTGTTTGCTTAACTGTTCCACGACGTTATATTCACTATGCTTGATGAACTTCAAAAATTCATGTACTTCCTTTTCATTCACAGATCTTTTAATTTTTTGTTCGGAAGGAGTCTCAAGTTCAACCTCGGCCTCCTGCATCGGTGCCTTTCCTTTCTGCTTCAAGTCATTAGTCTTCTTCATTAGTTCGACCGCTTTAGAATAACACCTCTCACTGCAGGTGAAGTGTCCTACTTCGCCAACATTTTCGGTCATGATTTTGGATTTTTCACCTTCAGGTATGATAATGTTGACATCATATTTCCATGGTATTGCCTTGTTATCTTTGTAAGGGAAAAGAGATGGTACTTCAATTATCATCTTTGGTTTCATTTGCTCCTTTTTTGTGTCGTAATAACACTATAAGGGAAACTTGATGATTGATTGTCAGAAGCGCATACGTCTCTCTCATCGACCTCTTTGTTAAAGATCCCAATCTCCTTGTTGTCCATCATGTCTTGAAGTAACTTTCTAAATTCCTTACAAGACTGAATGTCATGCCCTTCAATATCATGGAAGTCATAAAAACATTGACCTTTTATACTTCCTTCTTTAAAAAATCTGTAGGGGCGACAGAACAGCCCCTTTTCAACCATCACCCTCCATATCTTCTGTAAAGGTGTCTTTATTTCAGAAACGCAGCTTTTGGTTCGCCACTTTTCTTCCTTAGTTACCGCGCTCACATTCCCTTTAGTATGGTTAGGGAGCAGATTTCCAGTTGTATTGCTAGTATCATCAAATCGTAAGATGCCTGCATCAATGAGACCTTGAACCCTCCTTTTAAAGGCCAGACAATTTTTCGTAGAATGCCCCTGGTTTCTGGCGTGGTACATGCAACTGGCATTAGAATCGTACCATTTTGGGTATGGAGGCTTCAGGGGTGCCATATAATATGGGGATATTAATTATTTTTCCAACATTTTTGGGTACAGCTCTCCGTATGACACGGGAATTGGGGTGAACTGGGGTTTTTCAGGATTGGATCTTGTCTGTCTTTGTTCATCTTTAGGTTGGCTTTGAGCTGGCATGGTATTCTGTGGGAACGTAGTGACTGGTCTTTGGTTATTTGTGGCATAGACGGAGTGGGAAGGGTAATGAGGTGGTGTTTGATAGTAAAGGCTTTGGGGAGGATAATAGAAGTTTGGAGGTGGGCGATATCGAGGTCGTGACTGGGTTGGATATGGATTAGAAGTATAATAATTCTCAGTTCCCACCATATAGGCTTCTGCCTCTTTTTTCTTTACATGTGCTGCCCTTTCCGAGCTCTCGAAACCTTCCATCCTTCCACTTTTGATGGCATTTTCTATAACTTCCCCAGATATTACAATATCTGTGAAGTCTTTTGTAGCACTTCCTACCAACTTATCATAAAACGGTGCTTTCAAAGTGTTGATGAAGAGGACTGTTATTTCAGTTTTGGTCAATGGGAGTTCTACTTGGGCCGAGATATCCCTCCATCTTTGCGCGTATTTCCTAAAAGTCTCCGTTGGCTTCTTTTCCATTATCTGCAGAGTTAGTCGATCAGGCACCATGTCGGATACATGCTTGTATTGTTCACAAAATGCTGAAGCCAAGTCTTTCCATGATCGGATTCTTTCTCTACTAAGTTGATTATACCATCGAAGGGCAAATCCGACTAAGCTGTCCTGGAAACAGTGTATTAACAATTTATCTGCATTCACGTAACCAGTCATCTTCCGGCAAAACATGACAAGATGCGCCTTTGGACATATCGTGCCATCGTATTTTTTGAAATCTGGTACTTTGAATTTCGGAGGTAGAACCATATCGGGCACCAAACTAAGCTCTTTGGCACTCAATGCAGAGAAGGCTTCAGTACCTTCTATCGCTTTGGTCTTTCTTCCAAACTCCTATACTTATCCTGCACATCATGATCATCCATTTTCAACCTAGCTATTTCTGCCGGATCATCCAAATCTGGAATATTGGGATCAACAGGATTAGCTCCGGGGTTCGATACGAATATACCTTGCCCTAGATGAGCAGGGGGTACAGGTCGTTACTCCAAGCTTGTAGATTCTCCTCGATGACATTCTCTTTGTATTATATGTGCATGAGGTGGAATGAATCTTGGGGGATAGAGTGGATCCTGATCACAAGTAGTTCTTGGCTGAGGCTCCATAATGTCAGGGCTTTGCATAGGTCCTTTTCCTTTAACCAAAGCTGTCATCATCTCCATTATTTTGGCCATCTTATCTCTTTTCTCGAGCGATTCCTCTCAAGATCTTAACATCAAATCTCTTGCTTCCTGTTGTGACTTGGTCAACTGCTCTTACAACTCTCTTTGAGCCCTTTCCATCCTTTCAATTCTCTCATTGAACTCGGCTTCCATAATTCTAGCTTTTCAGCGCGTCCTATAAGAATGGCATGATTCCAGACTTGGAGTGTCGCAACTGCGGATTATACGGTTTTAGCCTTTGTGAATGATTATGGTGATATGTACATGCAATGAATGAATAAATGAATGTCAAGTGAATGTTAGTTATGAATGAATGTGCAAGAATTTGGTGTTGATTTCAAGATGGCCTCTACTTAGGCATTTCATTAATCAAAAGAGTCTATTACAAAACGTTTCACTATCTTTGATTCAACAGTTACATAAATTTTCTAGCCACATCAGCTTGTTTCTTTACTCGTTCTAAGAATTCTAATATGCTTGATCTTTGGCTCAGAGGGAATTGACAGCTGAAAGCTTCGGCTTCATCTGATAATTGCACAACTTGCATAGCTGCCTTGTGAATTTCATTGATCAAAAAGTCGAGTTGTATTTTTTTTCTTGGAGAGCTCTTTCATAAGTGCGAGTGTCTCTGTCGTACTAATCATTCTTTTCTTCTAGAGCTTTTAGAAGAGTATCTAACTGTTGCTGACGAGATTGCAGCATATTTTCTAGATCTCGTATTTTCTTTCTTAGCTCTTGACGTTTGGACTGACTAGTCACAAATTTTGCAGTCACCGTTTCATACTCAGCATTATTTTTTCTTAATTCTATCATACCATGAGCAGCTTTTTCCTCTTCTTTCTTTGCTTTCCCTTTCCAGAATTCCATCCCTCCTTTGGTGTTGCTGATTTCTTCCTTCCATTCTGCTGACGATTTGCCCAACCCACTATTTTTTATAGTGTTTCTTAATTTCTTATTTTTCAAATGAAGGTCCCTTAAGTCGTTTCTCACGATCTCAGCTTCTCTTTGGATTTTCACGGTTTGGGACTTTTCAATCTGAACATCGATCTTTAGCTGGTAGTTTTCCTCTTGAAGAGAACTAATATCCCATAACAGCTTGGCCTTTTCACGTTCGAATTTATGTCTCGCTACTTCCAGCTCGAATGGCATTTCTTCTGAGAAAGGATTCCGGAAAGTATAACTCGTCGATGAGACTTGTTGACTATTCACTCGTCGTTTTCTCCATATGTCATAATCTTGAGTGACGGTATCAGCGTAGAGAGCTAACTCCATTAGGTGAATTTCCTTCAAGACTTTGTAGTATCCCAAACTTTTTTCATGTAACCTTCACCTGTAAAGGCAAACTCTGACTGTGCTAACCTTCCGGTGGCGGGTATGAATTGTCATGAAGCAAACTGCCTTTGAACCATTAACGGAGCATATCCAATTCCTCCCCATAGTCCTAGTAAAGGCACCTAATCTTGGCTTCCACAATTGTATAATAGAACTGAAAGGCGGATCCATGGTGCTCTCCAGGTTATATCTTCGGTACGAAGGTTCTGAAAAACTAAAACCCAATGCTGTTCGGTGACATCTTTTGGCCAATCTTTCTCAAGGTAAGCTTTTAATGGGGCGAATGTTTTTGAAAACATGTGGAAAGGTATGCGCTCCACTTTCCAGAAATGGCTTAGAGTCCAGACATTAAGTAACTGTGCGCATCCGATAAAATGTCATTCCCCTTTCCTCCTAAAACAACTCAGAGATCTAAAAGTCTCAACCAAGATAGTTGGGACGGGGTTGATCCCTTGCCCCAACCTTTCGAAGAAATCCACTACCGCGACTTCTATATGCCCCAAGACCTTTGGGAAGACGATCAATCCGTAAATGGCCAAAGCAAACAGATCCATTCTCTTCGCAATATCTGGATGGTTTTGAACTAAGTCTCGCAGAGAAAACCATGGAACACAACTAACTTCATTCTTTTTATTTATCTGTTTTTCAGCCCATATATCGGTCATTCTGGTCAACCACACTAGCTTTTTCTTAAAGGTCATTGGTTTAGGCTCTTTCACATATATCTTGTTGAATTGTACATTGTCAACACGAAGCAAAATAGCATATTCTTCTATGGTCGGGGTCATATCTTCCTGATTGAAAGTAAAGCACTGGTAAACTGGGTCCCAGAATTGAACCATGGCTTGAATCAACTGTTCGTCTACATTGATGGCGATCAAGTGAGCTATATCCCTGTATTTTTCAGTGAAGGTGCCCCTAGTATCTGAGTCCCACTATTTCCAAATTTGAGTCAAATCTTCGAGGTTATTCTGACGAGCATTCGAAGTTACATGCTCGGGAAGATTAAAGATACATCCTTCTGTTAGACTGTCCCTTTTTACTTTCTGAATTTTCAAAGACCAATCTCGAACCATGACATTTTTCTCGGTCACTTGTGTAATTGACTCCTCCATCAGAAACTCGTTTTTGGCAACCAATCTCTAATCAACACCTTCGTAATCAAGATGCCTATGATGCATGATGCAAAATAAAAACAAAGACAAATACCTTGGTTAGTACAACAAATATGAACAGAGGAAAATTATAGAAAATCCAAATAAAAAGTGTAAATGTCAAAGAAATAAAAGGTAAGAGGCGTTTCTCCCATGTACTTATTTTGGTGACTATTAACAGACAGAGGTTCGGCATGGCTCCAGTTAGGTGGCTTGTACGGTTCACTATATGCGGTTTCGGTTCTAGACAGGTACTCGAATTGTTTGTACTATCATCTGCTAAGACTAGTACGAAGCCTCGGTCGTAGCCCATCACCAGCTCACGAGTTCAATTCGAGGGATTACATTTACTTATGCCTATGTGGAGGGACAAGTTAACTCACGAAAGCATAAGTTGTATGTAACCCAGAAGTATTCACTAGCCTGTGCGGAGGGACGAGTTAACTCACGAAGGCATAGCGTTTACTTCCACTTAAGCGGACGGAGCCCGGGTAGAGAGCTCATGTTATGCAAAAATGCAAGTGCTCGGTGTGTGGGGAGAAACTCATAAACCTTTACATTTTATTTAAAAACTAAACTAAAACTATAAAAACTTAAAACTAGAAAATAACGAGATAAAATAAGTTAGAAGAATATTTACAACATGATGCAAATACATGACTTTTCAAGAACAAAATTTAAGAGTCACGACTAAATATTAATTTGAACAAGGAATTTTGAAAATTTTGACAACACGTGTTTAATTCTAGATTTGACTCTCAAAATTAATATCCCCAGTGGGGTCGGCAGCTGTAGCGACGTAAAAATTTTTTTTGCTTTCGGTCGCTAATTGAGGCGATTAAAAAATTTGAAAATGGAATTTCGATTTTAAAGAAAGAGGGAGTCGCCACCGATCTTTTTCTAGGTGTGATCGAGCACCTAATAAATCATCTTTTCTAGAAAAGAAAATTTATTCTTGAACAAAAATGAAGGCCGAATTTAGGTCTACGTCAAAAGCCAGAGAAAAAATAGGGTTCGGGAGTTGGTTACGTGCGAAGAAGGTATTAGTACCCTCGCGACGCCCAAAATTGGTATCTTTATTAAACATGTGTTGTCTTGATTTTCGAAAATACGAATTCAATGTAACATTTAATCATGATCCGATCAAAACATGAGAATTTTTATAATAATTTTTTTGGTTTCTTTTGAGAAGGATGTTCCGTTTTTAACATGAGCCGATTAATATTCACCCAACATAACGATGAAATCGGCGACTTAATGTTAAATCGGTGCGTTGCCTTATTTGTTGAAATTAATTAAAAAGTATGAGTAAAACATTATTATAATAAGAATTCATAAATGATGCAAACAATGATGCAATTAATAATAAAAATATTAAAAACTGAGAATATTAAAACAACAATAACAATATTTACAAGAAAATAAAAATAATGTACTACTAATATAATAAGAAAAATAATGTATTTATAATAATAATAGAAAATAACGATATATACATAAAATATATATACATATATATATGTATATACATGTTAATAATGATGAAAAGAATAATAATTATACTAATAATAGTGGTAATGGTGATGATCAGGGAGTAATAAAGTAAGTATAAGTATGTACAAAAAGATATATGTATACATAATAATATTAAAATAAAATAATAAGCAACAATAGTGAAAATAATAAGTATGAATATAATGATATATATAAAAATAATATTATATATAAAAAGTATATCATATACACGTATAATAAAATATATACTAATATTAATAATAAATATAATAGGGGTAAAAATAGATATAATAATAACATGTACATAATACGGTATTAAAAAAATATATATAATATATAAAAAATATAATATTTTAAAAAATAATATACATAATATAAGAGTATTTAAAATAATAAATAAAAAAATTATGAAGAAACAAGTAAAAATAATATACATAATAATATAGTAAGAAATTAATCTATTTATAATAAGTACTTAAAAACATCTATATGTATATACGTATAATAATGATAAAAATAATAATAATAGTGAAAATAATAAATATAATAATAGAAACGATAATACTATATAAAAAGTATATATGTACATATATAATAAAATATATACTAATATTAATAATAAATATAATATTATAATACTAATAATAACAATATGAAATTAAAGTAACTAAAAATAATACCATATATAAATATATATATACGCATGCATGTATAATGAAAACATACACCAATATATAAAAAAAATAATATTAATAATATTAATAATATTAGAAATAATACTAATAATATTTAATAAAGAAACAAAAATAAATAAGAAAGGACTAAAATTGAACTAATAACAAAGTTTTGGGGCAAATTTAAAAGGAAATAAAGGGGAAAGGACTAAATTGCATGCGCAAACAAATAAGAGGGACTAGATCGGGCAATAAACCATTCGGTCTAAAACTCACAGCAGTAGAAGGACCAAAATGAAACAAAAACAAAATTTCTGGACAAAATTAAAAATACGAAAAAATTGAATTATAAAGCTATAAAAAAGCGGAAGGGCTAAAAGTGCAATTAGCCCTTCCGTCAAAAACACACGGATCCTAAGCTGGTATGGGTCGGGTCGGACCGGGTCACATCAAAATGACGTCGTTTTGGGATTTAATGGCCAACCCCAAAACGACGTCGTTTTGGGGGCTATAAAAGGCCCTTTTTCTTCAAAAAAAATTCATTTCTACACTTGAAAGGAAAAAAAAAAGAGAGAGAAGGAGAGGGTGGGTGATTTCCGGCCACAAGGCCGGTCACTGTCCGGTCGCCGGACCGTCGTACGGTGGTCGAAAAATTGAAAAAATGTATTTTTTTTTTGTATTTTTTAGTTTAATAATATGTATATTTTATATGTATATTAATAGAAAAATAAAAAAAATATGTATGTGTATGTATGCAAAAAATCAAAAAAGATGAAATAAAAATAAAAAAATACCCTTTAGCCCGTTGTTTTTTCCTTCTTCGAATGCTTGCTACTATTTTTGTATTTTTTTGGGACTGTTTTTTTGTTGTTTGAGTATATGATTTTTTTTATTTCATAAATTTGCCGAATCCCGTTTACAATCTTCGATTTGGCTTTTATAGCCATATTACAAATTGTTTTCTTCTTTCTCTCTGTCTTTTCTTGTTTTAATGCTTTGCAGGTGCTAAGGCGATGCTTGGGCAGTGGATTTGACCCGAGTTGGTGGCCGGTGCACAGGAGGTGTCAGGGGCAAGGGGGGGAGGTTCGACGGCTGGCAGCTTTAGGGGGGCTAGGGTTTCTTGTTGTTTGTTTTGTTTTTTCTGATGTTGGGCTAGGTCTAGGTTTAGTTGGGTGTTGGGCTGGTGGTATTTGGGCTAGGTTTAGTTATTGTAATTGTGGGTCAAAATTGGCCTGTAACATAGTCCAATTAATTTTATTAATATAATTTTTATATTATTTTAGATAATTTTAAATAAGAATTAATTAGGATAAATTAAATATTTCATTATTTTAACAACAATTTATTTTAATTTTTTAATAAAATAAATTTTAACTAAATATTTTTTACTTAAAGTAGTCATTAACCTACTTGTTTATTCAACACTTATGTTGAAATTTTTTTATTAAACAGAAAAGATTTAAAATATTCTATATTAAAAATATTTTTTAATTAATGAAATAAAAGTATAGATAAATTCAATATTTTTCAAATTGAATTAAAAATCAAACTGATTAAACCTTTGGTCACCAGTTCAATCGACCAGCTTAATTATAAAAATTAATTATATTCCTTTTCAACTAATAATATAGTAAATTGAGTGCAATTTTCAAATTATTTGATCTCAATTAGGGGTGAGCATTCGGTCAAATTGAATTAAAAAATTTCGAGTTAATCAAGTTGACAAATCCTATTTTATCATCCTATCTCGATTTCAAATTTTCTCGAATCAAGTCGAGTGAGATAAAATTCGACTAGAATATATTTGTTCAAGTTAAATTAAAAAAAATTACTTTGGGTCCTTGTAGCTACTACCACCCACTGTAATTAAATTTGCCTACAGTAATTAAATTTGTTATTAACTTTCATATCTCATAGTTTATTCATTAATCTTTTATATACGGATTAACTTATTTGCTTCAATTATCTTCTTATTATTGTCTGCATATATTTTGAAATTAAAAAATAGGCTTAAGGGTATAAAAAGTCCTCCAACTTTTTCTAAAAAAGTAATTAAGCCCCATACTCTTTTTTTTTCACTCAATTGGGTAATTAAATTTTCAAAATGCATCAAAAAGGCCTCAAACTTTTTCAAAAAAAAGCAATTAAGCCTCTACTTTTTTTTTTTTACACTCAATTGAGTACTTGAATTTTCAAAATGAATAAAAAATGCCTCAAATTTAAACAAAAAAAAAATTTAAGTCCCTACTTTTTTTTCACTAAATTGGATACTTGAATTGCCAAAATGCATCAAAAATATCATTTGACCATTAACTTTAATGGTTATAATTGACCATTAAAGTTAATTGTCCCAAATTTTTTCAGTTAAAGCTACCACATATCGCAACCACGACGTGACATGTGGCAAAAAATATAAAAAATAAAAATTAATAAAAGTCATAAGAATTATTAAATTTTAATAAAAATTATAAAAATTTGTAAACATTTATAAAAAGCGTAAAAAATTATAAAATATATAGAAATACATAAAATTTTATAAAGTCGTAAGAAAATTATAAAAAATGTAAAAAAAAATATAAAATTCGTAAAAAAATTTATAAAATTTATCATACCAAAATAAGCATTTTATAATTTTTTTATAACTTTTATTTTTTTTTATTTTTATTATCATTTTTCACAACATGCCACACTGTGTTGCGACACTTAATGGTTTTAATTGGAAAAAAAAATTAGGGGTCGTTAACTTTAACGACCAACGGTTAAAATTAATGGTTAAATGTTCTTTTTGATGCATTTTATAAAATTTGATTTTTAATAAATGTTAAATATTTTTTATATTTTATTAAAAGTTAATTTTTTTATAAATTTCATTTATTTTTATTTATTTTATATTTTTTGCCACATGTCATGCTGTGGTTGTGACACGATGTGACTTTAATTGAAAAAAATTAGGAGCAGTTAACTTTAACAGTCAATTGTTAAAGTTAACGGTCGAAGGAGCTTTTTGATTCATTTTGACAGTTTAAGTACCCAATTAAATGTTAAAAAAAAGCATGGGCTTAATTACTTTTTGTGAAAAAGTTTGATGGCCTTTTTGATGTATTTTAAAAGTTCAAGTATCCAATTGAGTGCAAAAAAAAGTAAGGGCTTAATTGTTTTTTTTTCGAAAAAGTTTGAGGGCTTATTTTTTTATGTATTTTGAAAGTTCAAGTGCATAATTGAGTGAAAAAAAAGGACTTAATTGCTTTTTTTGAAAAATTTGTTCACTGTAATCAAATTTGTTATTAACTTTCATCCCTTCATAATTTATTTATTAATATTTTATATACGAGTTAGTTTTTTTGCTTGCTTAGTTGCTTCAATCATTTTCTTATTCTTGTCACTATGTATTTTGAAATTAAAAAATATATTAAATGTAACAAATTGTGATTATTTAATAAAAGTTATTTTAAAAATAAAATATGAAATTGATACCAATAGAAAATTTTAACACGAATATTTATGGAATCGTCAATAATTCAATTTTAACAGAAATTGATGAAGATTCAACATAATTAAATAATTCAATAATACAAATAGTACAAAATGTGAAATTAATTCAATAATATAAATAGTAGATATAAATTCAAAAAAATTAGGGTTTAAGGAAAATAAAAGGTTTAAGGAAAAGCAAAATGACAAAAGTTTTGGGGGTTCGAGGGAAGTAATTTTTTGGAGAAAAGTAAAAGGGTTTGAAGGGAGAGATTAGGGGGAAGAGAAGTAAGATGGTTTGATATTTGGTTTATTCGAATTCGAAAATTTAATTTGATTTGAATTTAAAATTTTAAAAAAATTGAGTTGATTTGATTAACTCGCTTCGAATAATTCAAAACTTAAATTCTTTTAATCGAATCAAATTTTGCTCAGGCTTAATCTTAACTGTTGAAGTACTTTTATTAGAATACTTTACTACTTTTAGCCTTTCAAAACAGCTTTTTTGTATTTTAAAATCAAGACTACTGTAAATACATTTTGTTTTTCAAGTTAAATATTTATAATTTTCAAAAATTAAGAATTTAGTTTTTATACTTGTATTTTTAATAATATTGTCTAATTTATTTTTTAAAATTCAGGTTTAACTGTTAACACAGTATTATTTACTTTTTTGTTAAATTTATTGTTGTCATATTTTGAAATAAAAAAAGAAGAAGCTATTACTCAGTAGTAGAGGTGTGCATGGGCTGGGCTACCCGGCCCAGCCTGAAGGCCCGTTCGAAAAATGGGAGGTTCGGGTAAAAATATAGGCCCGAAATATGAGTTTGGGCAAAAAAATGAGGCCAGTTTAGAAAATGGGTCGGGCTTGGGTAAAAATTTTTTTGCCCGGGTCCAGCCCGGCCCGACTAAATATACATATTTTTTATTTTTAATCATATTTACATTTTATCTTTAATTTTATATAATAACTTTTTATTATATTTTCAACTTGTATTGTTTTAAGAATTGTTTTAATATATTTTTTATTTGTTTCTTGTTTTAATATTTATTTTAAATGTATTTGATGATTTAATATATTTTAAAATTTTTTATTTAATGAAATAAGTTAAAAAAATTAATATGGGCCGGGCCGGGCCGGGCTTAATAATTTTATTTTGGGCCTGACTTGAACAAATTTTTAGGCCCATATTTCGGGCCGGGCCGGGCCGGGGCTAGGAAAAGGGCCTAAAATTTTGTGTGGGACCCGGCCCAAACCCGGCCCGGCCCATGCACACCTCTACTCAGTAGTCATATAATAAAAAAATGATGTTGTAATTAAAATTTTAACAAAAAAATTAACAGCATTAACAATTGGACCTGAATTTTAAAATATGAAAAGTAAAAGAACTAAATTCTAAAAAATAAAAATATAAAAACTAAATTCCAAATTTTTAAAAAGTATGGGGATTATAGGTATATTTTAACCTATTTTAAAATCTTTGCTGCAGTAGAAACAAAACCACGAGCGTATACGTGGTTGACATGCAGCACCTCAAGCAAGTAATTTAAAATTTTATGCTTAAATAATTCAAGTGAATAGAAAATACTTAAAATTTTCCTCCTCCTTTTTTTTTTACTTCTTAATTTGTATATGTTGATTTTTGAGATAACTTTTTAGAATAATTTAAAAGTTTTATTCAATATATTTTGGTTCTTAAGATAAGATAACCTTTTAAAGTAATTTAAAAATATAATTAATAAAAATAAAAATATCAAAAATTAAGAGATAAACGGGTGAAAATTTTCTAATAAAATAAAAACCGGTTCTGTATTACTCCTAAATTTCGGTTTCTAAAAAGGAAAAAAGTATTTTAAAGTGAATTAAGTATTTAGAGAAAAAGTATTAATAGTGAAATTTTAGTAAAAATTAAATTAAAAATTTGTGAAAGATGGTTTAAATGTGTAAGTTTATTATTCTAGAAAAATGGGCAAAATTTTAATAAATATTTTTTTATGTGGAGTTGGAAAATTTAGATAGAGATTAAATTGAATAAAGTAGAAACGTACATGGACTAAAGTGTAATTTTCTCATTTTTTAGGAGAGACCTAAATTTAATTTTTTATATTTAATTGATATTTAGAGACATAATGATGGATTAAAATCCCATAGCTTATGAGGTGGAAAATTTATGGAAATTAAAATTGAAAAGTGTTGAAATATGATTATATAATGGAATAAATGCACTAAACTGAAAAAAAGGAAAAAAAGGGGAGGGAGAAAAGCAAGAAAGAGAGAAAAAATAAAATCTTCCATGCATTTTTCTTGAGTTTTTTTCTTCTTAAAATCATAGTTTAATTTCATATCCTAGAGTGCTATAGAAATATTTTTAATCAAGAAAACAACTTAGATGAAGATGAAAGTGAAGTGATGATATGTGCTAAAAGAAATACATTTTAACCTCATTCTTAATGTATTTTTTGGTGATTATTTGATATTAATTGTAAATTTTATACTTCTAATCATTTAAATGCTTAATAGAGTACTTGAGAGCAACATGAGTGAAAACTGGAGCGTCGGAGCAAGTTGCAGGAGCCACACAAGCTGAAACATTTCATATGATACCACAACCGTGTGACTGACACAAGCGTGTGGTAGACTGTGTCAATTTCACGGAATTGCATACTGAATAGCAGAAAATCACGATTTTAAATTTTTTAGGTATTCCAAGACATATATATGACAAAAATAAGAAGATAGGAGTGAATCGTTAGAAAATATTCAAGAAAATAACTCGAAAAACACCATTGAAGTCCACTTGGAAGCAAATTTCTTTCAAGATTAAAGATTCCCAATTAATTTCTTAGGAAGTTATTAAAAGTTTCTTTATTTCTTCCGATTGTACTATATATGGAATGTTGTATTTTCAAACATGAATTAATTTACTCTATGATGGATTCCATCGTTTGATTTTTATTTTACGCAATAAATTTTAGTTTCTTGTTCTTAATTATGTGTGTTTAATTATTGGTTTGATATTTTTAGATTATTAATTTATATTTGATGTGCTTAAATTGATGGTTGAATAGATCATTTTTAAGAGTAGATCTTACATAGTTGAATGGAGTTACACGTAATCCTAAAAATAAGATGACATAAATCTACTGAATTAGAGTCAAATCTAAGATGACATAATTATAGCATGAGTTAATGCAATAATAAGGGTTTTAATTATAAAGAAATTTCAATTAATTAATCTAGAGTCAATTACTTTTATGATCGAAAGAGATATTAACATAATTTAAGGATTTCTACGGATTAATGTGCTAAGTAAAGAAATTGAGTAATTTAGAGTGGTAGTGACAAGTGAAATCTAGGTAGATTCTTCCCTAGATATTATTTCACTTCTTGGTTATTATTCGATTATTTTCGTGATTTGTTCTTTGTTGTATTCGTTAATTAATAAAATTAGTTAATTTTAGTTTTAATCAATCATTCGAATTATTCAGTTAAATAATAGAAAGACAACAATTATTAGTACTTTTAGTCTTTGTGGGACCTATATCTTTATTCACCGTAACTATACTATTAATTGATAGGTGCACTTGACTTAGTTAGATTTTTAGTTAATTTTGTGACACATCAAGTTTTTGGCTTCGTTACTGAAGATTAAAATATTAGAAAAACTTTATTTTTATTAATTTATAAATTTTTTATTTTAATTTCAATATTTTTGTTTTAAATTTAATTGTTACCTTCTAATTTTTATTTTGTTTGATTCTTACATGTTCTTTTGATTTATTACTAGAAGCAACTCATTAGAACCATTAATTTTTTATAATAAGATAAAAAAATTGCTCGTAAAAATCAGACAAATGTTAAGAAACAGATTAAGGTTAACAGATTTTAATAGACGATCAAGAGCAAAAAGGCATTACTGTGGAGATGGATAATAATCCTGGTAATCAACAATTTCCTCTATGTCATGCTTCTCAGACTATGTATGACTACTAAACCTACTCTGATTGAAGCTGAATCGAGTATTGTCAGACTAACTATTGCAGTAAAATTTTTTAAGATTAAGCTGAACACAAGTTTAATGGTGCAACAGTATAACAGTATGTTCAATTTGATGGGTTGCAAGAAGAAGATTTGAATGGGTTTTGTTTTTCCCTTTCCCCCTATGCTGTATTAGGAAGCTGCTTTACATCAATAGATGTATGTAATGTATGTATGTATGTATTTTAGAGGAAAACAAATACAAGTGAAAAACTTAATGATCTATAAATCAAAATAAGCAAATTGAAGGTTTTCAGTTAGTAATCATAGAAACTATGCCTTCGAGGTATACATGCGTCGTACTCGAATCTCCTGACACCACAGGAATAACCTTTCCTGAACCTGGTATCATGTTTCCTTTTTACTTGTACCTCGACAGAAAAGAGAGAAGAAACAGGTCTGTGATCAGAAAATCTTGTTTCTCCACGAATATAAGATAATTGCTCGATGCCAGAACCGCGCCATAGTATCCTATCACACCTGAAGAAACATATCAAGCTTATCCAAGGAATCCATGTATTTCCATTTAGCATTGTAAGAAGATGAAAATACCATGCAGGCGTTCGGCGTTTCTTCTTGGATTTGCCATTTTCTCCGGCGTATGAATCCGAATTTTGTGAATACTTGTAAGTAGGAGCAAAGAGTATCCGTCCCTCTTTGAAACCATCGAATACTCTCCCAGCTTCTCTCTCCATATTTAACTGCACTTAATGGAAAAGAACCGGTCAGTGGAGTTAACATCTTGAAAGTCGAAAGGAACTTAACAGTTCACTGTTATAATCCAGACATCATTTTCAAGGAAGCTAACATCTTGACAATGACAGGCCGACTTTTTGACTTTTTGTAGTTTCTTAAAGCAAAAGCAACTTGTTATTGACCTGTGCTCATGTTCATGCAAAGGGCTGACATTGTTATCTCAATTTTGTATGCAAATTTCTGATATTACTGTCTGTTGATCTTTAGAAGTAGAAAGTGATAAACCTGATCTTTCTCCAGAAGGGTGTCCCAGTTATTATCCTCCAACAGGCTCTTGGTTGTTTCATAGCTTAACGCTACCCGATAATTCAAATCCCCGAGCCATATTACTCGGCTGCAATATTCACAATTTCTAAATCAATGACATAGCAACATTTTCTTTTAAATAAAAAGGGTCAATGTTGTGTAGAAATGGTTATATCAAAGCAAACATACTCATGCTCAATAATTTTCTCTGGGGCTAAATGATTCGGAGTTTTGCAAACGATGGGAAACTGTATGCCTTTGAGGATCTCAGAAACATCAGCATTCCTCTTGATCTCATCGCCTTCTTTCTCACCAGAAGCTAAGTGACTGCACACGAAGCAAAAGCTCGTTTGGTGCAACGATATGCTTACCGCTATACATCCCTGCAAAACTGTGGTATTAATTCTCAAAACAAAATATTGCCAATCAGGTTTCCTGAAATGCAATCATTGATTAAAGCAACATTAATATGCTAACCTTGTTACCAAGGCGTTTCATTATTCCTCTTCCTACAGAGCATACTCTGACATGAGAAATGTACGGTACCAACTCCTTTCGAGCCCACACCGACAGGAACAGTCCAACCATCTGTTTGCTCGCTATAAGGCAGTAATTCATCTCCTCAATTGAACAAAGTGGGAACATATCAGAGAGCGAAACCAACTCACCGATATTATATCTCGAACCAAGGTCTAGTTCATTTGCTAAATCTTGAACCGTCTTTTTCCTTCGATTCTCCCCACTTGTGGAATCAGCAGGACAGTTGCAAGTCTTGAGAAGGCTACTCCCAGCCCTGAAATTCTTATTCAGGACTTTGAGCACAGGTTTGTCGAAAATATGAGCATTGGTCGGAGATTTCGACTCCTTGGAGACATTAGTATTGGAGTTTTTCAAATCATTGCCAGAGTCCGGAGTCGAATTACTAGAACTGTGATGTGGCTTGTTAAGTGCTTGGTTTATAAGGGCCAACCATTTTGCAGCAGGCTCATTGTCTTCACTTACTAGAATGTTTCCAGCATTGAGTGGAACAATTTCCTGAAACCTGGGAAATCAATATTCTAAGTAAAACATGCTTCAAAACAACTCATTACAGAAGCCAGAAAGATACATGAATTTGGAAACAAAGTCGAAAAAACTCATGACGAGTTAACACTTTCGTTCTTATCATCTTGCTAAAGCTATCTCCAGGTTAATTGAGCTTAAGCTATCGTGTTCGTGTGATAGTAACCAATGCTTAAACAGACCAGAAACTTAAGAATAAAAAAGAACACAATCCTGAGTCAACCATACCCACAAACATATATATCTGCAGAGTGCTCCATTAGCAAGAAATCTTCCAAGTTCATGTCACTGTTGGGTGTCCTCCCTC
This sequence comes from Gossypium hirsutum, assembly GCF_007990345.1. Lineage (NCBI taxonomy): Eukaryota > Viridiplantae > Streptophyta > Magnoliopsida > Malvales > Malvaceae > Gossypium > Gossypium hirsutum. Next base: position 98,755,685 of record NC_053425.1, read on the forward strand.
CCACATTCCAGGTTGCAACAAATATCCTGCAAGCTCAACAATGACATTTTCCTGCTGTAAGAAATAACATAGGCCTCATCAGATGCACCAAAAACAATTTCAAACCACAACACGGAATCCATACCGGAAATCTCGAATTTCAGTCATTGATGCCATGGAACACTCGAAATTCGAGAGATTCAGCCCTTCGAGCAGCCCACCACTTTCCTTTCTTTCTGAGAGTAGACAAGAATTAGCAACAGGATGTTCACTTTTTTTGTTTTCACTCTCCCAATTCTGGATTCTAATACCAACAAATTTGTCAATGATAAAGGCCATGAGGTCAACATCAGAACTGAAACTTACACTGGTTCATTTAAATCTTCCCACATGTAAGTAACTAATATCTGGCTTATAAATCAAACATTTTCCTGTTAGGTAAGCTACCAAAATTTTACACTTGATAAGAGCAACTTAAGTCTCTTTTGATGATGGGATACCTTGCTTTATACATATAATAAATGAAAGTTGTCATTGTTGCGCGGAAGCGTGTGAAAGAGTAAAATTATTGTACTGAAAAATCACACTAAGTTCAATTCCCAGGAAAGAGAGGTGGATCACGAGGATCGCTTACATACCAGATCTTTCCTAGCCAGAATATCCCTCTATCGTAATTTAATAGCACAATAAATCACTACAATGACACTTGCAAAATATGCAGAACAAAAATAAAGAACACTAGAATTTTAACGAGGTTCAGCAAATTTTGCCTACGTCCTCGGGCACTACCAAATATATTTCACTCCAAAAATACAAGTGAAAGTTTACAAATAGGGAGAGAGAACAATTGCCTTAAGTAGAGAATGGCAAGTGTGGGATGAAGAAAGTAAGAAATGGTTAGGCCTATTTATAGTTGAGGTTTAAGGATCAACTTGCAATGTCCCTATACAATTAGGGACCAAAATTGCAATTATCCCATGCCAACTAATCTTACTTTCTACTTTCGGTGCCTTTCGGTGCCAACTTTCTGCCACTATTCATCTTTGAAAAGTCAAAGATTGTAGGTATCCAATAATCTCCACCTTGAAGATTTGATTAGGATAATCTTATCTTCACACAATTCTTTCTACCTTTGACAACAATACTTGATAGTGCCTTCTTCAACTGTTAAACTTGCAGGATATTGATCAAGTTCAAACAATGTTCGAACTTGGTTGTTGTTACCACCTTGGTCATCATATCTACGGGATTATCTGCAGTCTTGATCTTCTGAAGACAAATTTTCCCCTCTTCAATAATTTCCCGCACAAAATGAAATCGTACGTCGATATGTTTTGTACGTGCATGATAGACTTGATTCTTTGCTAAATGAATAGCACTTTGACTATCACAATACACGTTAATATGCTCCTGAACCAACCCCAAGGTTTTAGCCATACCTTGTAACCAAATAGCCTCCTTTACAGCCTCTGTTACAGCCATGTATTCGGCTTCTGTGGTTGACAATGCAACTGTAGACTGTAGTGTAGACTTCCAACTTATTGGTCCTCCAGCAAGTGTAAACACATAACCGGTGGTTGATCTTCGCTTGTCCAAATCACCGGCATAGTCAGAATCAACGTACCCAATAACACATTTACCAAGTGTATTATCCTGCTTGAACAGTAATCCAACATCCACGGTCTTCTGAATATACCGTAGAATCCATTTCACAGCTTGCCAATGTCCTTTTCCAGGATTATGCATATACCTGCTCACTATACTAACTGCCTGTGAAATGTCGGGTCTTGTACACACCATTGCATACATCAAGCTACCCACTGCATTAGAATACGGAACTTGCAACATGTATTCTCGTTCCGTATTCGTCGAAGGAGATAGTTGTGCAGAAAGCTTGAAATGAGAAGCCAACGGGGTACTTACAGGTTTGGTCTGCTCGTTCATGCCAAACTGCTGTAGTACTTTCTTCAAATACTGCTTCTGAGACAAGCTAACTCTGCCATGAGCTCTATCTCTACATATTTCCATGCCGAGAATCTTTTTAGCTTCTCCTAGATCTTTCATCTCAAACTCGAGATTGAGTTGAGTCTTCAATCTTTCAATCTCAACTTTGCTCTTAGATGCTATTAGCATATCATCAACATATAAGAGCAAGTATATGAAAGTTCCTTCTTGTAGCTTCTGAAAATACACGCAATGATCAAATTTACTTCTTGTGTACCTTTGCCCTTTCATGAACTGATCAAATCGCTTGTACCACTGCCTCGGAGATTGCTTCAATCCATAAAGCGACTTTGTCAGTTTGCAAACCCAATTTTCTTTTCCAGCAACCTTGAATCCATCTGGCTGAGTCATATAGATTTCCTCTTCCAAATCACCGTGTAAAAACGCGGTCTTCACATCAAGCTGAACTAGTTCAAGATCATATTGCGCAACCAAGGCTAGCAAAATCCGAATAGACGAATGCTTCACAACTGGAGAAAACACTTCATTGTAGTCTATTCCTTCTTTCTGAGCGTAACCCTTTGCTACCAATCTAGCCTTGTATCGAATTTCATTTTTACCAGGAAATCCTTCCTTCTTTGCATATACCCATTTGCATCCAATTGCCTTCTTTCCCTTGGGCAGTCTCACCAACTCCCAAGTCCTATTTTTATGAAGAGACTGCATTTCTTCATTCATAGCTTGCTTCCACTTTACACCATCAGAGTTACTTATTGCTTCTGTGTAAGTGGAAGGAACATCATCATCTGCAATTGGAAGTGCATAGGCCACCATATCGTCAAAGCGAGCAGGCTTACGAATCTCTCTTCTTGGCCTCCTATATGCAATTGAATCTTGTTGCTGTAGAAGTTCTTGGGTCGAAACTTCTTCATCATTTGTTCTTTCAATATTAGCTGGATCATCATTAACCTTTTCAAACTCCACCTGCTGCAAAGTACTACTGGTTTTGTCATCCTTTTGTGAATCCTCGTTCTTCATCATGGTTGATTCATCAAAAGTTACATCTCTACTGAAAACAATCTTCCTTGTATCAGGACACCAGAGACGGTATCCTTTTACACCACCAGTTATACCCATGAATAATGCTTTCTTTGCTCTTGGGTCTAACTTAGATTCTTTTACATGATAATATGCAGTGGAACCAAAAACATGTAAAGAATCATAATCAGTAGCAGGTTTACCAGTCCACATCTCCATAGGAGTTTTTCCATTTATTGCAGCTGATGGCAATCGGTTAATTAGATGGCACGCATATGTAACTGCCTCAGCCCAAAATTCCTTGCCCAATCCAGCATTGGACAACATACATCGAACTTTCTCCAGTATAGTCCGATTCATGCGTTCTGCCACCCCATTCTGCTGTGGTGTATCTCGAACAGTGAAGTGTCGCACAATGCCCTCATCTTGACATACTTGTAGAAATGGATCATTTTTGTACTCAGTACCATTATCTGATCGAAGTCGTTTGACCTTTCGACCTGTCTGAGTCTCCACCATCTTCTTCCACTTCAGAAATGCATCCAAAACTTCATTTTTTCTTTTCATTAGATACACCCATACTTTTCTTGAATAATCATCAAGAAAAGTGACAAAATAGTGCATACCTCCCAAAGAAGCCACTTTGGTAGGTCCCCACACATCACTGTGAACATAGTCCAGAATTCCTTTCGTATTGTGAATTGCTGAACCAAATTTTACCCTCGTCTGCTTGCCCAGAACACAATGTTCACAGGATTCCAATTTGCAAGAATTTGCACCTTTCAACAAGCCTTGCTTCGCCAAAGTCTGCAAAGCTTTTTCACCAGCATGTCCCAATCGCCTATGCCATAACCTGGTAGCCCCTGAATCTGCATCTTTCGCAGAAGCTGTTGATGTTGATCCAATAACTGTACTTCCATTTAAATAGTACAAGTTATTTCTTCTAGTGCCTTTCATCACCGTCAATACCCCAGCTACTACCTTTAGTAATCCATCTCTCAAAGTGATTGTGAGCCCTTTAGATTCTAGGGCCCCTAATGAGATGAGATTTTTCTTCAAGCTGGGTACATAGCGAACATCTGTCAGAACTTGGATTGAGCCGTCATGGTTCTTCAATTTGATTGTACCTACACCCATTGTCTTACAGGCACTATCATTGCCCATAAAAACAACTCCACCTTCTAGTTCTTCAAGACTAGAAAACCAGTCCTTATTAGGACACATATGGTAAGTACATCCCGAATCCAATATCCACTCATCCGTTTGACATGCCATTGCCATGCCAACCAAGCTAAAGTCTGACTCCTCATCATGCTCCGCTACACATGCATTAGAAATAGACTTGCCCTTTTGTAACTTAGGACAATTCTTTTTCCAATGCCCTTTCTCACGACAAAAGGCACATTCATCTTTGGCGGGTCTCCCTTTGGACTTACCCCTTCTACCAGGTTTGCTGCTGTGTGAACGACCTCTTACTGTTAAGACTTCTGCAGTTGTATCTCTGTGATCTCTTTTATCTTTCTTTCGAGTCTCAGATCTATACAACGCACTACAGACTGCATCAAATGTGATTGAATCTTTCCCATGAAGCAATGTGGTGGTAAGATGATCATATTCATCAGGAAGGGAATTCAACAACAATAATGCCTTGTCTTCATCTTCAAATTTCTCATCCAAATTTAGCAAGTCTGCTAAAATTTTATTGAATGAGTTCACATGGTCATTCATCGACATACCGGGTGCATACGTGAACCGAAAAAGTTTCTTTTTCATATAAAGCCTATTTTCAAGACTTTTCGTTAGAAACTTTTCTTCCAATGTATCCCACAGCTTCTTCGCTGATGTCTCCCTCATGACGGAGTACTTCTGCTCTTTGGCCAAACATAGGCGGATTGTACCACACGCCTGTCTATTGATCTTGGCCCACTCCTTGTCATCCATCTTGTCAGGTTTTTCTTCAAGGGCTATATCCAGCTCTTGCTGACATAAGACATCCAGGATCTCACACTGCCACATACCAAAATTATTGGTACCGTCAAATTTCTCTACTTCAAATTTTGCATTTGTCACAGTAGTCCTTGCTGATGACGATGCTGCTGCCATTTTTCTCCTCAATCCCAACTACTGTATACGTGAACAGTACTGTATACGTGAATAGTGCCGTATACGTGAATAGTACTGTATACGTGAATAGTGCCGTATACGTGAATAGTGCCGTAAACGGTCGTATTCCCCAAGTACGAACCTGGCTCTGGTACCAATTGTTGCGCGGAAGCGTGTGAAAGAGTAAAATTATTGTACTGAAAAATCACACTAAGTTCAATTCCCAGGAAAGAGAGGTGGATCACGAGGATCGCTTACATACCAGATCTTTCCTAGCCAGAATATCCCTCTATCGTAATTTAATAGCACAATAAATCACTACAATGACACTTGCAAAATATGCAGAACAAAAATAAAGAACACTAGAATTTTAACGAGGTTCAGCAAATTTTGCCTACGTCCTCGGGCACTACCAAATATATTTCACTCCAAAAATACAAGTGAGTTTACAAATAGGGAGAGAGAACAATTGCCTTAAGTAGAGAATGGCAAGTGTGGGATGAAGAAAGTAAGAAATGGTTAGGCCTATTTATAGTTGAGGTTTAAGGATCAACTTGCAATGTCCCTATACAATTAGGGACCAAAATTGCAATTATCCCATGCCAACTAATCTTACTTTCTACTTTCGGTGCCTTTCGGTGCCAACTTTCTGCCACTATTCATCTTTGAAAAGTCAAAGATTGTAGGTATCCAATAGTCATGCACTATTATTATTTTCATTATCTATGTTGTTTATTTCTCTTAATGCACTCATGTCCGACACATTTTCAAACAATATAACCTTCACAAACTCTCCAAATACATGAAAAGAAAAAAACATAAAACCAAATGAATATACCCACGCTAATCACACAAACACGTATATATCAACATTTTCATAACCACATACTGAAAGGAAAATAGGGTTCATTGCACCTAATACACTAACCATACCCATGAAACTCCTCCTTATGTAAGAAGAGGCTTCTAAAAGGTCCTTGTTCCTTGATGCAATCTTCTTCTCCAAATCTATCAAACATATCCCACAAACGACTTAAGAAAAAAAAACAAAGGAAAATTAATAAAGTATTTTGAATTAATAGTCAGATAAGGGCTGATACCAGCAGAAATTGTATCACACTCTGACGATGCAAAATCATCGTCTGAGCCTCCTCTACCTCGTCTCTTAGAAGAAAAAATCTTTGGAATATTGAACTTGATGCCCAGCAAAATCAAACAAATCAAATCAAATAAAAATCAAACAAAATATAGGAACAATTGTTTTCCCAGGATCAAAGATCAAGTACCTTCTTTTTCTTGTCATTCTTAACGGAGTTGTCAGGAGAGGTGGCACCGCTACGATCATCCCCAAGTTGGCTTTCATTCATTAGGTTACTTATAAATTAAGTAAGAAAATAAATGTCAAAAATTTTCCCCAATATACTCTTAAATTAAACTGTCAAAATGACAATGATTCATAACAAAAACACAAAAACAAAATCTGGGTCTTCGAGTTTAATTCAAAACAAAAACTGGGTGTTTGAGTTTAAAATTTTTTTTCATATGATTTTCTTTAATTTTTGTTTTAGGAAACATAATGGAATGAAAACATTTTTGTGATGTGTTTCAAAAGGATGAGACATAAGCGCCAATTGTTTCGGAGTATAAGACTTATTATAAGAGGGTAAGCAAAGAAACCGTTGAGTTGCAGTTAAAAAAAAAAAAAGAAAAAAAATGTGTATATCTTTTGCTATATAACATTTGCTTTGTCTACGTAAATTCATAACACAACATCTTTAATTTTATCCATTCGATTCCCTTTTAATCTCTATATTTTAAAATAGTTCTAATTATAAATTATTTCTTTTAACTTTGAAAAGTTACAAAATAGTCATTTAATTATTTGAAAGTTTTCATTTAAGTCATTCAACTATTTGAAAGTTTTTATTTAAGTTTTTTTCTTTTTAAAGTTCGGCCAGCAAGCTTCAAATAATGATTTGACGATTGATATGATAGATCAATACTCATTGAGGAGTAGAAGAATATACGTTAGATTCAAGTCGATTTGATGGTCGGTGTTGGAGATTAGAGAATAAAGATGTTTAAATTTTAGTTTGCAAATTCGTAACATTCAAAGTTGTTTTATGAAAAAAAAACTTAATTGCAAAAGAGAACAAGAATGAGAGCTTTCTTTTGGTACAAATAGTGTGAACAGAGAAAGTCATATAACAACGGTTTTAACAGCTTAATGACTTAAATAAAAATTTTCAAATAGTTCAGTGATCATTTTATAACATTTTAAAGCTAAATAACCAAAACAAAAACTTACTAATAGTTTAGTAACCTCAAATGTAATTTACCCTATTAAATTTCCTACATCAATTTCCAAGAATAAAATGATTAAACTTAAAAGACATTGATGAAAGCCTAGGTTTTAGTATAGTTAGTATAATGGGTGAGGTCCCATAACTTCAACGTTTGGGTTTGAATTCCAGTATTTGTAATAATGATATATGGATTTTATTCGAGTTAATTCAGATTTTGTTTGGCTCTTTATCTATTGTACATTATATTGATTCTACATTATAATTAGTCAGACATAGAGAAGACAAAATTTGAACCGTTTCATAGATTTTGAATCGATTTGCTTCATATGAAATAGTTTTTTTTTTCTGAAAAGTGGTTATAGGGTGGGGAGGATTTTTTTTCTTTTAGATTGCGGGTATGGAGCGATTATAGTAATTGCTTGTTCCGCCTCGTCTTGCTTCACTATATAAAATTTTCATTTAATCTTGTATATATATAATTATTAAAAGAGTAAAAATGTAATAATGTATTATAAAATATTCATATATTTTATGTTTAAATTTTTTTCTGAAAAATTATGTTCAAATATTTACTTGACTCTACAAATATTAAAAATAAGTAACAAAAATTAAATTGAAATGGAGTGGGGTGAAGCGGGGATGGATGCATCCAACATTCATGGAGGTGGTAATGAATTTCAAGATTATACATTAATAGTGGAATGAGGAATGGAGCAAAGCCAATTATTGAATTTTATTATATACACTTTATTACTTCCATCAATAGCATATAATGACAACTGATAATTTTATTGATTGAGTTTGTGTCACAAGTTAACAACAAACCAACGTAAGATCGATGACAACATCATGATAAACTAAACAATTGTAGTACATTTAGCATTTTTAATCTGATGTATTTACATGTTTAAATTTCATTTTATTTACAATTGAATCTAATTTTTTTATTTATTGTACATATTGCATGTGTTATTATTAATTCGTTTTAAACTACGTTTCATTATTTATTTTGTATGTTGTTTTGAAACACACCACTGTGTATCCCGACATTAACAAAGTTAACATTTATTAATTTTTCCATCAATTCTTAGATGATTTGACAAAAAACGCAAATTTAAGTATTAAAAGAGACAAAAAATAAATAAATAACTAAAATAATTTTTTCTATAAAATTAAAAGGTCAAATAAATTATTATACCATTACAATGAATTCTCGTATTTTATAAAAGTTTCCAAATAAATTTTAAAAAGAAAAAGAAATTAAAATTAAAATTAAAAACATTTAGATATGAGTTATGAGTTATGAGTTATGAGTTAATCCAAGAAAAAGAACAATCAACTTAAAATTCAAATTCTTTAACTATACTTTTATTTTATAAAAGTGATTATTGGTAAAATATAATTATTTCTCAAATATCAAATTTATTTGTATTACTTCTCCCGCTCACATAATGTAATATTTATTTTGTTGGAAACTAGGCACTCTACTTCCATTGTCTTAAAATATTCACATAAATTATTAAAACTACAACTAAAATAATTTTAGCCTCTTATTAAGATTATTTAATTTGAATATTAAATATTTATTTTTCTTGAACGAAAAAATTTAACCGATTATTTCATTCAAATAATTTCAAATATATATAAAAAATGAAATAATTCGAATATTCAAATAATTTATTTTGATCTAATGAATATTTTCATTTTAAAAATTCTTATTATAATTGTCACCCATAATTATTTTGTAAAAAGTAATCACATATATATATATTAAAAATACATTAATTAGAGTTCGAGAGTTTATATGTAATTAAATCTAAAATCTTTTAATCAAAATTCAGGTTGAGAATGGCTGCTGCGGCAAACCCTAAAGAAGCTGTGTGCGTGACCGGAGCTAATGGATTTATAGGGTCATGGCTGGTCCGCACCCTCCTTGAAGACGGCTATACCCGGTCCACGCAGCGATTTACCCAGGCTCAGACCCCAACCATCTGTTGTCTCTCCCCGGCGCCACTTCCCGAGGCGTGGTGCTGCAGGTGTACGAGGCCGACGTCTTGGACTACCCAGCCGTCCTCAAAGCGGTGGAGGGCTGCCAGGGTGTATTCCACGTGGCCTCTCCTTGCAGTCTGGAAGATCCCAAAGACCCAGACAAGGAACTGGTGAGACCAGCGGTGCAGGGCACACTCAACGTACTCGAAGCCGCTAGATCAGCCAAGGTCAGACGGGTGGTGCTGACTTCCTCTATATCAGCCATGGTTCCAAACCCCAATTGGGACCCTCAAACCCAAGGACCCTTCAACAAATCATCCTGGACAGACCTGGAATACTGCAAGGCACGACATAAATGGTATCCAGTGTCAAAGACCCTAGCTGAGAAAGCGGCATGGGAATATGCAGAGAAACATGGACTTGATGTAGTGGCTATAAATCCAGCAACATGTTTAGGTCCTATGTTGCAACCCAACTTGAATGCAAGTTGCGCGGTGCTGCTACAATTGTTACAAGGCTCTAAAGATACCCAGGAGTACCACTGGTTAGGGGCAGTCCATGTTAAAGATGTTGCCAAAGCACAGATATTATTGTTCCAGTCACCTGTTGCTTCTTGTAGATATCTTTGCACTAATGGTATCTATCAGTTCTCTCAGTTTGCTCAAACTGTGTCCAAACTTTTCCCTCATTACCCTGTCCACAGGTTTTGTTTTATTTTGTTTTGTTTTCCCTCTTTAATTCTTTTTTACCTGTAATAGTGTTTTTTGCTAGTGTAGTAGTGCAAGTTTTAACATTGTTGAAACAACATTTGAACATTCAGGTTTGCAGAGGAAACGCAACCGGGGTTAGTTCCTTGCAAAGAGGCAGCCAAGCGATTAATTGATCTGGGTCTAGTTTTCACACCAGTTGAAGATGCTGTTCGTGAGACCGTGGACTCTTTGGTAACCAAAGGCTTCCTGAAATCGCACTAGCAGATGTTACAATCAGAAATTAGGAAACAAAACCTGTTATGATTTTTTTCTTTTTCCTTTGTTTTAAATTTTCTGTCTACGTAAAGTCTGAAGTAAAAAGGTGGACAAAGTTTGTTGACTGTTCTTTTAAATTATATATTTTATTTGGATAAAGCATTAAGAAGAGACGTGTTACCTTAATCACTTTGAGTCGACCAACAGTTCATGGAATGAAAAACATGAATCTTGCAGCTTTTTCAGACTTGAAAATTGTGCAATTTAAACTATAGATGCTTCCTTGCTTTAATGAACAGCTTATTATCTAATTAATTAACCTTGAACCTATGCACTTCAATTTGTTTTTTTCATAGTTCAAATAGAACAACCAGAAGGGCCATCGAGGCTCCTAGCACAAGGAGACTCGAGTCCTGTAGAGGTAAAGCCCCGAAAGGCGAGTGTGTCTAACAATCTTGAATAGAAAAAGATCATCATTGCTCGAGTCAGGCTTCCCTCTCTAATGGAAGCAAGGAAGAGACTTTGGCACAAACGCGACTGGTACAAACAAAAGCCATTGAGGCCACCAACTCAAGCTAAACAAGGCATTTACTCGAGTCTTATAGAGGCAATGCTCCAGAAGGCGAGTAAATCTAACAATCTAGATAATAAAAAAAATCATCATTGCTTGAATCAAGCCTCCTTGTCTAATGGAAGCAAGGAAGAGACTTTGACACAAACGTGAGATTCTGTACCTTGATGCAGTAAGTCTTTAAGCAGTCATTGCCTCCGGCAGTGGATGCGACTATTGACTTGAAACAATAGTAGTAACGAGATCCCAAAAGGCCTAACTCTTGAGGGGACTCGACAGACCAAATTCACCAAGGAATTAGTGAATTGAGTCCTGTACGGGACTCAAGTGCCACAACCCAACCGAGAGCCACAAAAAATTATTATTCTGACATGACCTTATCCTACCAAAAAAGTGGTTTGAGTCCAGAAATGGGACAAGGCCAGGGGTGGAATTGGGACCGGTGGCTGGCTATTCCATGGCCAAACAGCTGGTCACATTACAACACCAAAAACCTTAAAGACTAAAAAAACAACAGTCACTCAGGATCTCCTGCCAGAGATCCAAGCGAACCAATGGCTGAGGCGAAGAGACTGCTAGGCTGAGTGGCGCATGGAGGAAACTGCCAGTGATGGTTTGAAGCAATAGACGGATCAGTCAAGTCGAGGTTGGATGCAGCATTCACCTCTAATTGGATGGGGCTGGAAGCCAGAATAGTGACGACGACGATGCTCTAGAGATGAAACAGTAGGCCGCCAGCGAAGAACCAAACCAGAGAAGGCAACAACAAGGAAGTTGTGGAAGCTATAGGGCCAACCAAACATATAGGATTGAAGAGGAGAGAAAGAGCTTCGTCTACAGCCTTGGCCGGAAGACACAAAAGGCACCGGTGGCAGGGAGAGCAAAATGAGAGACTTCAACCATTCATGTGAAAGTTTTCATTAACAGCAAGCTTTAGCAACAAAGTTCATTTTTCGACGTGGAATAAGAAATGTTCATTACATTAGTATTCCATCATTCCTTTCAAAAGAAATCTTAGATTCAAAACAACCTTGGAAACGCCCAAAAGATACATTAATGATTCATTCATTTATTTATTTTACAGGAAAAAATATCTACCTTCACCATATGAATGTAATCTTCCCATTGTACCTCCAAAATACTCGAGAATGTAGATGTGCAACTGAGAAAACTCTACCAATTCGCATAAAGATCGGCAAGAGCTCTGTACATTGCAAGGAACCCTACTACTACTCGGCTGTTGGTTGTCTCCTGCAAAAGCGTAAAGCATATCAACATCTTAGAGCAATCTGATTGAACATTTCACATTGCAGATAGTTTAAAAGTACAAAAGTTTATGAAAGAACCAACATGAAACTTACCTTCCTGCATGTGTTACTGAAACAGTGCATCCAGTGTCTCCCTGTAAAAGGCAAGACTCTGCATGTAGCAAAATACAGCGATCTGTTAAGCTGCATTTTCTGAAAAGGGAACAGAAAAAAGCTAACTAACATGCAAGAATAAGTACTAAAATGTTCATTTTCCATGTGTCTGCATCGACGTTCCAAAATTATGGAAGTTGGAACCTGGTGGCTAAGTTCATATAGGTTTTAGATAGTGATAATTGATTGAGTTCGTACTTTGGAGTAGGCATAAACACCAGCCTCTTTAGATCCCACAGGACTTCCTCTTCTAAGAAATTCACCTTCTTTATATATGTATAGTAAGGGAATCCCAGTTGACAATTCTAAGCTAGTAACCTGTTTACTCATAAGAAACAGAGGTTATTAGCTCGTACAAAGTACAATACATATTCTATAAGAATATGAGTACTACAAAATATTGTCTTTGCTACCTCCTGTGTAGCTAATTTGTCAAGATACATGATAATAGACTTCAGGGAATTCGCATGTGAAGCAACCATCACATGTTTTCAGGATCAAAGTTGGGGTTCAATCTGCAATGAAAATCTTACTAGTTAATTGGATTCTACATGTTAAGCTGTTTTAAACCTTCAACATAATAAGAAAGAACATTAGCCTTAAACCAGGGTGGTGCACTTACATGTTCTCTAAAATAGGCTACAGCTCTTTGAGAACACATTTTCAAGCTCTCGCCATTGGCTGGAGGACTATCGCAACTTCGTCGCCACTCATGAACTTTCTCTTTTCCGTATCTTTCAGCCGTTTCCAGCTTGTTATGGCCCTGTAACTCCCCATACTTAAAGAGTAAAAAAGCTTGTTTCAAGATCAAGCTCAACCAAGAAAATAGTAAAGCTAAGAAAACCAGAGAAAAATGAAATTTAATGTACATTCTTTCATTCAACTCCCAAGCTGTTATAACTGGAATAGATTGCCTTTTAGTCTCTTCACTGAAAACCTGACTCCATTCTTTTGCCCGATCACTTTCCTTGCGTATTATGATAGGTACCTGAGAAACATACATGGAACTAAAGGAATCTCTATGTTGCAAGCAATTTGACAGCATGACCAAAAGAAAATCAAGACAAGTTATATTACTGCTGCTTTGAAATTCAATTGAAGTTTAATATCTTCAAGTACATTGCATTGAGAAGAAAAAAATATTTTACATAATTAGAAAAGAAAATCGGAACATTGTTTTGGATTGACCTTTTTATGGCGGTGTTTGTCATGACAAGCATAGCTGTCATCTGTAGACGAATCAATAACGACGTATAAATCATGTCTACAGGTATATTGCTTATTCTCCTGCAAGCTTCGACAGCTTCCTCTATGCCTTTCTTGGCTAATGGCACATCGACACAACCAGTGAACAAATTGTTTTCGTTCCATAGAGAATCACTGTGTCGAATTAGTATCAAAGCAGATCCCACCAGAACAAAACTTACAAACAACACATATCCTCGTCTCCTAACAGAGGGCAACATATATATACATATATAATTGGTTCAGGATAAGATGAACTCACCTGATGTATTGTTTTTGTAATCATTTGTATTTTGTGAGAAAGATGAAACAAGATCCATCAGTGGTGACTGAGAAGACAATGCATGAACACCATGTAACTTTGATTGGCCATAGATAAAACTCCCTCCAACATCAACTACAAAGGCCTTTGCGATAATCTTTAATGGATACTTCCCGAGTTTCTTACAAGTGCTCCATTCATTACCACTGGAATTCAGCTGAATTGTTGCTATTGATTTGTGGAACATGGCAGTAGCCATTCTGATAGTCCAATATAACCTATCTCACCATCAGCACATTAATATTACTACTTACAAGATATACACCCAAGGAGCAGATAATTCAGCAGAACAGGATATGTTTAATAAACATGAAAATTAGAGGAATAAACAAGACATGGCATCAACACTATTGACATGACTAGTTTAATAATATATCATATTAATATTCAACAGTACTGTCACGTAACTTCCAAAAAAAGAAAACAAAAACCAGGACTGTCATGTAATGTCAAGCTTCCTTTTAAAAGACAAAACCCACAGAGATTCTGGGAATACAGGTATAATTTTCTTTTGACATTTTTTTCCCATCAGATAAAATTTATAACGTATAAAAAAGAATGAAAATAAATTAATCAAAGCAAAGCCATTGCAAAGCTGAAAAAAAGGGAAAGTAAAAGAGAAGTGTAACATACTTGAGAGGCCAAATGGGTATGAATAGAAATTGACAAAATAAAATTAGAGAATTCAGGCGAAGGAAGTGACAGTATAAATATAGCGGGCCAAAAACGAGAGGAAGAGAAAGTGGCGCAAGAGTCTCATTTTAAGGGTTAATTCGATTTTTGCCCCCTAAATTTGTTAACTATGTTCACTTTTATGTCAATATTTTTCTTAATCCACTTTGGTATCTAAATTCGATAACTAAGTCTATTTTGATATTTGAACTTGGAAAAATAGAAAAGTTTGATGAGGTGATACTCTTAGATTATACCATGTCATTAGATTTACATTTTTTTAGGTGATGACTTTGTACAATTCTAAAATATCATGTCATTAAACTTCTACATTTTCAAGTTTGAAGATCAAAATAGAACAATTGTCAAGTCTGGGTACTAAAATGGACCAAAAAAGTAAGGTTAATATACTATTGGTATCTAAGTTGGGCTTTAATGTTCAATTTGGTACTTGAGTTTTTTTCCTAATTTGGTACTTAAGTTTAGCTTCAATGTTCACTTTGGGACCTGAATTTTTTCAACTTGATACTTGAGGTTTGTGTACTTAAGTTTGAGTTTAACATTCAATTTGGTACCTAAGCTTTTTCTTTCTCCCAATTAAGTACTTATTTTTTTACTAGAGCACACATGTCAAATATTCATTGGGTCACATAGTGTCGTTTGGTATGTATACCAAATTAAATCTTGAAGTCAAACTCAAGTATCTAACTGGGGCCGAAAAACTTAGGTGCCAAATGATACATATTCCAAAAAATATATAAATATAAAAATAAATCTAGTTGTCAAGTTCATAAACCAAAAAATATATTAACCCTACATTGTAATATAAATTTTAATGTTGTAGTTATTTAATTAAAAAAAAGTTATAGAATTATTTGTTGTTTTAAATGATCTTCCTTTTAGAAGAGTGTTTCACCAGGTTAACTTATGATATTAAGTAAAAGAGTTTATAAGTAAAATAGATATAGATTGTAGTTTAAAAATTATTTATGTATTGACATTATATTCAAATTATCAAATAAAAGTTTATATTATTCAGATTAAATTATGGCATACATAATATATTTCTTAAAAAAACATATAAAGTTATTATTAAAGTGATAAAGTTGATGGTTTAGAAACCATAAATACCATTGTGTACCACAAAATCTAAACCAACTAATATCGATTTGGAAGCAAAAGTCATGGATTAATGGTAACAATGTTGCTGAGTTGCAAGCGCAAAGTTGATGGATTGATTCTAAGTTCTAACTTCAGCTAATCTTACGCTCTGAGCCCTAAATATGACCGAAAAATAGATAATAATGTATGTTAGGATACAATTCATTATTTTTACTCATTAAATATAAAATTCAACTTATAATCATAGTTAAACATGTAGACAGGAGGAAAGCCAAATTCCTTTATAAAAATGATATCGGATTTATTATTACTTTTAAAGGTCACTTAAAAAATAAAATAAAATAAAATAAATTAATTACCCCCATCAATTAAGACATTGGACATTAAAAATTCATGAATTAAGTCTTTTTATTATGCTAGCCATTGTCATTATGAATTCCAACCCATAACCATGTGATTAAAATTTTTATGCTACACTATTGTGCTTAACAAATTATACATTATGTCTCATTTTATTTATATGTTGGATCATAATAATGTGTTTTTTTGTTAGCTCGATGGAATAAACTGAAGATCTCAAGAAGGGTGAATTGGCCTTTAAAAATATTGGTGAAAGCAAAGACAAAAAAATGAAACAATTAACACAAAGAATTTAGAGTGGTTCGGTTCCAATTACCTATTCCACTACCTTAGCTTTCCACCACTAAGGATTTTCTTAAGTTCACTAATTTGTTCAACCTTTGAGGACAATGTTCAACCTTACTACTCCTTAAGATTTCTACCCCAAATCTTAAGTTACAAACCCTCTCAAAGAGATTCAAATAAGCAAACAAAGAAACAATCCTTACAAGATTAAGTTGTTTGCAAAATGAAGCTCAAATACAATAAATACACTTGAGAAAGAGAATAGAGATAAAACTCACAAGTGTATGGAAGAAGAATGTGAAAGTATTAAGCTCCAAGATTGTTTGATTGATGACTTTTGCTTGAAAGTGTTTTTCTTGATGTTGTAAGTCTTTGGAGGATGGTATTTATACCCCTTAATAGATTTCCAACCGTTGAGGTTGTTTGGTGTAGTGAATATGGTCATTGGAGATGTAAAACCAGAGCATTTATTTCGCCTGCAACTGCGATTATCGATACCAAAGAAAAGGGTATCAATAATTTTTGTAATAAATGTTGATTCAGTGACCGTTGGGATTTATTAATCGATACTAAAAAATATTTTATCAAATCTTTTTGAAATAGATATCGATACCGAATTGATACTTTGTAGGGTTTATAAGAAACAAAATGCTATTTTGATGTTGTTTTTAAAAATGTATCAATTATTTTCAAAAAGTATTGATACCAGAAAAATAGTATCAATAATTTTTAGGGTTCCTGAAAATAGAATGCATGTTTGGTCTCGATTTTTCTAAGGGTATCGATAATTCCTAAAATATCAATACTTGACCAAATGGTATCGATACTTTTTGGCATGGAGCAATTCAGACTTGTTTGAAAATCATTTTTGATGTGTTAAAATGATTTTAACTTGATTGGAATCATTTTAACTTGGTTAAAATCATTTTCGCTTGGTTTTAAAATTGTTTCAAAATTTTCTAGGAGTTTAATAATGCTTGGTTGAACAATCTCTCCCTTTTTGATATAACAAAACATTTGGTAAATTTATTTTTGAATAATTGCTCTCCCTTAATAAAAAAAATTAAAAATTTTAGGCCAAAATAAAATTTTTCATTCAAGTTGACATTCATTTTTACTTTAAGAAAAATATGTCACAAAAATTTGCTTTTAGTTATTATCAAAGAATAATAAATTAATTTACCTTAATTTACCTTTTCTTCTCTCCCTTTTTTTTATATAAAAAATCAAATAAAGCTAAAGGAGAAAAGAAGTTAGTTAATCACAAGAGAGAGATAAAATTGAATGAGCAATGAACTGAAGGAAAATTGTATCTCAAAATACAAAGAAAGCGATAAAATGCAATAAAAACAATGACATAGGCATAAACATAGAAATGAAGGTGCAAATGCTATGAAAATGAAACGTATGTCCTAGAGCTACTCTAATCATCATGAGGAGGGGAGAAAATAGGTGTCGAAGGAAAACATGCAAGGAGAGACGTCATTTGAGACTTTAAAGTAGATAGCTTAAAGTTAATGTCTTCCCTATGGGATCGAACCTCTTGTTGAAGACCTTGAACATCATTGCTCAAGGAATTGATAGCATCAAGTATGGCACTATTAACCTCGGAAGAGGATTGAGTAGCATGTGAAGAAGAAGTCGGTGGAAGAGCAGGCTTGGGTGTCAGAACATCTTCAAAAGCAGCGTCGATGTCGTCATCTTCATTATCTGTCGGATGATCGCTCTTAATTCACGTACCGGTGTTGGCATCAAAATGATATCTTGCATAATGAATACCCCCATAACTAATTGGTTAGTTTGAGGTAACAAGGGTGTCTCCATGGGTATTAATACCTAATTGCCTAAAAAGGTATGAAAAATAAGTGCCATGAGGAAGAGTGACATTTGTATTCAGCCTCCTTCCAATATCTTTATTAATGTCATTAAACATTATTAGAGCAAGGCCGGGACGCCTATTGAGCCACCAATAATCGGTGTTTCGAAGCTTGGCATGCTTTTTGATAGGTCTAAAGTTCCAAGTGAGAATTAAATGGAGGAAATGACCATGAAGATTAAGTTTGGATGTTGATCCAGACTGAATAAAAAGTGCGAGATTAAAATGACATTTTTCATCAGAGTTACTTCCAGGAGGCAAATGAAGATAATTGCCAAAATTTTCGACAATAAGGCGTATAGAGGTTTTCATTAAAAATAAAGTGATGGCTAAAACGGTATCGTCGGACTCATCATGTTCGAGTTTGACATTTAAAAAGAAAGCACAAAAAAGATTAAGGTAAGTCGGCGAAGAAATATTTAAAAATCCCATCCAAAAAAGATTAAGGTAAGTCGGCGAAGAAATATTTAAAAATCCCATCCAACCCTAATTTTGTAAAATAGGGAAATGAACAAAATTAATAGCCTCTAACATGGCTAAATCCACTTTCCTAGACTCTCAAACCCAATTTGAAGCAAAATGTGAGTTAAAACGATATAAAGAGTTTGAGTTTTGAAAACATTCGTTAAAGGACGACTCCAACTCACTAGATGTATGAGAAGATGATGTATCGATTCTAGGTCTTTTCATAGGGGCCATACTAGCTAAAAAGACACATAGAAGCACTAAAACTCAATGGAAAACGCTTCAGGGAATTTTAACAAACACTTGATGGGCAAGGGTTTGAGGTAAAAAAGTTAAGAAAACCTTTAAAAATAGGCGACCTCCTACAATAAAACACGATATTTGGAGTCTAAAACAACTCAATAATCCATCAAAAAGCACCATTTCAACCTACATTTTATAAAATTAACAAATTGAAAATGTTAAATTTTTACCTCAAAAGTGTTGAAATAGGCAAAATCTTCAAATAATGTTGAACAAATATTGAGGAAATGAGGTTTGAAGATGTTAAAAGACCAAGATTTGTCAAAAAAAATGAAGAAATATAAAAAAAATTGGAGAGGATTTGAGAGGATTTCGGTGGGGGGAAAATTTTAGGTTTTGAATGTGTTAGAAAACTAGTGCAGGTACCTAAAACAGCTTGTGGTATCAATATTTTTCACGAGTATCGATATTTTTATAAAAGTATCGATATTTTCAAAATGATATCGATACCAATTTGCGATTCTGTTTTCCAAGTGCAGTGAAATTTGTAAAATCAAGAGTTTTGAGTTTTTAAAAGTTCTAAGAGTCCTAAAATGACTTTAAAGACATCCCTACATATTTCATATGCATGAAAGTACAATATGCAAGAATAACGCATATAATTTATAATTCAATGAGTGCAAAAACAACATAAAAGCAATTTAAGCTAGATAAATAAGGTTAAAATAGATCAACTTCTCTTATAAAACTCCCCTTATCTTTTTGCATATAATAACCATGAATATCATACTTATCAAGCTTTTTGCAAAAAATAAAAATAAAATAATGTATATGGAGAAAAAAAAATTAATACAAAGTCAAGGCAAGGTGGTCAAACTAATTCTCTCCTAAGTGTCCAGAATCTTTCATTATCTAAAGGTTTTGTAAAAATATCAGCTAATTGATTTAAGGTGTCTACATATTCTAGAACAATTTCACTGTTTTGGACATGATCTCCAATGAAATGATGTCTAATTTCAATGTGTTTAGTTCTAAAATGTTGGATGAGATTTTTAATAAGACAAATAGCACTAGTATTGTCACACTTGATAGGAACGGTATCTATATAAATTTCATAGTCCTTAAGTTCTTGGTTTATCCATAAAACTTGAGCACAACAACTACCGGCAAAAATATATTCCGCTTCGATGGTGGACAATACAACACTATTTTGTTTCTTTGGAAACCATGAAATTAGCATGTTGCCTAAAAATTGACAAGTACTGAAGATGCTTTTCCTATCTAATTTGTAACCTCCAAAATCTGCATTCTAGAAAGCATGCAAGCTAAAGGATGAGTCTCTAGAATACCAAATACCTAAATTTGAAGTGTCTCTAAGGTATCTAAAGATTCTTTTCAGGGCTTGTAAATGTGATCCCTTAGGACAAAATTGATATTTAACACACAAGCATACACTAAACATAATGTCGAGTCTACTTGCGGTAAGGTAAAGCAAAGAACCAATCAAATGACCTATATAATTTTAAATCAACACATTTATCTTTATCATCTTTATCAAGCTTTGTAGAAAGGCTTATAGAAGTAGCTTGCAGTTTGAGAGTGTCCATCCCAAACTTCTTGAGCATTTCCTTTTTGTATTTAGCTTGATTTATAAAGATGTCACCCTTTCTTTGCTTGATTTGGAGTCCTAAAAAGAAATTTAGTTCTTCCATCATGCTCATCTCAAATTCACCTTGCACTAGCTTAGAAAATTCTTAACAAAGAATATTATTAGTAGAACCAAAAATAAAATCATCAACATAAATGTGAACTACCAATAGATCTGTCTTTTCTTTTAATAAAAAGTGTTGTGTCAACATTCCCTTTATAAAAAAAATTTAATAAGAAAATTTGATAATATTTCATAGGAAGCTCTAGGAGCTTATTTCAAACCATATAAAGCTTTTAAAAGTTTGAAAACATGATTTGGAAATTTTGGATCTTCAAAATTAGGTGGTTGTTCAATATACACTTCTTTATTTATAAAACCATTTAGAAAAGTACTTTTTACTTCCATTTGATATAATTTGAAATCATTAAAGCATGCAAAAGCTAAAAGCATTCTACTGGCTTCCATCCTAGCTACGGGAGCATAAGTTTCATCATAATCTATTCCTTCCTCTTAAGTGTAACCTTGAGCAACAAGTCTAGCCTTGTTCCTCACTATGTTACCACTCTCATCTAGCTTGTTCCTAAAAACCCATTTAGTACCTATAGTAGATTTATCACTAGGTTTATTAACTAGGGTCCATAATTTGCTTCTCTCGAATTGATTTAACTCTTCTTGCATGACCAATATCCAATTGATGGTCGCTAAACTAATTAAAAATTTCGACTAAGGCAAACGCACCTATCGAACAGTAGTATAGTTATGGTGAGACCGGATATATCGTATCCATAAGGACTAAAAGTACTAGTAATTACTATCTTTTTATTATCTAGCCTAAAAATTAAAGGGATGTTTTTAAACTAAGAATAACTATCTAATTAACTAAGAACATGACAGAGATAAAAGTTGGAAAATACTTTTGGAAAACTAATGGAGAAGACAATACCCAAGGAAGAATCCACCTAGACTTCAATTACTACTTCTAAACTAGACAATTTATTCACTTGACTTAATCCGTAGAAATCCCTAGTTTATGTTAATATCTCTCTCGAGACTAAAAACAACTGACTCTAGGTTGATTAATTGAAATCTCTTTCTAATTAAAACCCCTATTGTCGCATTAACTCTATCTATGGATTCCCTTATTAGATTTGACTCTAATCTGACAGATTTATGTCGTCCTATGTCTAGGATTGCATTCAACTCTGCTTAATTATGCTAGATCTACTATTAAACAGGGACTTTTGCTCCACTAAATAAGCACATCAGACTTGAATTAATATCCTGAAATATTAAAACAATAATTAAGAACATATAATTAAGAATAAGAACAAGTATTTATCATATAATTCAAATAGTAATGAGATCTGTCTTAGGTTTCATCTCTCTTAGGTATTTAGGGAGTTTAGTTCATAATGACAGGGGAAAACATCTCAAAATTGGGAAAACAAAAAAACGTAAAGAAACCCAAAGAACTTCTAAGGAAATTGAATGGAGATCTTCAGTCTTGAAGTAAATCCTACGTCCGAGCTGATTTTGATGGCTATTTTCAAGTATCCTCTGCCTTCTATTCTGCCTGTCCTCTTTTGATCCTCTTCTAGGGTGTTTATATAGACTTTGGAAAGCCTAAAATAGCCCAAAATTAGCCTTTTCTGAATAGAATTAGACTTGGGCTCGACAGGGACACGCCCGTATGAGGGTGCTCAGGCCATGTAAAATTCTGAGTTGGTTTAAGTCAACACAGCCACAACATACGGGCGTGTGGCCTGCCCGTGTGTCTAACATGGGCATGTGGATTACTGAAATCAACCTATTTTGTCCGTTTTTGGCTCGTTTCTTGCTCTTTTCACTTTCCTATGCTCTCCTGAATATAAAACATGAAATTAAAAGATTAAGAGCATCGAATTCAATAAAACTAATGATAAATCATCCATAAATATGCCAAGCATGGGATAAAAATATGTATATATTATGGTTTACCAAATATCCCCACACTTAAGCATTTGCTTATCCTCAAGCAAAATCCTCAACTCACAATTAAAATAAATTCTTCTCAACTTATAATTCTCATCAATAATGTTTTGAAGTAATCCACAAGTAACCATACATTAAGAGTCATCAAATTTTCAAACAATCCAATTTGAGCATTTTATCACGAAAACATAGGTTTTTCCCTTTATCTAAGCACTTACCTTTAATTCAAAATCACACAAAGTTGGCACCCTCACTAAAGATTCGCTCAAATCACTCAAGGTGTTTAAGGTTAAAAAATAAACGCTCAATTAGTCAAACATGAAAAGTTATTACCATAGGCTTGCATGAAAATTAAATCTCCACCACTTTAAATGAGATGATACACAAATCAAAAGGTTTTTAATAAGGTTGTAATGGGGCTTGGGTTAAAGATGTGGATAAAGGCTGAAAAAGAAGGTTAGAATCAAGATTAAATTGATAAATTACCTAGCTAGAAACACTAACACTAAATAATTACATCAATCGAATTTATTAAAGAGAAACATGAGCTTCTTCTCAGAATATGGAATTAAATACTTAGCTCATAACAAAGAACTAATAAGAATCAACATATATATATACATTTATTATTGTTATTATTTTTTTTAAGAATAAGAACAAGTCAAATATTTAGAACTAATAATTGAATAGGAAAACATAGCAAGGCAATTATTCAAATCAAATCTCGACAAAATGAGGATCAAATTAAATAGGGAAAATTCTCAAGGAATCAAAAAGAGGTTAATGGGTTAATGTTAAGGGTGAATTAAGAGGGAGGTTTTAAGCTCAAGGGGGTTCACTAAGAGTTAATTATGAAGGTAGGCCTTTTAGGGAGTGAGTGGGTTAAAACCTAATGCCTTTATCATCTCAGTATATCAAATCAAAGGTGTGGTCTCGACATGTATAATCGAAGCAAGTTCTAGAATAAAAAATATTGACATACTCATAAGCAATAATAGAAGTGAGCAAGAAGGGATATATGCTCTAAAGGCTCAAAATCGCACAAAAATTATGGCTTTTGATGTCAATCTTGTGAATTTCAAATGTCAAGATAATACTTAAATTTGGGGAAACAACCTAAAAAATTTTAATTCTCAAAAATCAACTTATCATGCTTGATTCTCTAATGTCTTAAATTTTAAACAATCAATGCACGATTACCTATGATTTAATACAAAATATATAAATAAAAATAATAAGTCAATCAAAATTCATTCTAATAGTAATATGAGAAAATTACTTAAAAACGAGATAGAAATTCAGGGATTTTTTATAATCATATAAATAAACTCCCCACACTTAAGATGTACATTATCCTCAATGTACAAAGATAAATAATAACAATATAAGCATAATATCAGAAGAGAGGGAGAGAAGCGAAACAGCCCTGAATTTTTGAATGAAATCCTTAGAATAGCGAAAGCTAGAATTGTAGATAAGGCCAATGAAAGGCATGATTTTGAGTTACTAATAAGAAAATAAACAACTGTGGAAGAGAATTAAAGGGTTACTAGATAATAACCACAAAGATAAACATAAAATATAAAACATAAGTCATCAAAAATAAATAAAAGAAAATTAAAATTAAAATTAATAATAATAAAAAAATGGACTCAAAGGTCCTCATTATTGGATGCCTCATGGGTCGACGATGCCGAAGGAGAGATGTGAAGGTGGTTGCAAATCTGTCGAAGAGTGGTATCGATGCTGTCGAACTGCTCAAAACACTGCTGCTCAAAGCGAGTGAGTCGCTCGAATATATCTGTCAAGATGGCAGCAGTGGGGCAGTGACTCTATGATGGTGGTGGAGGTGGGTCCTCATGAAGGGGAGGAACATCATCAGTAATGTCCTATGGATCATCTTGATCATCAGAACGAGCTAACCGGTACTGAGGGGGATCGAATCCATGACGTCACTCGATCATGCTCATGTGAATCATACTAGAAATTCCTTGAGGAGACATCTGGCCTACTAGTGTGAGTGTCGATGACATCTCTGGCGTGTCGAGGAGACTGAAGTGTCGAGTGAGACGAGTCACGTAAGGGCTGAGAAAGATGGGCCCTTCTTATGGCGTTCAGTTTGGTTGCGACAAGCGAGTGCGATGAAATACGCCAAATCAAACACATGTCTGGTAGTCATGCTCCACAGGAAATAGGCGTCATAATTAATAACCACTCCTGTGCTCTCTCTCAAACCTGTCAAAGTGTGAGCTAATAGGGCATGAATATACCGTAGGGCCGGAGAGAGGTGCGTCGCCTTCGAGGCCGTCCGTGAGCTCAGTCCAACATCACGAAAGTGAGTAATGAATATGTCTATGAAGCTGAAGAAAGTCCTTGGCGCTTATGAACTCCTCTGTGTAAAGTCTCAAAGCAGCACCGAACTCTAGGACGCTCATGTGTTGCACTAGCCCACCAAGGCAAAAGGCAATAGTGCCGGGCTCTTCATGGACTGACATGACCTACTGGACTGAAAATGTGGCACCAAACTCTAAGGTGAGCTTCGAGTAGGTAGACTTGATGTTAGTGAAGAACCTATCCCACGGGGTTGTGGTAATAATCGTGCGCATATCATCAACCAAAGGGACCTGCTCTAGCGTGGCCCAATCAATGCAACGACCCATACCGAGGGGTCGTACGCTGAGAAGTTGATATAAATCCTTCTGGTTGCTCGATGGAAATTGAAGCAAAGGGTGGCGAGTTGTGGCCGGAGCGCTCGAGGAGGATGCGCCAGGACCCTTCCGCTTTTTCGAAGCGGAGACGGCCACTTTTAACTTGCCTCGCGTGTTCGTCATAATAGGCCTAAAAAATATTTTAGAATGACTGAACACACTTAATAGCGGTATGTAAGGAGAGAATGAAAATTTAAACGAAGCTCCAAAATTGGATAAAAATAAACATAGAATATAATAGGGTTAAGAAACAACATGCTTATTAAAAGAAACCTAAGACCAATCCATGAAGCAACAGAGCAAAAAAATGAAAGTATAAAACTAAAAACAACAATGAAAATAGAAGATATGTGGAAGACTATTGGAATTAGTAGAAGTAACAAATGAAATCAAATGACTGAAAATAATGTTCAGAATGTAATGAAGCAAAAACACAAGATTATCATCAAGGAATTAACTAACTAATCAAGAACAAAGGAGTAAATAAAATCAATAGTGAAAAAGAGAAATAAAATAAAATAAAGAAACAAAATACAAAATAATAATTAAGCTAATAATAATAAAGGAAGACAAGAACAAAGTTTGAGAAGGGGTGACCGACGGTAGGGTTGGTAGTCGGCGGAGTCGCACGGACGTCGGAGCGGGGCTAGATGGTGCGAGCGGTGGTAGTCGTGGCGAAAGGAAGGGATAGGCGTACGGTGGTGGGGCTGGGTTGTAGGGATAGAAGCTTGAGGCGATGTTGGTCGGTGGTGAAAGGATAAGTGAGGAATGGGAAAAAAAAGGATGAAAGTGTATGCGCAAAGGGTTGAGGAGTACACGGCGAGGCTAGATGGCTCGAACGGTGGTCGGACAGAGAGGGAATGAAGCTGCGGCGGCTAGGGTTTGGGGCAATTTAGGGGAGAAGAGAAAAGAATGAAGAAATGGGCTATTTTTTTATGGTGACACGGTAATGTAACGGCCCCGTGTTGGGCCACACGGGTGTGTCACATGCCCGTGTGGCTCGAAACTAGCCCGTGTTCATCAGAACATTGAATGCCCATTCGTTACACGGCCTAGGACACACCAGTAATTTTAGGTCGTGTGTTTCTCACGGCCATGTCGTATGGCCGTGTTCTATGTCCTTCGCTTCTCCCACGCCCGTATGGCTCGCCTACACGCCCGTGTGGTCCAGTCCTGTCTCACACACCACTGATGGGCCTTTTTCATGCTGCTCTCTAATCTGTTTAAATTTCGAAAAACTAAGCTCCAGGTTTCACACAGCCAAGGACATGTCCGTGTGTCCTGGACGTGTGCTTCACACGGTCGTGTGGCTCTCGTTTATGGCCGTGTGTATGTCGATACTTGTGAATTTTTAGCCCTATTTCTACACGACCAAGGACACGTCCGTGTGTCCTGGCTGTGTGGGTCACTGTACTTGTATTAAAATATGAAAAATAGATAAAATAAACTAATTAGTGGTGTTAGTGCTTAGGTTGCCTCCTGAGAAGCGCTTATTTAGAGTTTAAGCTCAACTCACCTCATATTTGCACGGTCATGGTGGTTCAAGGAGTACTTTTTACCTTAAAAGTGCCAAATTTGGAATGAGTTACCTTGACTGTACCGTATAAGAAAACGTTGAGTACCACAAAAGGTATTGCTCCATTAGGTTCAGAAGTGGCAACAAAAGGGTCTGCTTCATCTAACAGTACTTTGTCTCCAACCTTAAGTTGATTCGATTCACCTTTAAGTTTGTCATGGCACTGCCTTGATTCATCGTATATTCTCGGTTTCTCCTTAACCTATGTTCGCCATTCATCTAGTTCCTCGATCTGTAACCTTCGCTCTTCACGGATATTCTTGTCATTACATGGACTGGAACGTGGCTCATTTGTACTTCTCAGAAGTTTTTCCTGCAAAGAGGGTTGAACAACAAGGTTATCACATTAAAAGAACTTGTGTAATCATCTCGATCACTAGTCTTTCTATCAGAATCACGAGCTTGGAGTTTAATCATGTCATCGCCTACCCGAAGTGTGAGTTCACCTGTTCCAACATCAATGATAGATCTAGCAGTTACTAAAAAAGGTTTACCTAGAATTAAGGGTGCGTCACTGTCCTCATCCATGTCTAAGACAACGAAATCGACTGGGAATATGAATTTGTCAATTTTAACAAGCACATCTTCAACGATAGCCCTAGGAAATCTAATAGTTGTATCTGCTAATTGTATGCTCATCCTAGTTTGTTTGGGTTTCCCTAGTCCTAGTTTCTTAAACATATTGTAGGGTATGACATTAATACTTGCCCCTAAATCAGCTAAAACATTATTAACATTCAAACTACCAATTAGGCAAGGAATCATAAAACTCCCTGGATCTTTCAGTTTGTTGGGTAGCTTGTTTTACAAAATAGCTAAGCAAATTTCATTTAACTCCACATGCGATGACTCATCTAACTTTCGTTTGTTTGCTAAAAGCTCCTTTAAAAATTTAACTGTGTTTGGCATCTGTGAAAGAGTTTTAATAAATGGTAAGTTAATATGTAATTTTTTAAGTAGTTTAAGGAATTTACCGAATTGTTTGTCTGTGTGGTCTTTCCTTGTCGCATTAGGGTATGGAACACGAGGTATATATTCTTTGCTTACCGAATTTTGTGTACCATAGCTCACCTTAACCTTACCATTGCTTACAATAGCTTCTTGCCTCGTTTCAGATTTAGATTCAGCTAACCTTTCTTTTTCGCGCACAGTGATGGCATGGAGTTGCTCCCTTGGGTTAGTTTCTATATTACTGGGCAAGCCACCTTGCGGTCGTTCAAAGATCAACTTAGCAAGCTGACCTATTTGAGTTTGAAGCCCTTAAATCGACGATTGCTGATTTTCATGTGTTGTCTCAGTATTCTGAAAATGAGTTTCTGACACTGAGATAAATTTTGTAAGCATCTCCTCAAGGTTCAGATTTTTCTCCTATTGGTACGGTGGTTGTTGAAAACTTGGAGGGTATTATAGCCTTTGATTCTCTTGACCACCCCATGAAAAATTGGGATGGTTCCTCCAACCTGTATTGTAAGTGTTACTATAAGGGTTATTTTGAGATCTAGAATTGTTACCCATATAGTGGACCTGTTCTCCCTCGATGCTAGGGTTGAAGGATGGATAGCCTGTGTTGTGCATCCCTCATCCATTTGAATTACACCTCATCACTGAATATACCTGAGTAGAATCATACAAACCATCAATCTTTGTATTCAATAGTTCTACCTGGTTAGATAGCATAGTGACCGTGTTGAAGTTTAAAACACTAGCTGCTTTTGTCGGCTTCATTCTCATGGCTTGCTACTGATAGTTGTTTAGTGACATCTCTTCAATAAATTCGTAAGCCTCTTCAGGTGTTTTGTTGTTCAAGGTTCCATTGGTGGATGTATCAATCAGTTGCCCTGTTGATGGGTTTACACCATTGTAAAAGGTCTGAACCTGTAACCATAAAGGTAACCCATGGTGATGGCACTTTCTCAATAAATCTTTTTATC
This sequence comes from Gossypium hirsutum, assembly GCF_007990345.1. NCBI lineage: Eukaryota > Viridiplantae > Streptophyta > Magnoliopsida > Malvales > Malvaceae > Gossypium > Gossypium hirsutum. Next base: position 98,784,428 of record NC_053425.1, read on the forward strand.
TTTCCCATGCATCATACAGTGTTTCTAAATCCATCTGTACAAAAGAAGAGATATCATTCCTCAATTTAGCCATTTTAGTCGGCAGAAAATATGTAAGCAAAAATTTCTCGGTCATTTGTTCCCAAGTAGTGATTGACCCTCGTGGTAACGAGTTCAACCACTATTGTTCCGTAATGAAAAGGGAAATAATCGAAGACGAATGGCATTTTCTGAAACGCCATTTATTTTGAAAGTATCAAAGAACTCTAAGAAGTTGGCCAAATGAGTATTTGGGTCTTCATCCTGCAAACCGTCAAACTGAACAGATTGTTGAATCATTTGTATAGTGTTAGGTTTTAGTTCAAAATTATTTGCAGCAATTGCAGGTCTAACAATACTCGATTCAGCCCCCGCTAAATTAGGCTTAGCATAGTCATACATAGTACGAGGAGCTGGATTCTGATTCACAGGATTTGTGACAACCACAGGAGGCAGTGGATTGTTTTTATTTCTAGCCATCTCCTCGGTATTATTGGTGTCGTCCTCAAACTCTTCCTTTATATACTGTAGACTTCGCCTTATTTCTCTACGATTTCTACAAGTCGTACTTTCAATTTCGCTGTCAAAAAGTAGAGGTCCTGACGGGTTTCTTCTAGTTATAAACTATAAAAACCTGCCAGAAGCAAATAAAAGAAAAATTAGTAATTAAAATAAAAACAAAATTAAATTGCAATAACAATAAAAATTGCTAAAGTAATAAAAATTAAGCGTTCCTAATATCTTAGCCCCCAACAACGGTGCCAAAAACTTGATGATCACTAAACTAACTAAAAATTTCGACTAAGGCAAGCGCACCTTTCGAACAGTAGTATATTTATGGTGAGACCGGAAATATCATATCCACAAGGACTAAAAGTACTAGTAATTACTATCTTTTTATTATCTAGCCTAAAAATTAAAGGGATGTTTTTAAACTAAGATTAACTATCTAATTAACTAAGAACACGATAGAGATAAAAGTAGGAAAATACTTTTGGAAAACCGATGGAGAAGACAATACTCAAGAAAGAATCCACCTAGACTTCGCTTACTACTTTTGAACTAGATGATTTATTCATTTAACTTAATCCGTAGAAATCCCTAGTTTATGTTAATATCTCTCTCGAGACTAAAAACAACTGACTCTAGGTTGATTAATTGGATTCTCTTTCTAATTAAAACCCCTATTGTCGTATTAACTCGATCTATGGATTCCCTTATTAGATTTAACTCTACTCCAGTAGATTTACGTCGTCCTATGTCTAGGATTGCATTCAACTCTGCTTAATTATGCTAGATCTACTCTTAAACAGGGACTTTTGCTCCACTGAGTAAGCAGATCAGACTTGAATTAATATCCTGAAACATTAAAGTAAGAATTAAGAACACATAATTAAGAATAAGAACAAGTATTTATCATATAATTCAAATAGTAGTAAGATTTGTCTTAGGTTTCATCTCACTTAGGTATTTAGGGAGTTTAGTCCATAATGATGGGGGAAAACATCTCAAAATGGGGAAAACAACAAAACATAAAGAAACCCAAAGAACTTCTAAGGAAATTGAATGGAGATATTCAGTCTTGAAGTAGATCCTGCGTCCAAGCTGATTCCGATGGCTGTCTTCGAGTATCCTCTGCGTTCTATTCTGCCTGTCCCCTTTTGATCCTCTTCTAGAATGTTTATATAGACTTTGGAAAGCCCAAAATTAGCCTTTCCGAATAGAATTAGACTTGGGCTCGACTGGGAACGGCCGTGTGAGGGTGCTCAGGCCGTGTGAAATTCTAAGTTGGTTTAAGTCGACACAGCCATGACACACAGGCGTGTGGCCTGCCCATGTGTCTAACACGGGTGTGTGGATTACTGAAATCAGTTTATTTTGTCTATTTTTGGCTCATTTCTTGCTCTTTTCACTTTCCTATGCTCTCTTGAATATAAAACATGAAATTAAAGGATTAGGAGCATCGAATTCAATAAAATTAATGATAAATCATCCATAAATATGCCAAGCATGGGATAAAAATATGTATATATTATGGTTGAATGCTTCTTTGATATTTTTAGGCTCAATGCATGAGATAAATGCAACATTCTTACAAGTATTTCTAAGAGAAGATCTAGTAATTACCCTTTGAGATGAATCTCCCAAAATCATACTATCCTTCACATAGTTGAACTCTCTTGGAAAAGTGACTTCCCTTTCCTCAATTGAAAGTTCTTTTATATCATCTTGTGTTTGTTCTTGAATTTTTTTTCATTTGATGATTGATCATCTTTATTATTGTTAAAAAATTTTCTATTATCATTATCAACACTAGAATCCTTTCTAGAAGGAATATTAGAGTCATAAAAAATAACATGTATAGACTATTCTACTACTAAAGTTCTTTTGTTAAAAACTTGATAAGCTTTAGAATTTAAAGAATAACCAAGAAAGATTTATTCATCACTTTTTGTATCAAATTTGCCAAGATTATCTTTGCCACTGTTTAAAACAAAATATTTACATCTAAAGGGATGAAAATAGCTAATGTTAGGCATTTTATTTTTGAAAAGTTCATATAGAGTTTTCTTTAAAATAGGCCTAATCATCACTCTATTAACAATATAACAAGCGGTGTTTGGGCTTCCGTGTAACAGCCCGATTTTGGGCCTAGTCGGAACAGTAGTTTCGGGACCACTATTTCGAGGCTAGAGAAAATTATTTGAGTATTATTTTGTGTTATAATATAATTTTATAAGTGCATGTAAATTTTGGTAAGTTAATTTTAGCAATTTCTAGTCCAATTTCGAAAAAGGACTAAATCGCGTAAAAGGTAAAAGTTGAGTTTTAATACCTAAAGGTGTTAAATTGCCTTGTATTTTAAATTGGGGGTCTTTAAAGTGAAATTAGGCCATTTAAAGAGTGATGGCCGGCCATGAGACAAGGAATGAAATGGTCAAACATGTTAGGTAAGTGCTGGGTGACTTATTGGACAAATAAGTAATAAAATAAAGAAAAAAAATATCATCTTTTCTTCATCTTCTCTCAGCCGAAAAAAATGGCAGCAAAGAAAGGGTTTATAAGCTGGAAACTTTCAGCAAAGAAACTCCCTTTATAGTAAGTGATTTTAATGCTTTTTCTTGATGATTTTTACATTTTTGGAACCCCTAAAGCATGAGCTTTCATATGAGGGGTCTATTTTGCAAAATGATGAAGAGTCTAGGGTTTTGCCATGAGAGTAAATGTGTTGTTTTCTGTGTTGTTATGGAAGATTCTGAGTCCTAGTTGTCTAATAAACAACTTTTGTGAAAGAAATTGCATGAAAACACCTTAAAAAGGGCTAGATTACTAAGTTGTAAAATGAGTTGTAAATGTGTGCAATAGTTGAAATTATGAGTTGCTATAGTTATGAAAATGGTTCATCTAGACTCAAGGAGTAAAGAAATGTGATGAAAATTATTTTACGAGCCTAGGGGTAATTTGGTAATTTTGGCAAAATATAGGGGCAAAATTGTAAAAATTGCCCAAGTGTGTCAATGGACTGATTTGATCAGTACATTGTTTTAATAAGTTGAATGTGATATTTTAGATGATGAAAATCGATATTTGGACCTAGAACGGAAAGAAATCGATTAAGGGATAATTACGTCTTTTTTTTCACCTTTGTGGTATCGAGGTAAGTTCATGTGTAAATAATCTAGCATAATTGTTATTTTTAAGTTATTGATGTTAAATATATGATATGCTGATTTTTATCATGAAATATATGCTTTGTGGTTATTTTCGAATAAAATGCAAGTTATGTGTATTATCTGTTAAATATAAAGTGCTACCGAGTATTGGTTTCGGTATTTTACAGAAGATGGCAAGGATATGTGTTCGAGGAAAATCCTGTTTGAACCTTAGGAATAGATTAGGATACAAGTGACATGTCACTAGGATGGTTGAGCATCCGAACTCGTTGAGTTGAGTCCGAGTTCACTTATGGATGCGAATGTTCGAACTCGTTGAGTTGAGTCCGAGTTCGTGAGATGTAACTAGGCATCCGAGCTCGTTGAGTTGAGTCCGAGTTCACTTATGGGCGGGTTACATGGTAGCTTGGCTACATATGTGGCACTTATGTGCAAACTTTCCATGTATCCGAATTATATTCCGATGTGTTCAACGGGTAAAATTCTACTCAAATGGAGGAATACTCGAGATGAAAGGGACGTATTGGTAAACGTTGTGAAATGGATACTTTGAACAGGTATGTACTTAACCCTCGGGTTGAAAACTCGACATAACAACAATATGATAAGATGGTAAATGAAAATGTGATATGAATGTCTCGGTGATGATTATACAAACGATGTTGTATTAATTTTGTGAACAATGATCATGAATGAGTAATTTAGCCTTGACAGATTTGAGTTACTGCAGTAGTGTAACTTTGAAAATACACTAAAAATAATGGAAAATGAGTTAGAGGCAGAATAAAATATGGGATTAAATCTTAATGAGTCTATTTTCACATGAAAGAAATAGGGGAAGAAAAAAAAATCCATATTGTGTGATATTTGAATTCTTGTAAAACAGGGTCTGAATGAATTCAAGATCCCCTGTTTTAACTTTAGAAATTCACAAAAAAAATTGTAAAAAAATTATTAAGAGTCATACCTTACATGCATGGATTCCTTATTGAGTCTATTTTTGGGGGAAATAAACACCACGGTCGTTGGAATTTTGTACAGGGAGAAATTCGATTTGTAGTGCACAGGGGTCAGAGTGGTCATACCCTGAAACAGGGGAGACTTTAACTAATAAACTGTACTAATTGGCCCAACCAAAAATTCTAGAAAAAAAATTAGTAAGTAGACATATGAGCCTAGTTTCAATAGAAATAGACAAGAACATTATTTGAGTCTTGTACTATGAGATAATTGAACTTTAGTATAGAAGGGTCGGAACTGTCAGACAGTGAATCAGGGGTAACTTTGAGGAATAAACTGTACTATTTGGCTTAACCAAAAATTCTAAAAATTTTATGAAAGAAAGGAAAATAAGTCTAGTTTCAGGGAAAATTAACGGAACTTAATTCGGAGTTTCGTAGCTCCAGATATAAATAATTTAGTGACCATTTCTCAGAAAGATAGCTTGTAGTGAACTTGAGAATATGTTGTAAACATTGATAAAACAAGTTAATGAGTGCTTATTGTTTTCATATGAACTTACTAAGCGAAAGCTTACCCCCCTCTTCTTTCCTATGTTTTCTAGAGTTTCTAGGTTAGCTCGGGTTGGAGGCCGTCAGAGATATTATCACACTGTCAAGCTAACGCTATTGGTGTAGTGATTTCAAGTACTTTGAGCCTATGGCATGTATAGGAGTTTAAATATTAGAGTATGTGATATGGCTTTAACCATATGTGTTGGCCTATTTTGATTATGGGGTTGTAAATCTATTTTAATTATGCATGCATGTGCTATGGTATTATGTGATGAGTTTATAATGATTATAGTATGAATCTGGTAAAGATGTGAGTAAAATCTATGATATCTATTGCATGTGAAATTGCCATAATCATGACATGTTAGGAATGTTTAAGTACCTAAATTTTCCATGTTGTATGTTATTGTATAAGTATGCGTGTATCTATTGTGAGTGTGACAAAATGGCTTGGAAAATAGCCTTGTATTTGTCCAGGTTTTTGGACACTGGTTTAGGACATGGGCGTGTCCCTAGACACGGGCATGTGCTCTATACCCACACGGGCGTATGAAGCCTTGATGCAAGAGATTTTCTAAGTTTTTCATGAGTTCTCGGTTGGGTCCCGAACCACTCCAGATATATGTTTTGGGCCTCGTAAGCCCGTATATGGGACAGATTGTATGTGAAAATAAAAGTTTTTAATTATTTGAGATTTCATGGCCCTGTTTAGTATGGAAGTGTTAGTAAAAGTCATGTAGCACCTCGAACCCCATCCCGGCGTCGGATGCGGGTGAGGGGTGTTACATTCTGCTCAATAATATTTTAGTAAGTTATTTTCATAAAGCATGGTTCTAACCATTTCTTCTAAAGTTTTATTTTTTCCTCTCAACAACTGTATTTTGTTGAGGAGTTCTAAGTGCAAAAAAAATTATGTCTAATTCCATTTGTATTGCAAAATTTTCAAAACCAATATTTTAAAATTCGGTTCCATGGTCACTTCTAACACTAGTGATAAAGTAACATTTTTCATTTTGATTTATTTTTGAAAAGGTGATGAATTTTTCTAAAGCTTCATCTGTAGTATTTAAGAAAAGAACCCAAGTAAATCTAGAATAGTCGTCAACAAGTACAAAAATATATTATCAACAAGCACAAAAATATATTGTTTTCCACCCAAGCTAGTTGTCCTAATTGGACTAAACAAGTCTATGTGAATTAGTTGAAGCAATCTACTAGCTGATACATCATTAATAGGTTTAAAAGAAAATATTTTATGTTTACCATTAACACATGCATCACAAATTTTATTCACATTAAAATCAATTCTAGATAATTTTCTTACTAAGTAATTTTTAACTAATTTATGCAATATGCTCATGCTAGCATGTCCTAGTTTTCTATGCCATAACAAAGAGCTATTATCATTTTTAGCAACAATGCATAAGTTAGAGTTATGCATATCATCTGAATGCACCATATATTCCTTTCCTATCCTACGTCCTACAAGTACAATCTTATTAGAAGCAATGACAATAACTTTATAACCTTTAGACTCAAATATGACATTGAAACCTTTATCACATAGTTGACTAATACTTAAAAGATTATGCTTAAGACCTTTGACATACAAGACATTTTCAATAATAATTGAAGAGTTTTTATCAATAGAGTCTATTCCTTCAATTTGTTTTGTAGAGTTGTCACCAAATCTAACTTCTCTTCCCTTTTTTGGCTTCAAATTGATAAAGTGACTCTTGTCACCGGTCATGTGTCTTGAGTATCCACTATCGAGGTACCATAAGTTTTTCCTTGAATAATCCACCTCAAAGCAATGTTCATTTTCCTACAAATATAGAATTAAAGTTTGATTTTTGGTACCCAAATTCTTTTGGGTCCATAAGCATTAGTTCCTATAATCTTAGTCCCTTTAGGTATCCATTTTGAAATCAAGTTTTTATCTTGTGAAGTTATGATTCCTTTAGGGACCCATATACTTTTAATGATTTTTCTCTTGTAAAAGTTTTGGGGACCTCTATTTTTATAAAAATTAAAACTATTTTTAACAAAATTTTATTTTGAATTTTCTTATTTTTCTAAAACTTTGTTAGATTAAGCAACTCAAGTTGCTTTTCATGATCATCATGAACTTTAAAAAGTAAATTATGCAAGTTTAAATTCTTCTTCTCAAGATCATTAATTATTTCTTGCATCTTGTTTGCTTTCTCTTCAAGTTCATGATTGGTTTTGGAAAGCAAGTCATTTTCATTTTTCAAATTTGAAATATTTTTCTTATGTTTTGAATTCATGACTTCAAATTCTGAACCCAATTCATCATAGGCATTTTGTAACTCATCAAAAGAATAAAAATTTGAAATTGATGAGTTAGAAGTTACTTTAGAATCATCGATGTCCATGAGACACAAATTGGATACTTCTTGAGTTTCTTTATTGGATGAGTCCTTATCACTCCAAGTAGCAACATTGGCCTTGTGTTTTTGTTTGCTAGACCCCTTTTTCCTCCATTGAAGACAATCAAACTTGATGGTCCCAATTTCTTGCACTTATAACAAATGATGGGATCTTTTTTCTTGGTTGATTCAATTTTGAGTCATTCCTTCTTTTGGAATTGTCTTCCTTTGTTGGACCTCATGAACCTTTTGAATCTTCTTGCAAACATTTTCATTTCTTCATCATCATCATAATTACTAGAGTCTTCATCCTTTTCACAAGTTTTTGATTTGAAGGCAACTCCCACTTTCTTTGGAGCTTCTTTGATTTCTTATGCATTGTGGTTGATCTTCATTTCATATGTTAACGAGGAACCATTGAGCTCATTGAGGGAGAGTGAGTTAAGATCCTTTGATTCTTCTATTGTTGTCACTTTAACTTCTCAAGATGCTAGGAGACTCATCTTTTTCACCATATCCTTGTTGGGATAGGTCTTTCTAAGAGCTTTGAGACAATTGATGATGTAGGTGAAGCGATCAAACATCTCCTTAATTCCTTCTTCTAGTTTTGCCTTAAACAACTCATAATCAAGTGTGAGAAAACTTATCTTGGACTCCTTAAATCTGCTTGTCCTTTCATGGGTAACTTCAAGCTTGTCCCATATTTCTTTTACATTGTCACACAAGGCGACTCTATTGTACTCATTTGAACTAAGAGCACAGAATAAAGTGTGCATAGCTTTTGCATTTAATTTCACCTTCTTGATATCATTATCATCCCATTCACTTTCTTCCTTTCGGACAATAACACCTTCAACCCTCTTTATTGGAATGGATGACCCATTAGTAATTATCCTCCAAACTTCATAGTCTTTACCTTGGATGAATAGCTTCATTCTTATTCTCCAATATGAATAGTTAGTGCTATTGAATAAAAGAGGCCTCATGGTAGAATGCCCTTCACCTAATATCGTGGAATTTTTCTACAATGTCATGAAACAAATTTCTTGACTTGTGGCTTCCATCTTGGATATCTTGAGGATCTTCTCTCTTGGCAATAAAACCATCTCTAGAGTTTTAGCCCTAATACCAATTGCTAGCTCAATAAAACAAACCGAAAATGCCAAGAGGGGGTGAATAGACCTTTAAAAATTTTAGTGAAAGCAAAGACAAAAAATGAAACAATTAACACAAATAATTTAGAGTGGTTCAGCCCCAATTGCCTACTCTACTACCTTAGCTTTCCACCACTAAGGATTTTCCCAAATTCACTAATTTGTTCAACCTTTGAGGACAAGGTTCAACTTTACAACTCCTTAAGATTTCTACCCCAAATCTTAATTTACAAACCCTCTCAAACTGATACAAATAAGCAAATAAAGAAACAATCCTTATAAGATTAAGTTTTTTTGCAAAATGAAGCTCAAATACAATAAAATAATCCTGAGAAACAGAAAGAGATAAAACTCATAAGTGTATGGAAGAAGAATGTGAAAGTATTAAGCTCTAAGGTTGTTTGATTGATGATTTTTGCTTGAAAGAGCTTTTCTTGATGTTGTAAGTTTTTGGAGGATGGTATTTACCCCCTAATAGGTTTCCAGTCGTTGAGGTTGTTGGTGTAGTGAATATGGCCGTTGGGGATGTAAAACTGGAGTATTTATTTCACCTGCAACTGCGAGTATTGATACCAAATAAAAGGGTATCGATAATTTTTTGTGATAAATGCTGATTTAGTGACTGGTGGGTTTTATTAATCGATGCCAAAAAATACTTTATTGATTCTTTTTGAAATAGGTATGATACCGGATCGATACTTTGTAGGGTTTATAAGAAACAAAATGCTATTTTGGTATTGTTTTTAAGAAAGTTATCGATTATTTTCAAAAAGTATCTATACTGGGAAAATGGTATCGATAATTTTTAGGGTTCCTGAAAACAGAATGCATATTTGGTCTCCATTTTTCTAAGCGTATCGATAATTCCAAAAATATCAATACCTAGCCAAATGGTATCGATACTATTTGGCCTGGAGCAATTCTGACTTGTTCGAAAATCATTTTTGATGTGTTAAAATGATTTTAACTTAGTTGGAATATTTTGACTTGGTTAAAATTATTTTCACTTGATTTTAAAATTGTTTCAAAATTTTCTAAGAGTTTAATGTAAATATTCAAAGCTTTATTTCTTAGACTTCAAACTTAAAAGTCATTTGTCAATTTTAACTAATATTGAAAAATAATTCAATTTGTTATATCAAAATCTTTTATTAAATAAAACTTGGTTTAACATTCTCAATATTACAATTTTGCATTTTACATTAAAGTTAATTAGTTAAAAGAAAAAAATTACCCTAAAAATATATCAAACGCCAATGACACAATTAAGAAATCAGCAACGAAAACTTCAGTAACTTATAAAAATATTGAATTTACCTATTGTGAGATAGTAAGAATAGCAAGAACCATCATTTCTTTTCTTCTTCTTTTTTGTTCTTTTTAAAATTATAATGTTTTACAATTTTTTAATATTTTATAACAAAATGTATCTTTTTATAATTCTAAAAACTATGTCCAAAATGAATTTGGACAAATGGATGTCTAGACTGAAATGAACCTGGATGTTCATTTGTCCAAGTTCATTTTGAACTTACAATTTTAATTTTAAATTTTAAATTTTAAATTTTTTTGTCGATATGGACCATCATGTCAGCATCATGACAATTGACTCAGCTGTTTTTAATGGGTACATCATCACAATAATCGTTAACAACAAAAACTACTGATCAAAGGGTTTAATTGATAATTTTTTTAACGTTTGATGCTTAATTGAGTGTGTTTTTCACGGAGGGGCTTAATTGATTTTTTTAGAAAAATTTAAAAGCTTTGTGAACCTTTAAACAATTTTTTTACATGGTTTATTTATGTTCTTAGTTCCTATACTCTCTACATATTTAAAATTTAGTTTCTTTAATTTTAATTTCAAGATTTCTCACTCTTCTTTATTAAGTTAATTATTAAATCCCATTTGATAATATTGTTGAAGGAAATTTGTTACATTATTTTATGCAATATTTTTAATTAAAGTCGCGTGGAAATCATACAAGTGAATAAAAGTATCGACTTTTACTCTACTTATTTGAAACAATATTAAAGAATCATACTAGCTAAGATTCAAATTCAAAACCTCATAGTTCCAAATATAATATTTCTATTTGGAGCAATATTAATCATATAAGTAATTTTTATTTTAAAAATGACATATAATCTAATTTAATGGAATTTCTTTGACATATGTTTAATTAGACTTTTATATTATTTTTGGTAAAGGTAAACAACAGATTATATGGGTGTATTCATAGTTAGATTGCTTCTAGTGTTTTCTTCTTGTAGGACTTCTCAAATCTCTATAGAGGGTCATCGAACATCTGCAAAACTTCATCATTCGAGAGGGCCATTTTTACTAGTGCATACGTGATCTTGTTAACCTCCCTAGGAACATGCCTCAGCAACCACATATCTTTTTTAGCTAGAATCTCCTAAATCCTCCTAATTAAAGTAGAGTTTGATCCTTCAAAATTTCTACCGCTAATAGCTATAACGATCTCAAGATTATCAAAATGGATGGTGACATCGTTATATCCTTGTTTTTACAGAAGAAGTAAGTCATCCAATATGCCCCAAAGCTTAGCAACAGCGACCGGACACTTTCCTAAGAAGCATTATTGCCAAAGATCCAATTCCTCTTCCTATCACGAGTTACTCCGCCTGTAGCAGAAAAACCAGAAACAAAATTAACAACACCATCAATATTGAGCGAAAAGCATATACCTGAATCCATATGTTTAAAATTATGCTGCATCTCTATCACCACAGCTTCACTATGGGCTGAGGAGTATTGTTTCGCCCAACTGTAGGAAACCTTAATAATTTCCTTTGGATTCATTGATTTTCCTTGGAAGATGAATAAGTTACAGTTCTTCCAAATATGCCACATAATTAAGCCAAAAAAATAAGCCCATTCTCTTGTACTATGGTTTGATTGGTCTTGAAAATTCGAGAGAAGCCACTCCAAAATATTGCCCACATAAAACTGTCTTAATTGAAAAAAAGGAATGACTTGGTTCCAAATGGCTCTCACCCATGAGCAATGTAACGCCCCTTGTGTGCATTTTAGGGAAACAATTTTGCTTTCTTGTTTTAGTTTTAGAATGGGCCTATTGGTCTGGTGGTATGTGTGTTAGTTTGTCTCTAGGTAATTGGTTCGAGTCCTCTTGTGTGCATTTTAGGGAAACAATTTTGCTTTAGTATTGTTTTTAAGTATAGAAGATTTTGTTTATTATTTTATTTCTGGTTTATTTTTATTTTAGTGGTGGGAGAGAGAAAAAAAATGAGGGGACCTTAATTTATTTTACATGTTCCCACATTTCTTTGTTTCTTCTTCAATTTTTTTTATTTTCATTTTCTCTCTTTTCCCAATTTTATTTTGTTGTTTATTTCTAGTGCCTTGATCTTTTGTTTCGAGTCTCCAAGCATTTTTGTTAGAGAAATTATTCGCTAAGTCGTCAGGTGTGAATTGGAATTGGCGGGTTTGAGGCGTCGGTCATTTTGGGCATTTTGATCATGAATTAAGGTGTGGGTTTTGAACTCTTCTTTTCATTATCGAAATACTGAGTTGATTCAGCAAAATTTAACATAATGTGTGTGTTCTGAACTGTGTAACTCGGTACCGAATTGATATGGAATTCGACAACATTTAAGGTGATTTGGTAGTTGAGCAATTGAGGGTCAAATCGGTGTTAAGTTGCATGAAATTCAGTTTGTTATATTATCTTCTGAAATACTTTGATTGGGGGTCGAGTTAGCGATCGGAAAGCTTGATTTTCAGGCTAGTTTTGGGTGGTTTCGTGACCACACGGGTGTGTGCCCCCACACGGGTTGTTCATATTGTCATGTGCAATTGGGATTTAGGGTTCCCCGGCTAATTTGGATGCCACATGGCCATGCGGCTGATTTGGGGATTTTAGTCGACTTCTACATGGTTGTGTCATTTCCACACATGGGCATGTGTGTTTGAGAATTAGGGCTATGTATTTTGATGCCACACGGCTGTGTGGCCAATTTGGGGATTTAGGGATCCCACACAGACGTGTGTTTTGGACACATGGCCATGTTTTGTGGGCACACGGTCGTGTCTACCCTGTACCCTATTTTAGAACAAACAGACAGAGAGTTACACAACTGGATCACACGACCATGTCCTTAAGTCACACAGGCATGTACCTTAGCCACACGGCCGTGTGCCTACTTTCACATGGGCATATGCCTCTCCACATGAGCATGATGACCCTCACACAACCTATGCACTTCCACACGGCCTTATGGCCCTGTTTTGCAAATTTTTGTTCTATAGCATAACTTACCTGTTCTATTTCTTTTGTCGTCCAACAGTTCTTGGGGCCTCTGTATAAGTATTAAGGACTTTGGTACGACTTAGGGTCTTGTAATTAACTGTAAGCGTGGTGCTAAACTTTCGATTTGATAGTTTATGTTTGTAATGTGCTTTACAAAATGAAACCGTGTCCGATAACTGTGAAGAAATTTGACATTGAGTTTGTATGTATAAAGGCATTCTGATTCTGTACTCTGATTCTGTGTGCCTAACTCCAAAGAGTGTATTTTTGTAATCACACAGAATTCTGTATTTGACTGACTGTTTATGACCTTCTGTGTTTGTGTGACTATTCATGTTTGGTGTGTATTATTGCATTGTATCATGATTTGGGGTTTGGTTGTTAAGAGAAGGAAGACTGATTGTGATATGATCTAGCAGTTTAACTACAGCATATATGTACAGCGGTTTACCGCAATACACTGTACTGTATATACATTAGCTTTGTTGTGTTCTATTATGTAATACCCCTAACCCATGTCCGTCGCCAGCATAGGGTTATAAAGCATTAACAGGATTTACAGATCAAATACAGACATTTCATATCATTTATTATTCACATCATAAATCAATCATATACAATTATATTGTCCCTTATATGAGCCCTCGAAGCCCAAAATTATACGTTAGAAACAAGTCGAGACTAAATTGGGAACTCAGAGAATTTTTCTCAAAATATCAAAATTTTTCCAAAGTGCAGGGTACACACGCACGTGTGGCTAGGCCACGTGTCTCACATGATCAAGAGATATGCCCGTGTCTCAAGCCGTGTGGGCATTCAAAATAGGGACACACGGTCGTGTCCCAGCCAGTGTCCAAATTAAGGTGCTCTCTGACTTGGGGTCACACGGTCAAGCCACACACCCGTGTGCTAGGCCGTGTGATCATACTGACTTATAATTAAATTGGTGCAGAGGTCACACGGCCAAGTTACACGCCCGTGTAATAGGCCGTGTGAAAATACCTGAGCATTCTATTTTGGAATTTTAAAGATGCAGGGGACATGCGGCCAAAACACATGCCCGTGCGTGAGGTTGTGTGTCACACACGGTTGAGACACACGTCGATGTCTTTATCCGTGTAGATGAAAATAGGTCATTTTCCAATGCCACATTTCTCACCCAAACTTGGCACCAGCCTAACCAAACATTTTTGGACATCAACAAACTATAATAAGACATTCAACCAACCCAAAATCAAGCTTTATACTTAACATCTTACCACAACCATTCAAGAATCTTTACTTACTGACTTGACCATATACATATATAAGCTCATTTGTACTTAAATTACCAATTTCAAACTATCCATCAACATGTTTATAAATTTCCATCATTCAACTATACTAACACACATTAAACATGATAAGACCATTTACATACCCATCAAATTATATTTATCACAAGCCATTTCAATGGCTAGCTACAACCAAAGCATCTTTATGTCAACATTGGCTAGTTAACCTATACATGCCATTATAACAAAAAAATAATTTACTATTTATACCGAAATGAGCCGAAGGATAGTGTTATGTTGCTCTGACCAACTTCCTAACCAAATCGAGCTTCTAAATTACTATAAAACAGGGAAAATAAAACAAAGTAAGCTTTAAAGCTTAGTAAGTTTGTATAACGTGGAATTGAACTTACCATTTAATCATAATTAATATAAGCATATAAGGTATACTCGAGCAAGATGGCCAAAATCCCTAGCACATATCCTCATCAGTCATGTTAGATATGTATTTCACATAAATGTCAATGAACATGTGAAAGCTCAACAATATCAAGTTTCCATGTTCATAACTTTCCACTTCTTGTATTCATATATCAATTCCATATATTTCATGTATATACAGGTAATGATTCATTTTGAACTCATATTTTCTCATGTCATAATTGTTCCTGTTGAATTATTGAAAATATCGATGGATACATAGGTAGTACACACAAGGTGTACAAAACTATAATCCGTCAATTCATATACATGAATGCTCATGCAAACATGTAAACGGGAAGCTCTTTCGAACTATATAACGGGAAGCTCTTTCGAGCCATATAATGGGAAGCTCATGTGAGCCACGTAACGGGATGCTCCGGGTAGCCATTAACGGGAAGCTCATATGAGCTAATATCGAGAAATTCAAGTAAGCCAATATCGGGAAGCTCTAGAGAGCCATATATCTGGACGTTCATAAGAGCTGCGGTGTGTCCACAACACATGCAAGTTCACAACCAATCAGGATGCTCCGAAGAGCTATTAACGGGAAGCTTGCAAGAACCATATAACAGATAGCTCATGAGAGCTAATAACGGGATGCTCTTTCGAGCTATGGTATGTCCGCAACACATGCAGGACCACAACCAATTTGGGAACCTTAGTCCATCGAATTTTATTTATTCAAACGAGACTTAATCTGATATGTGATTATTTTCATACATGGAAATTACACAATTCACATACATGACATTCAATTCAAACATATAAATATACAATTTAGTTACACGAACTTACCTCGATAAATATTCGTAAACTTGTAAGCTACTAATCTAATACTTTTTCTTTTCCTCGTTCTAACTCGATATTTGGTCTATCCGGATCTATATGAGTAAATTTAGCTCAATTTAATACAATTCATATTCAATTCAATCCAATTCATATCTTAGGAAAAATTACCATTTTACCGCTATACTTTTGATTAATTACAATTTCATCCTTAGGCTCGGAAAATGAAATTCATACAGTTTAATCCTTATTCCAAGCCTAGCCAATTTTTACATATAACATTAGTAGCCCTTGTATTTCATAAAATTCAGAATTTTTCCATGAATTTTACATATTTTCAATTTAATCCCTAAATCATAATTTCATCAAATTTCTCTTTACAAAAGTTACTTATCTATCAACAACCTTTCATTTTCTACCATAAAACTTCATAATTCATGCATACTCATCCATGTAAAAGCCCTAACACTTTGATAACTTTACAAATTAATCCCTGAGATAGCTAGATTAAGTTAATACAATCTCGGAAATATAAAAATTATTAAAAACGGGACAAGAATGCTTACCTAATTAAGCAAAATAAGTTGGCTTGAGCTTAAGTTTCCACGGCTAGGGTTTCTATGTTTTAATTTTTGGAAAAATGATGAAAATGATGATATTTTTTATTTAATTAATTTATCATTTTTATTTTTATCATCTTTCCAATTTAATCCTTTTCTTTTCTTAAATTTCCAATGGTGAATCATCATACTTATCTACTAACTCCACCAATTGGTTGATTTGCCATATAAGGACCTCTAATTTTGAATTTTATAGCTATTTGATCCCCTTAGCTACTAGAATTCAACTTTTGCATTCTATGCAATTTGGTCCTTTTTATCAAATTAAACATGTAATCGGTAAAAATTTCCTAACGAAATTTTTATACGATATCTCGATCATAATGTAGACCATGAAATAATATTAAAATAAATTTTCTTTATGATTCGGATTTGTGGACTTGAAACCACTGTTCCGATTTCACTGAAAACGGGCTGTTACATATTATCTGAGTGGCTTACTCCACATACATGGTGTGTAGGGTTGGATGGGCCTTTCGAGGTCCTATGTGGTGTTTCTGGTTGGATGAGCTTAAACAACTCTATTGGGGTGTGATCGGGGGATGGAGAGGTGTTTTGGCTAGATGGGTGGGTTTTCACTACTTAACTGCATTCATAAGCATCTGATTAAGTGATTGGGTGTAAGTTTATTTGTCTGCATTCTGTTTGAGTGACTTATCATTTGTGATTGTTCTTGCATGTAATGAGGTTCTGTATAAGTGCTTTGCTTGAGTACGTTCGTTTGGGACTTTGGCTTCGTGTATAGCATCTGCTTCTGTATATCTCTATAAGTATGTTTCACTGTTGTACTGCTATCTGGAATTCCAGTCTGTAATTTTGTTGATAGTCATGTCTCGAACTCACACTAAGCTCGTGTAGCTCATCCCCTTAGTGTTTCCCCTTACAAGTACATTTTCCAAATTCTGATGCTGGACTCGGTATGCAGAGGTCTCGAAAAGTGACGGTTAAAAACAAGCTTTAATAGTATTTTAATAATTTCTGAGTTTATAATTAAACAACTTGAATTGCAAGTATTTTTTTAAAAACTGTGGTATGAATTTTTGTATTAAATACACGTAAGTGCTATTTGGATTGAGGTTTTTGTAATTCTGGATTTTATGTCTGAAAGTATTTACGAAACTTAAATACTGTAATATTTTTCAATTTGTTAAACTAAAATTTCTCACGATCACTTCAGATATCAATGTGACCTCTGAAATTTGGTCTAAACTCCTAGGTCGGGTATTAGGGTGTCACAAGCAATCCCTTCTAACCCTCTTAATTGAAAACATCCTTAGTATTATGACCATAGAGTTGGCACGATTCATCGTGTCCAATTCCCCTTCAAACCCATTCGGAGTTGGTTAAAAATCTTTGATATAGGATTAACCAGATGAATTGATTAGAATTTTATTATTAAATCAATAGAATAGAAGGATTAAATCTTGCGATTAAAACTAAAATTACTTGCAAAATTATAATTAGATTTTTTTTGCTTTACTAAATTAAAGCAAGGAAAACATTGTAATGAGGGGTGGGCAAATGGAAGGAAACAATTGGGCAAATAGAGTTTGGTGAAAAGACACTTTTGTTTTGTGTAACAAGAGATTAGATGATTTACACCTGTCAAATGGCCCGGTCGAAAAGTGAGAAAGTTTAGGTAAAATTATAGGCTCGAAAAATGGGATTGGGTAAAAAATAAAGCCCGTTTAGAAAACAGGCCGAACCTCGAGTAAGATTTTTTTTCTTAAGCCCGACCCGAATATGAAAAAAAAAATTGCTATTTTGTTTAGTGCTTTCTTGCTATTTTTTTTTATTTTTTGCTATTTTGCTACCATTTCATTATTATTTTGTTGCTATTTTATTGTTATTGTTTGTATATTGTATAACTCTTATTTTATTGTTAATTTTATTACTATTTTAGAAGCATTTACCTGTTAAGTTGCACCTATCTTAATGTTATTTTTAATTTATTGAGAAACATTTATTTTAATGTTTTTAGTATTTTTGATGTATTATATATTTTTAAAAAAATTAATACGATCAAGCCAAGCCGAGTCAAACTCAAATTTTACCATTTTTTATCCAAACCAATCTTGGGCAAAGTTTTAAGCCCATAACAAACGAAACTAAAATTTTAAGTCAACCTAACCTAAATCCAGTCTATAGACACTTAGATAATTGCAATCATTTTTCCTTCATTTAATGACTTCTCCATTCAATATCTTGCCTAATTCGCCTTTGTCTAAACAAGTTAAACAATTAAACTGATTAATTCCAAATGTTTAGGTCCATTCAATTCAAAGTCCCTTTGCATATAAATTTATTTTTCATCAAAATTAGTCACAGAATATAAATAAGTTTTTTTTTATAAAAAAAATAATTAGGGAGTAATTCTTTTACGTAAATGAATAAAAGAAAAAATTAACAAAACCTAAAGCACAAAGCACTTAGATGGTTAGGGACAAGGTTTAGGGAGTTAGGATTGAACACTTAACCCAAGGCTGGTGAGTCATCATGCACATGGTTGGGGACATTGGGCTCTCAATTAGTGGTCATACAGATTTGGTCTAGAAAATAGTGGTCCCAAAATATTGAATGTGATGATAAAATATGTATTTTAAAGGAAATATATAAATTTAAATTTTAAAAATGATATTATTAAGGAGATAACTATAAATATTAAATATAAATTGTAAAATGAATATGAGAAATATTTAGAAAGATGAAGATAATAATTTTTTTTTAAAAATAGAGAGGGTAATTAAAATGTTGAAGAGTTTTGTATGTTTTAATTATATTTTCTTTTAAATTTTAAAAGACTTTAAACAAATATTTCAAAATTTTTATAAAACTTAGAAAATAATTGTTGGAATTTTTTGTGAGGGCTAAGATTGCTTTTTGACTCATGTTACGATCCGCCGGTTAAGAGAGGAAACTTAGCGGCTGGTGATCTTCAACGTTTGCGTCGATTTCAAAGAGTTACGATTTGAAGCTTTTTGCATCCTATTGATTTTGGTAAACTAAACATCACCAATTATGGATTCTTTTTCTACTTAATTATAAAAATTATAAAATGGTTATTTAATTATAATTTATTTTTTCTTTTTTATCACATAATTATGAAAAATTATAAAATGAGTATCTAACTATTAATTATTTTTTTGGTCATGAAAATACTCAAAAATCTAATATAGTTGGGTGACCACAAAATACAAAATTGAATAATCGAATGAAGTATAAGAACTAAATTATGTCAAATTAAATTATAAATACTAAATCTTAAATTGAAGCATAGCAGAGGGATCATAATTGTATTTTACCTATATTCTATGTATAAATGGCATTCCTTATTTGACACACGTCCATCACTTTCTTTTACATTATTAACACAATGGTTAAATTTTAATTCTGACCCCTCTATTTTTTAGACATGTAAAAGTAATTCAATTTCAATTTCAATTATTATGCTACACTCAAATTTGAAATTTGATCTTTATATTTTAATTTTTTGACATAATTTAGTACTTCAACGTTTATAATGCCATTAGTTATTCTAAATACTTTACTTTGATTACAATACTGACTTGAATTTTAAGAGTTGTTAACACTATTAAAATTCTTTATTAAATTGAGATCCATTACAATGTCATTCTTTTTTTTGTCACATAGTTATGTAATGAGTTTTTTTTTTTAAATTTAAAATATCATGTCAACAAATTTAACAAAAGAATTTTAATGGTGTTAACAACTAAATGAAAACTGAATTCCAAATATATAGAGTACAGAAACTTGGCCAACACGAAATGTTACATATTAGAATAAAATATGTCGTAACTCCTTGCATTCTTCGTAAATTTAAATCATAGTCTCTATACTTTTATTTTAATAATTTAGTATTACTTTTTAAATTTTAAAATTCAGATCCAACGGTTAACACAGTTAAAACTAATTTGCTACATTTAGGCTTATTATAATATCAATTCTTTTAGTTACATGACTACTAAGTAAGTATTTTTTTACCTTAAAATATCACATCAACAAATATAACAAAAAAAAGTAACAATATTAACACTTGAAGCTAAAGACTAAATTCTGAAAATAAAAGTATAAGGACTAATTCTAAATTTATGAAAAGTAGATAGACTTATTAGACATTTTAACCTTGATGAGCGGTTGATAAGACACGAATCTTTCGA
Organism: Gossypium hirsutum; assembly: GCF_007990345.1. Lineage (NCBI taxonomy): Eukaryota > Viridiplantae > Streptophyta > Magnoliopsida > Malvales > Malvaceae > Gossypium > Gossypium hirsutum. The sequence continues at coordinate 98,804,814 of NC_053425.1, forward strand.
ACAAAAGAAAAAAGACGAGACACGAATCTGATACCATTCCATTTACATCAAAAGTGATTAAAAAGTGTGAAAGGATGGACTTTGACGCCTTAACCATTTCCACTAAATAAATAAAAAGGAAAGTTCGATTCTTCTATGCTGTAGGGGCAACTAAAGTTTGCCTTAACCCCTTCATGCTTGACAAATATCACATTTCCATTCCATAATTTGCTTAAACATCTCCAAATCTCAATAGTAAAAAACCCATGTGAAATTGCTATAAGATGATAAGGACTAAAAGGCAAAAGCAAATTAGTCTGTGTGAACACATTTAATGTCATTATTATGAGAATGTTGCTTTTCCAGATAATGGATTTACTTGTATAATTTGCAGCTGTCATACAATTTCAGAACAGAGAGGGAAGGCTAAACATGGTTTACTTACCTTTTCTCTTGATTTTCAACTTGATTTCATATTTTCCCTCTTCTTCACATGCACAAAATGCAGACCTTATTCTGCCATTGAAGGCTGTAAACCTTGGTAACTGGCTTGTTACTGAAGGATGGATGAAACCTTCTCGTTTTGATGGCATCATTAACAAAGATCTTTTGGTATATACATAGCTTTCCCTTTTCTTTAGCTATGGTTTCACTCATTTAATCATGAATTTCCAATTTTTTTTTGTGTATTTATTTGGTATAGGATGGAACCCAAGTTCAGTTTCGTTCAACAAAGCTAAACAAGTATTTGTGTGCTGAAAATGGCGGTGGAACCGTCGTTGTAGCCAACCGTCCCTCACCTTCTGGTTGGGAAACCTTCAGGGTTTGTTCTTTCATCAGCTTTTTTGTTTAAACTACAACATAATACTTGAAGTCTTTCCAATTTTTTTGCTTGGTTGGATGCAGTTATGGAGGGTGAGTGAATCATGCTTTAACTTGAGAGTGTTCAACAAGCAGTTTGTGGGATTAGGAAATCAAGGTGTACAAGCAGTTTCAGATACACCTACTGATACAGAAACGTTTGAGATTGTAAGGAAAGATGATGATCGTAACCGAGTTCGATTCAAAGCATCAAATGGTTTGTTCCTACAGGTACTTTTGTTGCACTCACTACAATTTGCAATGACTTTCATAGTAATGATTTTCCATTTTTAAGGAACAAAACTTTTCATAATTAGGCACAATCGGAGACACTGGTAACTGCAGATTATGCAGAGTCTAGTTGGGATGATAGCGATCCATCTGTGTTCATAATGACAATCGTAAACACCATACAAGGTGAATTTCAAATCACTAATGGTTATGGCCCTGATAAAGCCCCTCAAGTCATGCAGGTAAGGGCTCTTTTTTTACTCTTTAAACAAGCAAGTTATAGCAATAGTATCCGAATTGACTTTGTACGAAACCATGGTTATTTAGGATCATTGGAATTCTTACATCACTGAGGAAGATTTCAATTTCATGTCTGCAAATGGACTGAGTGCCGTGAGGATACCTGTAGGGTGGTGGATAGCGCAGGATCCAACTCCCCCTAAGCCTTTTGTTGGAGGCTCTTCAATAGCCCTCGACAATGCTTTCACATGGGCAGAGTAAGTAAAGGAAATCTTCTAGGATGAAGACAAAACAAGACTTATTTAATTTAAAGTTCTAAACATCTTCTGGTTCATGTGTGAAATTGATGCAGGAAATATGGGATGGAGGTAATTATTGATTTGCACGCAGTCAAAGCCTCACAGAACGGTGACGAACACAGCGGAGCAAGAGATGGTTTTCTAGAATGGGGCGATTCCAACATTGACGAGACTGTGGCGGTAATAGAGTTTCTTGCAGCAAGGTTAAAGATGACACTAACCATTTCTATGTCATGCCATGTTCTATTGTATCCTTTTCCTTCTTTCAATTGAATTTAAAGGTTCAATATAATTGTTCGACAGATATGGTGTAAGACCAAATTTGGCTGCGATTGCATTAATGAATGAGCCTAGAGCACCGGGTGTAACATTAGATGCACTTACAAAGTATTACAAAGCTGGATACGATGCCATAAGGAAGTACACAAATGCGTATGTGATCCTATCAGCTCGTTTAGGACCAGCTGATCCAAAGGAGCTCTTCTCATTGGCCAGTACTATGAATCGAGTAGCCATCGATGTGCATTACTACAACCTCTTTTCAGACTCCTTTACTGGCATGACTGTCCAACAAAACATCGATTTTGTCAACAATCAACGAGCCTCCGATCTTGGCAGCTTGACCTCGGCTAACGGTCCCCTGGTTTTAGTTGGTAATTTAAGTTTTGGAACAGGTTTAGTTTTAGCTGTATGCAAATGTAGTAGGAATGAATTTCAAAGTGGTGTTTTTTTTTGCAGGGGAATGGACTGCAGAATTTGCTCGAAACGATGCATCAATGGAAGATTACCAGAGATTTGCTAAAGCACAGCTAGATGTTTATGGTCGTGCAACATTTGGATGGGCATATTGGGCTTATAATTGTGACAGAAACCATTGGAGTCTGAAGTGGATGATTGAGAACAACTTTATTCAGCTTAAGTGACCAACTATTTGATTATCAAGCTTTAAAATTACAATAAATGAGGTTGGCATTTAGTTCTCCTGTTAAAAAAGTTGATGCAGGGGAAACCAAGAAACTCTTTTCTTTTTTTTTTCCTTAAAATGATAATAGTAAATTTAAATCTAAAGTTTAGCTCATTCTTTTCAGATTCAATCATACCTATGATAAAAGAATAAATAATTGTGGTCGATAAATACTTGATCAAAAAAATTAAATTAAATATTGAATGTACTATTAACTCAACCATACAAATTTTTAATGTCAAACTCCAACATGCACAATTTTGCACCATTTTCTTCTTCAAGAGATATACTTTCATTTTTAATTTTTTATAATTATTAGTCTTTCGTCAAAGTTTCTTATCGATGTAGTTTTCCTCCAAACTGTCATACTTGAAATAGTACCTTTAAAATTTAAAATGCTTAGCTATTTTTCAATAACAAATAAAATATTATTTTCTTGATTATGAGATTACATTAAGTTTTTAAGAAAATTATATGCTATTGTTTTTATTTGATATTTAAAGAAGAATTTAATGAATTTTTACTAGGTTTATCAAAAAAAATTATATAAGTAATATACATTTTATAACAAAGTAAGATCTTTGTTAGTAATTTGATATATTTGGAGAGAAAAAAAATTGTTAGGATTCAAATATTACCACATGTCTTATTTTATTATTAAATCTTTGGGTTCATCTTGTGAACCATCACATCACTTCGCACCTACTTCGTAAGTCCGCCTCGTAAACCATCACTCCATCATTTCATAGGATGCATTTCACCGCCTTATGAAAATGTTCTTACCGTTAAGGTCTTTCTCACCATCCTGTGAGATGCAACCATCTAGTCATTTCTCCATCACCACCTCGTAAGGTCACAAGTCATTTATCACTAGTATCATGTGAGGTGTGATCATCTCACCACCTCACCAAGTACATACGAAGGAGATCACATGTGAGCACTTTACATATTACCGATATCTCGTGATGTGAGATCACCTCACCTCTTCGTGAGTCTACCTTGCCAAATAAGTATAGGAGAGATCATGTGTCAGCACCACACATACCACCGATACCTCGCGAGGTAGTCTATATGCGATTTGACCCCATCAAGCCTCACCACCTTGCATGGTGGAGCATGGGCACTGTCCACTCCTTACGATGACACCTTCTTACCAAATAGACACGTCTAAGGGAATGTGTCCAACCTAAAAGGGAGAATGTGTCATTTGCATGGCGTATAATTAGCTCCTAGCACATCATATCAGGGAATCATACCTTATAAATATGAAAGAATTTCTCCTAAGAGAGGGGGGATGGGGAGAACACCTCAATAGACTTCAAGCCAACTCAAAGTAACCTAACAAGTTTTTTAATAAGTAAATTTCATTTCATTTGATAAAGCAAAACTTTGCTAAAAAATGAACTCACAAAGTAACTTAACATTGTTTAATAAGAAAATTAAAAAAGAAATGTGTTGAAATGGCTCTGGGTAAGAACAGGGATAGAGATAAAAGGGGCTATTTTACCCAAATGATTCAAAAAAATAATTATTTAGTAAATGATCCTGGTTCAAAAACAATCACCTAAATGACCTAAAATGAATAATAAAATTGAGTTATGGGTATTAGATGGTCAACACTGCTATTTTTTTTGTTAAAAATTTAATTTTTGGGGTTTTGAACAATTGACTACTGACACCCATGCATTTGTTTCAAACTGTATCATACTATATATTTATAATAGTATTTTTAAAAAAATTGGGGTGTTGATACACTAATGGTCGGCACCCCTTTATCTGATTAAAAAAGATATTTTGGGCATGTCAAGTGTTGGCCAACAAAAGCCCACACTGACCCAACAAAAAGGAGATGAAAATATTGCAACATTAATCCCTCCTTGTCCCACCTTTTTTATTTCCCAAGTTTGATTACAAATTTTATATTTTAAAATAATATTGGACTACTTATCATGTTGTTAATTACTATTTCATCACTCATATTATTATTAAATTTAACAATTAATTTAAATTTAATATGCAAAATTAAATTACTTTTTTTCCCTAAAATTAGAACATGCGTTAATGATTTTCATTTTTTACAATAATTCAAATAAACATTGCTAAATTATTGTTTCTTTTATTTTAAAAAATAACGTGTAATATATTTATAAATTTAGAAACAATTAAATAGTATAATTTTAAATAGACTTAAAAATTTTAAATTTAGAAATAAGGTGTAATATATTTATAAAAGACACTTAACTTAAGTTAAATTAATTTATAACAAAATAATTTGAAAATATTTACATTATTTTTATATTTTAAAATTTAATTTATAAATAAATTTATCTTGTATATTTCGAAAGAAAATAAATTATAATCTATAATTTAAAGTTACAAAATCATAATCTATAAGGTAAGTTTTATCAACAATAAGAAAAATAAATTTATCTTGTATATTTTATATTTTAAACCTAAAATCCTAAAAATATACCAGATAAATTTATTTATAAATAAACTATTTTGTGCTCACTTAGCTCAATCATTAGATTGAAGAATGAAGCTTTCTATTTCAAAGCAGAATGCTTGTCCATCATTTCAATTTTTTTGAACTGACCTTTTCTCTAATCACAACAATATACTCTTTATAACTTTAATCATGTGAAATTTTCCATAGCATTTTAATTTGAATTTAAATTTAAAAATTGATGGTTAAAATATTCTTAAAAATTGAAATTTTCGACAAATATTAGGAAGTGAAAATATTTTTCTTTAGTTTTGTATGACTTATGATGATGGTGAATAACATGTAAGTTCAATAGTCATGAAAATAGTGTTCCACGCGATGAGATTAAGGACAACTATCATAACGTGAACATTTATTTAAAAGGTAAATTACATAAATGATGCTCCAATTATTAATTTTTTTTATTAAAACATTTAACTTTAAAAAATTACCAAATAATTATTTAATTTATCAATATATTTACTTTAAGTCTAAAACCGTTAAAATGCTAATAATAGACTGACGTGAATGGCATGAATTTTTAATCATTAAAAAATTTCAAATAATTTCCATGTCATTTTATATTTAAAAAAAACTATTTTTAAATCCAAAACTTATTTCAACCACCTTCAACCTCACATCCCCGCCATTATCAGCAATACCTGTGATCTTTACCACCTGAAGAGAGGGAGGTGAACCTGAAGCATCAACAAGGTAACTATAATGTTGTTTAGATTTGGCTGGACCTTTGAGCAGCGTAACAAGCCAACTTCCAACTGATTTAAAAGGGTGAGTAAAGCCATTTGTAAGCTGGAGAAGGAGTGATGCCTCAAAGACTTGCCAGAATAAAGTGACGACAATCATCGCCGAAAGAAGGCAATGGGTTATAGTATTCTGCTTCTTTATTGCTTTAAGCTCTTTCACCAACTCTTCAACAACAATTCCCCCAGACCCACTTCCATTTTCTCTTTTTTGTATTTGCTTTATCAGCATCATTATCATCATCCTTTTGAAAGTTTTAACTCCTAAACTTCAGATATTGCTTCAGGGTGTTATCTTCTTTTAACGATTCTAACTGTCCAATAACAGTAAGACGGCATTTTTTTTTCTGATGATGTTTAAATCAGTTCTTCAAGATGAAGAAAAACCCATTTTGTTTGGGGGGACTCAAAACTATGGGGTTGGTGATTCCAAGGGCATCTTAAATGGGGATTTTGAAGAGTAGGTCTGGTTAGTTCATATGGAGTTGCTATGAATGGCTTGTTTGGTTTAAGATTAAGATTTGGATTTTGTTATGTATTGTACATACCTGAGAGAACAATGGGGCGAGGAGGTGATCATCATCGTTTCTGTTGTTCTGTTATCTTGAGTTGATTTCAGGATTGCCTGATTGATAAGCTCAATATCTTGAGTTGATTTCGATATTGGGCATGGAGGGTAGTACATATATCTTCTCCACGCGTTATTGGAATGTGGGATTGGGAAGCCTTCGACGGTAAAAATCATAGGTATTGTTGAAGATGGCGGGGGATGTGAGGTTGAAGATGGTTGAAATAAGTTTTGGATTTAGAAGTATAGTATTTTTAATTATAAACTGACATGGAAATTATTTGAAATTTTTTAATGATTAAAAAATATAAATTGAGCGATGATTTCGTAAATTTTTTACTAGTTAAAATGATTATTTATGTAATTTACATTTATTTAAATTTTAATATGGAAATTTTGAGTTTCTCCTATTGGTGGAGATCCAATAATATAAAATATATATAAAAAATAAAAGTAATTAAAAGCATACCGAAACAAACTTTCAAAACCCTTAAATTAATCTTCAATTTCCTTCAAAATTAAAAAAAAAAACAATTTTTTTATTAGAAACACATTAAAAAATCAATAAAAAGAGTTTAATTCGCTTTCGACGGGAATAAAGGAATGCGGCTGTTTGTAAAGAGTCCACCGAATATTACTAGTTAATAATGTTTAATTCATTTGTTTGTTTTACATTAAAAAAATCATAAAGTTTAAAAATAAAAGAAAATACAAATCACCAGAATAAGGTGAGATGGCAAAAATCTTTCTTAACTTAACTAGTGGTTGAAGGTTTGATATTAACTCCGAGTTTGAAGCAGCTTTAAAACTCGTGTCTAATATCTACTGCTTAATATTCCTACATAATACGAGTAGGAACGTAAATAATCCTATTAGTTGAAAGATATAAAAAAACAAAATCACATTAAAAACTCTTAAAATTTTGTTAGTTTAAATTATGTTTTTATATAATAAAAAAAAACAGTCTAAATTATGTTTTAATAAAAGAAGAAACAAAAATTGTTGTTAAATTTCATTGTTAATTTGTCCAATCTAAACCATAAAATTAGCTTTTAAGTGAATAGGATATAGATTTGATTTTAGTCAACAATGTTAAATGGAGCAGTTTTGAGAATTTAAGAATTTGGTTGAAAATCTTTAAGAATTGATTGAGAATCTTAATAAAAAAATGTTAAATGGATTACTTTTGAGAATTTAGGGGTCGAAAATCTTTAAGATTTGATTGCAAATTTTAATCAACAATGTTAAATGGAGCACTTTTGAGAATTTAGGTATTTGGTTAAAAATCTTTAAGATACGATTGGGAATCTTAATCAACAATATTAAATGGAGCACTTTTGAGAATTTAGGGATTTGGTTGAAAATCAATAATGTTAATGGAGCACTTTTTAGAAATTAGAGATTTAATTGAAAATCTTTTAAGATTTGATTGACAATCTTAAGTAGATAACTTTTAGTTTGTATCTTTATATATATAGTGTAGCAATATCACCTTAAATTTTTTTTATGTGATATAATTTAAAAATTGACATTTTTCATGATAATAATTTATCACGTGTAATTATTAATTATATTGAAAAAAAATTTATTCAATACAAATTTCTTATAAAAATATAGTGACAAATTTGGAATAAAAACAAGTTCATATATTTTGTTAATATCTCCAATATTCCTATTGTACAATAAAAAGTATTAGACTGTATTTAGTATAAAAATCTATTACAATAATAAAAAAATTTTAAATTTCAAATTTAATTTTTTTTAAAATGTAAAATCTAAAATGGAAACTATATAACTTTAATAATTATAATAATACAAGATAACATAATATTGTTCGATATATTTAATTTATTAATTAATTTTAAATATATTTATATTTATTATTCACAATATATACTTATAAATAGCATGACATAATAAGTTTTTATTGAAAACTTTCTAAGTGGTAGAAAAACTTTAGATAGAAGATAGTATAAACTGAAAACTCAAATTAATTACTAATTGTTTGAAATTGTAGAATATCAATATGAACATTCAAGGCAAACGTGGAAAGGGTAGACCTCGTAGAGCTGTACTCTGGAACAACTCATAGTTTAGGGAGAAAACCCAACTAAGGAATATATAAAAAAAACTCTACTGCTAATGATGGCAGAGGCCATGAGAACAGAGATATGGGAATGAGAAATCAGAACAATGGAATCGTAGGAGACGATGTTGTGACTCAATCTATGTTGAGAGCACTCCAAAGAGTCGCTGGATCGAGTAATAGAAATGAAAACGGAAAGATGATGGCCGAAAAGCTCAAATCAAAGGGGGTCAAACTATTTAAAGGAGTCACTCATACAACTCCCACCACAGCCGAATATTGGATGGAAACGACAGAAAGAATTCTATAGGATCTTGAATGTACTTCTGAGCAAAAATTACAAGGAGTCGTATCCCTATTAAGGGACGAGACTTATAGGTGGCGGCAAGTAATTGTTAGGGGAACATTTACGAAACGAATAACTTGGAATTATTTCCAAGATGCTTTTAAGAAAAAGTATGTGGGTCCTTTTTACGTGGAAACTCGCAGGTGAGAATTCATCGGACTTAAATAGGGAGATATATCGGTTTTGGAGTACGAGGTAGAATTTTTGAGATTAAGTTGCACCCGAATTAGTAGCAACGAAGGAAGGCAAGAGTGCGAGGTTTGAAGAAAGGCTAAGAAATGACCTGAAAGTATAGGTGGCACTCCTCCAGGAAATGAATTTCGAAAATTTGGTTGAAAAGACTAAAATCTTAAAAGAAAATTAAGCGCATGAAACGAGAAAAGAGACAGAAAGTTCCAAATAAAAGAGATTCGAGTTCAAATGATTCAAACCGCATACCTATAAAAAAGGCTAGGCCACAACTCGAATCCAATGACGAACGTGCTCTAAAGTGCTAATATTGTGAAAAACACCACAAAGGTGAATGTTGGAGAAAGATCGGTGCTTGTTTTAAGTGTGGATCAAAGGAGCGCAAAATAAAAGATAGTCCTCATTGGAATAATTCCACTCAATCGCAAAATCAACACCAAAACTAAACTCAAACACAAGAAAACTGTGGTCCTAACCAAAACGACAAAAATAGAGGCCAGAGAGCGCTAGCACGAGGTGTAAACCGTGCAGAAGCGAGACAACCAACTTTAGTTTATACGACAAGAGGACGGGAGGATAAAGATGTCGTCGATGACATCATAGGTTCTTAAAAATCTCACCTTAAAAAGAAATCAGAGTGGCGCAGCAGAAGCAGATCAACCTAATATCTTATCAACTTGAACTATCTCCTGAGCTAGATCGAATCCACAATGTGGTCCACGTATCTATGTTATGACACTATCGTTCTAGCCCTTCTCATATCGTTCTTGTTAAAGAGATCGGGCTCTAACCAGACTTTTCGGAATAAGGTAAGTTAAAATTCGAGGACGAATTTTCTTAAGGGAGGGAGATTTGTCACATCCAAAAAATAGGGATAAAATTTAGAATTATTTTTAAGCAAATGGTAAGAGAATTTAGTATACCTTCAAAAAAATTTTGTTAAAAGTTGTCAAAAAAATTTTTGTTAAAAGATGTCAAGAATGAGCTTCCTGATTCAGTGGTAAAACCTAAGCTTACCCATAAATCTCAAGTTTGAAACCCCTTGTGTACATTCAACCAAAATATTTTATTTTTACCCCATAAAAGTGTTGAATTTGCAAAATAGTCTAGCCAATTTTTTTTTCAATATAGTCTTAATTTCACATGAATTCCCAAATATCTATTTCAATTAGGGAAAAAGAGTTTATAAATAGCCAACCCTTTTCAAACCTATAATTGATATCTAGAGAATTTTTCAAGAAAACTCCCAAAGTTCCTTCTTTGCCAAAACAATTTCCAACTGAGGAATTCAAAGTTTTCAAAATCATCCCTCTCCTCCTGAGTAGATCATCAATCTCCTTATCCGATTAAGGTTTTTGTGCCTCCAAATCAGGTGTGGGATCTAAGCTTAAAATTATTGTGTACAGTTAATTGGTGTACTAGAAAGTAAGAAATCAATATAGGTGAACCCCATTAGAATTGTTATACAAACCTATAGGAAATAACATGCGAACCCTATAAGAATTATAATACAAACCCCATAGAAATATTATGCGGACCCTTAAAAAATTGCATGTGAACCCTTAAGTAGATGCTAGGCGAACCCATGTATACGAACCTGTATGTGAACCCTGGATACTATGTGAGTTACACAGAACATGTGAACCCTAGGCACATGTGAGCTACATAAGATGAGCGAACCCTATATAGTATGCGAACTATACATGTTTAGTTATGTGAAACATACTTGTTTATTATGTGAACCTTACATCATACAATATGTGAACCATTTATTCATGCGAGCCTATTAAACATGTGAATCTTCAAGTAAGTACTTGTATGAGAATTGTATGTGTGAGCATGTGTGTAAAACCTATGTATGAACCCCTGTGTACGAGACCCCGTATGCGAACCCCTATAAGCAAACCCTAGGTGTGAACTCATCTGTGTGAACCCTAGGTACGAACCCATCCATATGAACCCCTAGGTGTGCGAACCCTAGGTGTGTAAATCCTAATGTGCAAACCCGTAGGTGTAATCCCTAATGAGCGAACCCCTAGGTGTGACCCCTAAAGTGTGAACCCACATGTTCGAACCCCTCAGGTGTTAATCTATAGGTATGTGAACCCATATGTGCAACCTTATATGTGTGACCCTTGTGTGCACAAACCCGACTTATGTATGTGTTAACCAAACCAAGTGTGTTAGATCACACGAAACCACTATATATGTGAAACTGTTTTAGTTCTAAAATTAAATATATATATGAAACTGATGAGAATGAACGCATGTTCACATGTCATTAAATATGGGTATGAAATACTGAATGTAAGCATCGAAAGATGATAAATAGCACGATATGCTAAGAATATGTGCATAATTATATTAAAAATGTGTATAGAGGACAGAAGAGTTTCTTAAAAGATAGTGGCAATTTAAGTCCACACCGAAAGTCAGTACTGCACAAACAAGACAATGTCATCAAAACCGGATAAGTCAGAATGGTAGTTTAAAAATCCATCAAAATCGGGTAGATCGGTATGATAGTTTATTACAGTAAAAAGCTATCAAAATCGGGCAATCGGGATGGTAAGTTATTGTAGGAAAAGTCATCGTCACAAATGAAAAGTGAATGATCATCTTCACCGGGAAATCTAGGATGGTTAATTTTTTATATGTGTTTTGGTATGTCGAGCGATCCTCAAGGGCAGTTAGGATGGACGGGTGGGAAATTTGCATTTGCATTGCATCATACATAAACAATATATACATTGATATACTATATGTTCCATATGTTATGCTTAACTCGTTATTATTTCTAGGTTTTTTTGTTTGTGGAGTTATATATATTGATTTATAAGTTAGTCTCACACTGAGCCGTTGTAAGCTCATTCCCCCTTTTCCTTTACCTCTCAAGTAACGTAGAAAATTAGGACTTGATATGGCATCGGAGGACTCTTTGATTAGCAGCTTGTTTTATTATTTAAAAATATTTCATTTATCATTTATTTTCGGGATTGTAATTATTAATTTCTTGCTTTTATATCTTAAAGTTTGGGATTGATTAGATATCTATTTTAAAGTATGAAACTTAGTTAATACTCTGATATTTGCATGTTTTTCAGTTTAGAAAATCCTTACTTTAAATATTTTTCGCTGCTTTGCAAAATACTTAAAGTTTTGATAAAGTCTTTTCTTAAATACCTAAAAATCATTGTCCTAAAACTTCACATTAATAATATTGTAATCAATTTATTAAGTAAAGTCGGTTTAAATTAATGAACATCTTTCTTAAAATCAAAAGAGTGTTTTACATACAAACCAACCCTTAAAAAAGAATGATATTATAGGATCACTTCGGTGGTTGAATGTAACGCCTTTGACTTAGTTGAAACTCCTAGGTCGAGTTGGGGGTGTTACAATATCCATTAAAAAAATTATAGTCAATAATAAATCACCATACCACATAAACTTAAAAAATATTTTTAAAAAAAATAATTTTATTTGTATTTTTTTCTTTTACATTATTTCTCTCTTTATTTTTTCTATATTTCCTCTCTTTTTCTTTCTTATTCCTTTATAATGTATGAAAATACCAACAATGCTAAAAAACTATCCTTTCAAAATCGAGACGTTGGCGATTAATTCTGTTTTTGAACTTTTTTCATTTACTTACTCTACTTGACGGGATCACAAAAGTTATTTCATCGATCAAAACTAGTGTTTTTAAAATCAAACTGGTTGGATTAGGCTACTGGTCCAAAGATAGGGGTTGAATTAATTAACTCATGAGTTGATACACACCGATTGAACCATGCTAAAAAAACCAGTTGAACCATTTTCTCTATTTTTTAAATTTTTTTATTTTTATGAATTTTTTAATAATTTATTTGATCGAACCATACGAATTGATCAAACCAAGAATTGGTGGCCTGACTGGTTCAACCATCGGTATAGTTTTAAAGAAAGAAAAAAAATATATAAAAGAGAAAATAATTGCCCCATGTCAATTTTTAATTGGTTATTTTTTTAAATATATTTAATGGTTTATGTAAAGATTGAACTAAAAACTGTACCAATTTGGAAAAAAAAATAGGTACTATTTATGACCAAAATATGTTTAGGTACCAAAATGGGAAAAAGAGACATAGTTTAGGTATCAAATTGTGAGTTAAGGCTCTTTTGAAATAGACTTAACAATTCGACTAACGAAGGTACCACTTGTGACAAAAAAAAGTTTAGGCACCAATGTAACACCCTATACCCGGCCTAGATGACAAAGGCCAAGTCTGGGAAGCTACTTCGAATATTTCTCAAGCACATTATTCTGAAATTTAGTCTTAAGCAACACCAAAAGAGTTTAATAACTGTAAAACATAATACGACAATTTTTATCTTAAAACATCACATGTCTTGAAATTTCTAGAAATAAGCTAATGATACTAATAATAATAAAGTGGCTAAATAATATGATTGTGTAACACCCTTAACCCGTATCCCTCGCCGGAATAGAGTTATGGAGCATTACCGGACAAACGGAATATTAAACCATTCAATTCATACATCAAAAATTAAGACTAATTATATAAATTGTAACATGTTAGACTACTCATTAATTTATTTTGATATTAAATTCTAAACCGTACGAATTTACCTGGACCAAATTGTAGAAGTTACATAAGTGTAGGGACTATTTCGTAATTTTTCCTTTTCCTCGAGTATCTATAGGATCTTGATCTAAAATGTAAAATTCTTTATTTATCAACATATATTTCGTTTCCAATCCATTTTACAATTAATACCCTTTTATTTTAAAAAATTACACAATTACCTGAAACTTTTATAATTTTTGTAATTTAGTCTTTTAACCCCAAATTCATCAAATTAACCATTTTTTCTCAAATAAATATTTATCCAAATATACTAGGCCCTCAACAGCCCATAACAAATATCAAATTCACTATCAAATCCTAATATTTTGACATTTTCACAATTTAATCCTAAAATCAAAATTAAACAAAAATCACTTTACAAAATCATCAAATAATATAATCAAAATTCCAAATACATGGTATTCATCAAAAATCATCAATGGAAACTTTCAAAATTTTTAACAAAATAAAAAACAAAGGTACTGACTAGCTGGGCCTAGTTGCAATAATCTCAAAAACATAAAAATTACAAGAATACGAGTAAATTTACATACCATGCAAAGCAAAGAAGCAACCGAAACTTCCTAGGTCAAAAATGGTGGTTTCGGCCAAGAGTTGAAGAAGAATGAAGAGAAATGATTTAATGTTTCAATTTGTTTTAATTAATTTTAACTTATTTACCATTTTGCAATTAAACATGCCATTTTTTATCATATTTTTTCTAATTGCCGTAAAAAATATAACTAGGGTTTAATTATCACTTAAGTCCTTCCTTAATTATTAATTAACCTATTTAATCACCTAAATGCATTAATTAACAAGTTTTACACCTTTTTTAGCTTAGTCCTTTTTCTTTAATTAACTATCTAAACATTAATACTTCTAAACCAAATTTTAATACAACTATATTGATTCTATAAATATTCTAAAAATAATATTTACGAGTCGATACGACAAAAATTTATGGTCCCGAAACTACTATTCTGTCACCACTGAAAATCAGGCTGTTACAGACCGGGTTCCCGATCCGTTGACCCGATGTAGGTTATTTGTAATTCAGTCAACATAAGAAATAAATTAATAATCCTAAAAAGAAATAATTATATATTCAACAGTTTTAAGATAACAACGGTAAAGTCTCAAATTCGAATTCAGAATCAGATCTAGAAGGTAAATTATTCAGTTTAACAAATCGAAACAACTCAGACCAATAGTATGTTAAATTATTCTCAGATACAGAACAGATCAAAGTAGATGCAGTTTCCCTATCCCCTACCCGCTACACACCATCTCCGATCAACCCAACACACCAAATAGAGGATTGAATACCTATCCAACCCTACACACCAAACAGGATCGGTATGACACGTTCCGATAATTGCAAACTAGTTGCTTGATCAGAATACAAGTACCAATTGTTTAGCCATTGTCTTATAATAGAATACTTCCTCATTTACTCAATTCCTACCCAATGCAGATGCAGATTTCAAATGCCAGTTAATACAGAGGCCTATACGACTATTTAGATACAGTTCATACTTGTAAAGAATAAATCAATATCATTAACAATTTTCACACACAATACACATACAGATTTTTAGTACTCAGTCTTAAATCACAGAATAATAGTTTATATAGTTTAATTTAGTTCATACGGGCCCCATAAAAGGCCTAATTCATGTCAAACGATGCTTGTGACCCGAGGGAAAAATTTCAAATATTGGGCCACACACCCATATGGTTTTACACAACCTAAATAACTAATCCATGTGGTTCCACGCGGCTTAGCACATGCTCGTGTCACTTTCTCATACGGTCCTAATGCACAAATAGAGTGTTACACGGCCAGGACACGGACCTGGACACATGTCCGTGTCCTTGGCCCATGTGAACCCTGCACAAAATATTCTCACACAAGGTTTGGACACACACTCGTATCCTCAGCCCCGCGTGTCTCTAATTCGTGAACAGTGAGTTACACAACCTGCCACATGGCTTAGCACACAACCTTGTGGTTTACACACCTACCACACGACCATGTGGCATTGATAACCATGTTTTCCAGCGTTTGAAATTCACAGAAAGTCAGGTTTTTGGTACGCACCTGAAATAGCTTTGAAGTAGGAACCATGTAGAAGACTCCCGAGACCTAAAACAATCATTCAATAACTAATTAAGCGGTAGTTCGCAACAAACGTTAGGATTAACTTACAACCAAGTTCGTCAAAATGTTTCGACACAAAATCTTAATTCAAACCACAATTACTGTAGCACCAAATCGAAATTCACGAATCTAGAACGTTAAGGAGACTGTTATCCTCGAGACCTTCTCCAAAAGACAATAATCAAACATATAATCAAAGGATTCGAATGGTTTAAGCAAAAAACCAATTTGGAAAAAGTGACAACAACCAACGATTCCAGAAATTGAACAACTAAACTCACGAACTATCGGAAACGAACTTACTAGACAATAGTAGTAGATAAGAAGTACGAATCTAAACGACAATAAACCGAAAAAGATGAGGGAAGAAAAGGGAAAAGAACGAAAAGAAGAAAAATGAAAATGAAAGAAAATGAAAAGGGAGAGGGAAAAGAAGAACGTTTAATTCTAAACTACTGATTAGAATTCTAACATTTAGTAAAAATAAAATATATTCCTTAATGTATGCACTGAAACTCGAACACAGGATCAAGTAGAATACAACTTAACTATCGGACCAACTGACTTATTCTTGACACAAATTACACAGAATTAATCTTAAGTCAACAATTCAAGGAAAGAGGTTAATTTAGAACAAAATAACAAAATTTTCTAAAAAGGCGACTCAAATCCTCAACCTCAAACTTATAAACAAATCACATAGTATCGAATTCCACAATTAAAATATTCATATTTTTGGGGCGTTACAACTCTTTCCCCCTAAAAGAAATTTTGACCTCGAAATTTACCTAACTCAAATAGATACAAGTATTGCTGATGAATCAAATCTTTGAGTTCCCAATTGGGTTCTTCAGTACCATGGTTCTGCCACAGAACCTTAAACAGAGGGACAATTTTCTTTCTCAATACCTTGACATCTCGATCTAGAATCTGAACAAGTTTCTCCTTAAAATTCAGATCTGTTTGTATCTCAATTTCTTCAATAAGGACAATGTGCGACAGATTAGACCAATACCGCCTCAACGTCGAGACATGAAACACATTATGAATCCGATCTAACTCAAGGAGTAATTCTAGCTGATAAGCAACATGTTCAACACGCTTTAGAATACGGTAAGGTTTAATGAACATTGGGTTCAACTTGCTCTTACGTCCAAACCGATGAATCTTTTTTCCACAGGGACACTTTCAGAAACAACCGATCATCTACAGAAAACTCGATAACTTTTTTCTTTAAATTTGTATATGATTTCTGTCGGTCAGGAACCACTTTAAGATGATCTCAAATCAATTTATCTGTATTCTTAGTCTCAAAAACTAGCTCAGGGCCTAAAACTCGATGTTCATCTAAGACAGTCTAACACAATAGTGTACGAAACTTAAGACCATACAGAGTTTCGTAAGTTGCCATCTGAATACTAGACTGAAAATTGTTATTATATATAAACTTAGCCAGCAGTAGATAATCTTCCCAACTACCCCGGAAATCGATTATACAACTTTGAAACATATCCTTCAGAATTTAAAAAACTCGCTCAGACTGCCCATCAGTATGATGGTGATATGCGGTACTAAAATCTAATCGAGTGCCTAATTCCTTATGAGGCTTCTTCTAGAATCGATACGTAAAACACATATCTTTATCTGAGATGATTGAGATCGAAACCCCATGCAGTCTCTCGATTTCAGAAACTTACAGCTTAGTGAGCTTCTACAATGAATAATCTGTCATGATGGGAAGAAAATGAGCGAACTTGGTCAATCTATCAACGATAACCCAAACTGAATATTTTTTAGTGGGTGTTAAAGGCAACCCACTAACAAAATCTATCGTTACGTGCTCCCACTTCCACAAAGAAATCTAACCGGCTGAAGTAATCCAGAAGGAAAATGATGTTCAGTTGTAACACCCAAAACCTGGCCCAGACGTTATGACCGAATCTGGCGATGTCACATGATATGGAGTTTCAAATCGGATTTGACGAGTTAAAACCATTCTAGTTACTTAATCTTTGTTGTGATTAAAACGTATCTCTTTTACTCGGAAGCTTTAGAAATATTCTATTTTAGAAAAATCATTTTTATTTACGAAAACCTTAGTTTTTAGGAAAACCGAGTTTTTGAGGAGTTGCAGTTCAAATAATCATAAAACCATATGAAGTTCCAAGTTAAAACCAAATAGTCCAAGTCCAAAATTACATTCAAAACCCTAAAAAAGTAATAAAAACTAGAAGTAAATGAAAAGTCAGTCTAAAGTTTTACGTGTGGCCACCATCGAGTCCTCCGCTACACCGATCCGTCAAGACTGGGGATTACCTGCACAGATTAAATAGAAAAGGGTGAGTTTTCACAAACTCAGTGTGTAATCCCCACAGAAAACATACATAATAATCATCAGAAGTCAGAAATAAACAGTCTGGGGTCGGAGCCCATTACAGAAATTAGTTCGGGCCTTAGCTCATTCAGATGCAGGATCAGATATAAATTAGGGCTTTAGCCCAATCAAATACAGATGCTGAACAAAATATCAGAATCCTACCCACTAGCCTCTACACACCATCTCCATCCAGCCCTACACACCATGTGGGGATAAAATTGACCCACCCATCCTTACACACCATGTTGTACCGAAACGCGGCACATAAACAGATATTTGTAGTTGAGTTGCCAGATAATAGGCTTAAGAGCCTTTTGACACTTCCTCTAGTAAATCATTAACCCACCCCGATGCAATGCAACATACAATGAATGACATGCTAATATGCAATAATCATTCACACAATCAGTTTAGTATTGTCAGATTCAGTACATATATCACACAATAGATCACATATTTAGAGGTCCAGATAATGTTTACCGACCCTACAGTAAGTCACAGTCGAATTGGGCGACCCGTACAATCTTACATAACAGTTTCAGAAAACAAGGCTCACATGCCCATGTGCCCTGCCCGTGTGGGCCAACACGCCCGTATGGCCCACATGGCCCAAAATAGCCTTGGTCGTATAGATCACACGGCCTGGCCCAGAATTCCACACACCAGTGTGGTTCACCAGTGTGGGCCCACACGTCCGTGTGGCCCACACAGCCCAATAGGTCAAGCCCGTGTGTCGCACACAGCCTCACCGACCAACACACACCTGTGTCATACGCTTGTGTCTTGGGCGCATAGCCTGGCTCGTCAATCACACGCCTGTGTATTGCCATACGTCTTACCACACTAGTAATCACACGCCTTTGTGATGTCGACAGAATCATTTTTTGATTTTCGCCATTTCTCATTTTCTTTGTAATTGAGTACACACCTGGTTCGATTTTGTTGCTAACTCAACCACAAGTATTCCAAAACCTAAAATCGACAATTTCGAGTCCACAATCAATCCTACTTGCGATTAATTAAAATTCTGAAACCAAAAATATTCATCCAACAAGCGATGAACACTTACCGCAGAACTTCGAATTGACTCTATAAATATGGTGCGACGGAAACCTTAAACCCCATGACTTGCTGCTATTAAACCCCGAAGATCAGTCCAAACGGTCAAAGAAATAGATTATCAAAGCATTAAACTCCACTTACCGGACCACAAAAACAGGAATTGCACATAAATACTGCGAATTGAAATAAGAAATTCCAACCAAGAAGAAGAAAGAGGGCAGGATTTCGGCAGTGAAGAAAGAAAAATAAAGGAACACAGAGAGAAAAGAAAAACGTTAGATTGGAAAAATTTTCGAAAAAGAATTCAATTAACAGAATCGGCAATCCTGTGACCACCCTAATTTTCCTCCCACTAATCCACTAACAACCCACAACTCAGGTTTTCAGTACGACTCAAACTCTCAGCCACCAAACCGAGCAAAAAATATTCCCCCTTGCCCACGCAAGGATTCGAACACTAGACCTCTAGCATGCTAATACTCCACTTAACTACTAGACCAGTAGGCCCATTCTGATATGAAATTACAAATAGTTTAATATAAGCTTGTTGACTAGAAGTTAAGGCTTAATTCAAGAAAAAGCTAAAATTTTCCAAATACAAGGTTTGAACTTGGGACTTCCCACACACACCTAGAACACTTAACCACTCAAGCAGACAAATATTTGTGCCAATAAATAGCAAAAGCTGAAACATAAAATTTGGGGCGCTTACATCAGCCTTAACCTTTTGACACATTAAACAATGCGACACAAAGGCAGTCAATTCCCGTTTCAGACCAGGCCACCAGTAAAGTTCTTTGGAAGTCTCGATACATTTTATTCCCACCAGGATGCATAACATAATGACCACTATGCACTTCCTGTAGAATTTATATCCTCAACTCTTTGTCGTTAGGTACACGAATCCGACTTTTAAACACAAAACATTTTCATCGTTCAAACTAAAATTAGAAGTTTCACCTGAATCAATTTGACGCAGATGCTGAACTAAAGACTTATCACTTAGTTGTTTGGCTCGAATCTGATCAACCCAAACTAGTTTAACCTGCAACTTAGCTAGCAGACTTCCGTTCCAAATAAACTCAAACGATCAAACATCGCTCTCAGATTGGTCATCACTCACGACTAAGGGCATCAGCTACAATATTAGCCTTAACAGTATGGTACTTTATTGTAAAATCATAATCCTTAAGCAACTCAATCCATCTGCACTGCTTAAGTTTTAACTCCTTTTAAGTTAACAGATATTTGAGGCTCTTATGGTCGGTGTAAATAATAAACCTTTCACCATACAGGTAGTACCTTTAGATTTTCAAAGCAGATAAAATTGCAACTAGCTCAAAATCATGTGTAGGATAGTTACTCCCGTGCATCTTAAGTTCTCGTAATGCATAAGCTACCATTTTACCATCCTGCATCAGAACACACCCCAGACCGATGTACAACGCATCACTATAAACCATAAACTCCCAACCCGATTTAGGCTGAACCAAAATAGGAGCTTGTGTCAGAACTGACTTGAACTTTTCAAAGCTCGACTATTGTTTGCTAAACCACACAAATAGGGTGTTCTTATGCAATAACTTAGTCAAAGGAGACACAATCAGAGAAAATCTCTGAACAAACCTCCGGTAGTAACTTGCTAAACCCAAGAAACTCTGAAGTTCAGACACATTCTTCGGCTGTTTCCACTCAATTACAGCCTCAATTTTCTTGGGATCAACTTGAATCCCTTCGACAGCTACTACATACCTAGAAAGGAAACCTCTTGCAACTAGAATTCACACTTATTAAACTTAGCATCACCTGTTCTGTTAGCCTGTAACAGAAAATGATAGTGGGTGATTGTTTTGTTATTTTCCTAAAGTTTAGTGACTGAGTTAAAAGTTGAGTGACTGTTTTGTTATTTTCTCAAATTTGAGTGACTGTGGGTATAGTTTTCCCTTCATAATATTATAAGACTATATTCTTTTTTTTAAAGAAATAATTTTTCTTTATACATGAAATAGCTTCTTTTTGAAGTGACCTTCGTTGAAAAAACATTAATTTTTTATACAATATTAAGGGTGAAGAGATTAATGTTTGACAAAAGTTTTAACCACCGTTCCATAAAAATCAAGATGAAAATATTAAAGTTTAAATCAATATAATATACTAAATATATTTTTTACATAATAAAATAAATTCATATCTTAATTTTTATTTAATTATATAAATTTTATTTTAAAAAATTTTAGGAAAGAAATTGATTAAAGGTTAAAAGTACCATATAACTTAAAAATTTAGATATATTTAATATAATTAATTTGATTTTCCATGGGAGGACTAAAATTCGCCTCCGTATGCAAATAAGTTGATTTTGCATCAAAATTAGGCATTCCTACAAACGTCCCTTTGTTTTCTTTTAATGTTGAGTTGAGTTGAGTTGATTTCATTAGAAATGAAAAAAAAATCTAAATTTAACGGGTTTTGATCTTATCTCGATTTTATAAATTTTTCTAAAATTTTTTAATTAAAATATTTGGGGTCGGAATCAAATTAAGGTAAAATTTGGTTCGATGTATTAAATTTCTTTTTGAAAGGTAATGGAACTTCTATAATGCAACAAAACCAATTTTACAGGATAAACGTGTTTAAAAAAAAAACAAACAGGGACAAGCAACACAACTTCTATGCTACACTAACCCCCTGCCCTTTCAAACAGAAAATACAATAGAAATAAATTCGCCACATAGCAATAATACAACTAGAACAGAGGCATGAAACCTCAAAAAATAAGAAACTTTAACGGGAAACTTGACCCAGCTCACTATAATATAAAATTTGCAATAGATCCCTGCTTTTCTTCACCCAGCTAGAGCACGGCTCGATGTATTATTAATTTAAATTATGATATGTGGCATATTCTGTTAGTTTAATAAAGTCTAATGATTGGATTTAATCTAATTTAATTTAATTTTATAGTCATTGTTTAAATGTATATATATTTGCTTAATTTATGAGGCTTTCTTGACAGTATATATATTTGCTTATAATTTGAAAGTGTTCACCACTGTCATGAACAAAGGAGGGCTAAACATGGTTTACTTAGCTTTTCTCTTGTTTTTCAACTTGATTTCATGTTTTCCCTCTTCTTCACATGCACAAAATGCTAACCTTAACCTGCCATTGAAGTCTGTAAACCTAGGCAACTGGCTTGTCACTGAAGGATGGATGCAACCTTCTCGTTTTGATGGAATAGTTAACAAAGATCTTTTGGTATATTTTACTATACACATATCTTTCCCTCTTCTTTACTCTATAGTCTCAATCATTCAATTCACTGAATTTCCATGTTTTTTTATTATGTTTTAATTGGTATAGGATGGAACCCAAGTTCAATTCCTCTCAACAAGGCTGAACAAGTATCTGTGCGCTGAAAGTGGTGGTGGAACCATCATCGTAGCCAACCGTGCCTCGGCTTCCGGTTGGGAAACCTTCAGGGTTTGCTCTTCTATCAACTTTATTGTTTAATGAGTTTGCAACACTTTTGTTCAGATCCATCCTCCTAATATTTATTAATTATTCATCCCGTTTGCATGTGAGAAGCGTATTGGAACTTAAATATAATAATCGTAACGCAGTTATGGAGGGTGAATGCATCATACTTTAACTTTAGAGTGTTCTTCAAGCAATTTGTGGGATTAGGAAATCAAGGTGATACGGGGTTGCGCGCGGACCAAGATCGAGTTGCCAAGTCACGAGAAACTCCTACGAAAGCCCTAAACAATTAGATCTGAAACGAAACAGAAAATTAAAAGATTAGATTTTTGAATTTTCAGATCTGAAATAAAATCCCCAAAACAGTAAAGAATCAAATAGAGAATAGAAATAAGTGTTAATAAGGAATCTTGAAACCCTAGAAGAGATTGCGATTCTGCCCAATTGAACACCCAGATAGTTTTCCCCAAATTTCGGCAATCTAATTTCTCCCAAAAAAGAGTATGGATGAATCGGCAAGAACCCTAGAAATTGGGGATTTTTGGGCTAATTCCTTAAGATAGAAAAAGGCTGAAAACACAATAAGAACAGAAAATAAATTAGATAAATATTCGGCACAAGCAGAAATAAAGAAGAATTGACAGTAAGAAATTAAAAGATAAGTCCTAAGAAGCCTTGAAATCTCGAAAGATCTCACAACTCCCTTCAAACGGCTCTAATCTCCCCTCCAAAGAATATCAATGGCAAGAAGAAGGTTGAAGATGGCTCCCACAATCACAAGATTGTTAAAACAACTTCTAAAGAAAACTCAAGAGAAAAATCTTGGAGAAAACTCAAAGAAAATTCTGCTCTCAACAAATCTGAAATTTTAATAATAATGATAAGTGTTTAACAAGGTGGACAGCCATGCCTTTAAATAGGCCTTATAACTAGTCCTAATCTAATTAGAAAACTAAAATAAAAAAAACTCCTAATTATTTTAATATGGAAATTCGGTCAAAGGTCATTTTATCTGGGACTCTTGGACTGAATATTGACATAAAAATTTAAACTAAGTAAATAAATAAATAAATAAATAAAAATAAAACTTTACAACTTGGGCCACTTTGACAATTTGGCCTGATTTTCAACTAAGTATGGATGGATTTCTTGATTGGGCTGGGAATTTGCTTATTGGGCCTCACCTTCAAGAATTTGGGCTTTTGTGACTCGTATCATTCCCCCCTTCCTCAAAAAGATTCGTCCTCGAATCTGAAAAATCAAATGAACTCGACTTTCCTCTATCGAACGGGACTAATGGCAATTGAGTCCACTGAAAAGAATAGCCATGAGATAGTAAATAGCAACGGAAACAAGCTTGTAGTCCAATCATAAGCATAACAGAATAGGTATAACGTATGTGAATGGACAGATTCAGATTACCATGCAAACAATCTAATTTACTCACCACTGTCTCGTCAAATATTTGAAACAAAGATGGACATGTTTTAAGGCATTCAGTCGTCTCACATTGTTCCCACAAACCATGAATAAATTGCGAGTAATAAATCAAATGGTAAACATAATCGTCACAAGTAGGTATTTGAAAAGATTCACATGGTTCACAGAGTTGCATAATCATACCATGCATTAATCGACGGTCTATAGATTCACTCACACATGCATTATCAAAAACAAGAATCTTTTTATCAACCATCAAAACAGATAGATCATCAATAAATAAAATAGGACAGTCAAGCACGTTTCGATCTAAGTGTTCATCAACACGATCTTTATCACTATCCGAGGAGTACAAAAGTGTTTCAAAGGTTTCAAGCATCTTACCTCGATAAGCAGAAGAATAAGGGTCGATTTTACCTTTTTCATTTAAAACAAACCTTCGCTCATCGGGGGCATAGTGTAGTCGAATCTCCGTTGTTGAGTTAACCTTTGTCAAATGGAACTCAAACTTCATGTACAACCACATAAACTGTTTAAGGCACGAATATAAATTGAAAACAAATTTGGAAAATTTCGTTACCTTATTCTCCAAAACAGATTTGGACAAATTCGAGGATTTTACACAAGGTAAATCAAGAGAATAACAAATCACGCTTCTTTTCGTAATGACTTTATCAACCACAATCGAAGAGTAACAATTAATCAGATCAAAATGAGGGGATCTTTTAAGAACTAAGTCACCAAAAGTTTTATCAATAATTTTCAAATCTGCACTGGACTCGGTTTCTAAAATTTCCTTACCTCGCTTACCTTCGGGATCATGTAGTGTGATTTCATCTTTGCCTAAGTTGATCGTATGAAAGCGTCTTTCATTTGAGAGGTATTGAAGTTGAAAGTTATCTTTCGATCTTTCGGGAACCTGAAAAGTAGCAACACAAGAAAAATTCATATCTTGGTTAGTGGAAACATTCCTCACTACCCTTTCCACGTCTTTTTCTTTTGTTTCTTTTTCTAATTCATTTTCTCTTCTTTCTTCAATTTCTTTTTCACTCTCAATCTCTTTTTGCTCTTTTTCATTCTCTTTCTCTTTTTCCTCACTTGTTTTAACAGAATTTTTCAGTTTGATTTGGTCCTCATGGACTTGTTCCAGAGTGAGCGGCACTAAGGTGAGTTTCTTTCCTTGATGCTTGAAAGAATACCTATTGGTACGATTCGTGAGTGACTTTTCGATCCAGTTGCCACGGTTATCCTAGCAACAAATGGCAGGCTTGAATAGGCATTACGTCGCACACAACTTCGTCTTGATACTTACCGATAGAAAAGGCGATGCGCACTTGTTGAGTGACCCTAAATTGGCATTCGTTGCTAAGCCCTTATAGTTGATAAGGTTGTGGATGCTTGGTAGTGGTTAAGAAAAGCTTTTCCACCATCGTCGTGCTGGCTATGTTCGAGCAACTTTCACCATCAATAATAACTCTAAAAAGCTTACCTTGTACGTGGCAGCGAGTATGAAAGAGATGTTCTCGTTGCTGCTCGCTCTTTGGTTTTGCCAAAGATGATTGTCCATGATCATGACAATCATCATCCATTTTAGGGACACGTTGAGGGTTGCACCTATGGGGCTGGTTATCCCTATCTTCCTTAATTGGATCTCGATATTGATGTTTTTGATTCACTCGTACCTCATTCAAAGTAGTATTCAATGCTTGAAGTGTAGCATTTATTTGTGTGATTGCAGCAGTATGTCTGTCTAACTGTTGTTGGACTTTCATAAGTGCATCATTATTATCACCTTTAGACATCTTCAAAACCTGTAAAAAATAAACACTCAACACTCAAAAATAAAAGTTAGCAAACCTCACCATTAATCACTCAAAAAGAAAAATCAAATTCTCAATGAGGTCGAATTCAACTTGTGAGTTCTTTATCAGAGTTTATATCAACCAATTAGAGAGTGTGAACCAAACTACCAAAGAATCCTAATTTGCACTAGGATGCCAAAAACTGACGAGACACCAATTGATTCGTGTTGCACCGAGGAAGAATTGGGCACACGTTTAAATCCTACTAACACAAAAAACAAGAAGGTGTTAGATATTGTAAAGGGAGAATAAAAAGCAAACAAATGAAAACCTACAGCTAAGAATCAATAAAAATTGTTGAAAACAGAAAACCCGAAAAACTGCGGAGTAACTTGACAACTTCGTTCGAGGTGTTCCCGATCTCAAAAAATCACAAAATTAAATCTGGAATGTCTTCAAATATTGAATTTTTGATCTGGAAAATTTGGGCACCAAATTCAACCCGCTGAATATTTTTTTAATTTTTTTATTGGATTTCATCTTTTTTCAATTTTTTGACTTTTTCGACTTATTTTTTTGCGGGAAATATTTTTTTATATTCAATAACAGTGCCAAAAATATGTATGTAAAATTTCAGATCAATCAGAAAACGTTTACCCACTCAAATGAATTTTTTTTCGAAAATTTTTCTCGGTAAAACTGCTGTTTGTAATTTAAAAAATAGAGATCAGTTTAGAAATCAACCAAGAACACCCAAAACGCCCAAAATCTGATACCAAATGATACGGGGTTGCGCGCGGACCAAGATCGAGTTGCCAAGTCACGAGAAACTCCTACGAAAACCCTAAACAATTAGATCTGAAACGAAACAGAAAATTAAAAGATTAGATTTTTGAATTTTCAGATCTGAAATAAAATCCCCAAAACAGTAAAGAATCAAATAGAGAATAGAAATAAGTGTTAATAAGGAATCTTGAAACCCTAGAAGAGATTGCGATTCTGCCCAATTGAACACCCAGATAGTTTTCCCCAAATTTCGGCAATCTAATTTCTCCCAAAAAAGAGTATGGATTAATCGGCAAGAACCCTAGAAATTGGGGATTTTTGGGCTAATTCCTTAAGATAGAAAAAGGCTGAAAACACAATAAGAACAGAAAATAAATTAGATAAATATTCGGCACAAGCAGAAATAAAGAAGAATTGACAGTAATAAATTAAAAGATAAGTCCTAAGAAGCCTTGAAATCTCGAAAGATCTCACAACTCCCTTCAAACGGCTCTAATCTCCCCTCCAAAGAATATCAATGGCAAGAAGAAGGTTGAAGATGGCTCCCACAATCACAAGATTGTTAAAACAACTTCTAAAGAAAACTCAAGAGAAAAATCTTGGAGAAAACTCAAAGAAAATTCTGCTCTCAACAAATCTGAAATTTTAATAATAATGATAAGTGTTTAACAAGGTGGACAGCCATGCCTTTAAATAGGCCTTATAACTAATCCTAATCTAATTAGAAAACTAAAATAAAAAAAACTCCTAATTATTTTAATATGGAAATTCGGTCAAAGGTCATTTTATCTGGGACTCTTGGACTGAATATTGACATAAAAATTTAAACTAAGTAAATAAATAAATAAATAAATAAATAAAAATAAAACTTTACAACTTGGGCCACTTTGACAATTTGGCCTGATTTTCAACTAAGTATGGATGGATTTCTTGATTGGGCTGGGAATTTGCTTATTGGGCCTCGCCTTCAAGAATTTGGGCTTTTGTGACTCGTATCACAAGGTGTTGTACAAGCTGTTTTGAATGGACCTACCAATTCAGCTACATTTGAGATTGTAAGGAGAAATGGTGATCCCAATAAAGTTCGCCTCAGAGCATCTAACGGTTTGTTCCTACAGGTACTTTTATTTGTTGCACTGACCTCGATTTTGCAATAACTTTCGATCCAAGTCATTGACTATTTTGGTTTTGAGATTAGGCACAATCGGAGACAAGAGTAACTGCAGATTATAGAGGCTCTAGTTGGGACGATTGGGATCCATCTGTGTTCAGAATGACAATTGTAACCACCTTACAAGGTGAATATCAAATCACAAATGGTTATGGACCTGATAGAGCCCCTCAAGTCATGCAGGTAATTAAGCCTCTTTTTGTACTCCTTAAACAAGTTAAAGCAAAGGGTACTTAACCATGGTTTTTCCAGGATCATTGGAATTCTTACATAACAGAACAAGATTTCAATTTCATGTCTTCAAATGGACTTGATGCCGTGAGGGTACCTGTAGGGTGGTGGATAGCACAGGATCCAAATCCCCCTAGGCCTTTTGTTGGAGGCTCTTCAAGAGCCCTCGACAATGCTTTCACATGGGCAGAGTAAGTAAAATAAATCTTCTAGGATCGAAACAAAAAGAAGACCCTTATTTACGTGCGAATTTGGTACAGGAAATATGGGATGAAGGTCATTATTGATTTACATGCAGTTAAAGACTCCCAAAACGGTAATGATCACAGTGGGACGAGAGATGGTTTTCAGGAATGGGGAGATTCCAACATTGGTGAGACTGTGGCAGTCATAGAGTACCTTGCAGCAAGGTTAATTAAGATCAGACTATGTCGAACCATGTTCTATTATATACTTTTCCTTATTTCACTTCATTTTGAAGGTTTAATTGTTGGACAGATACGGTGGAAGACTAGGCTTGGCTGCAATTGAATTGATGAACGAGCCACTAGCACCTGGTGTAACTTTCGATGCACTTGCGAAGTATTATAGAGCTGGATACGATGCCGTAAGGCAGCACACATATGCATATGTGATCCTATCAGCACGTTTAGGACCAGCTGATCCACAGGAGTTCTTCTCGTTGGCTAGTAGCATGAATCGAGTAGTCATCGATGTGCATAACTACAACCTGTTTTCAGATATGTTCAGCAGCATGTCCGTGCAACAGAACATCGATTATATCTATAATCAACGAGCTTCTGATCTCGGACGCTTGATCTCGGCTAATGGTCCCCGGGTTTTTATCGGTAAATTTGAGTCTGAAAAAACAGTTTAGTTTTAGGTATGCAAATGTAATAGGAATATGCATTTGAAAGATTTTTTTTTTTTTTGCAGGAGAATGGACAGGAGAATTTGGTCGAAACGATGCATCAATGGATGATTATAAGAGATTTGCCAGAGCTCAGCTAGATGTATATGATCCTGCAACATTTGGATGGGCATATTGGACTTATAAATGTGTGTACAACCATTGGAGCCTCAAGTGGATGATTGAGAATAACTATATAAACCTTAATTGACCACTATGATGCTGTTTTCTTTTCTAAGAAAGATTAGAATAAGATGTAACCTTTAGCATTTAAAAATGCTAATTTATATTTTATGCGTATTTTAACTAAGTTTATTTATTTTTGTTTTCTAATTGTTAGAAAATGATTTGTGCAATCATAATTAACAATATTAAATTAAAATTTTACACTTGAATTTAATTAAATAGGTAATTTTAACTGAATGAAAATAATTTTGTTGTAACGATGACAATCATTATAACAAAAAGAAGAGGATGGAAAATTTCAAACTCTCAAACAATTTTTGTTTGCAAATGGCTATGGTTGTAACGATATTATTATTTTTCGCTTGCTCAAATAATTTTTTTTTTAAAAATAAGATAAACAAAACAATGTTTGCAATTACAATAATACATCGCAATAACAATTAATTTTAAACCATAAACATAATGTTTTTACATCAATTATTATTTGTTTGGTTCGATTCTTAATTTATTCATATTAAATTTTTATTTTGAATTTTTTTGATTTGTTTTGACAAAATAAACATGAACTTTTCTTTAATTTTGTTTTTGAAAAAATATTTTGTATATATAATTTTTAAGTTATTTTCACTATTTTAAATATAAAATATTTATTTTTACATCACAAAAATTAAAATTAATTATAAATTAAATTAAATTAAATTCGGATAACCACAATTTTAAATTAATTTTTTTTTTAAAGTTTTTCTTGCCCAGCCCTAACCCCGTGAGGCAACTTATCACATTGCCATTGCATAATTGCTTGAACATCTCTAGAAATCAAGAGTAAAACCTCAGAGGCCCCCATGTGCAATGCTATAAGTTATTTAGACCCATGTGCGATGCTATAAGTTATTTAGACTCATGTGCAATGCTATAAGTTATTTAGAAAGTGCTTTTATATATGGTAAAGTGACGAAGGAAGAAAAAAAGCAGATGGCTTACTTATAATTTGACATTATGTATTTACTTATATAATCTGGAAGTGTGCCCCAAAATGTCGTAAACTTTCAAAGCAAAGGAAGGCTGAACATGGTTTACTTAGCTTTTCTCTTGTTTTTCAACCTTATGTCATGTTTTCCCTCTTCCCATGCACAAAATACAGACCTTAAGCTGCCATTGAGGGCTGTAAACCTAGGCAACTGGCTTGTCACTGAAGGATGGATGAAACCTTCGCGTTTTGATGGAATCATTAACAAAGATCTTTTGGTATATTTTACTATATGCAGACCTTTCCCTTTTCATTACTTTATAGTCAATTCAGTGAATTCCCATGTTTTTATTATGTTTAATTGATATAGGATGGAGCTCATGTTCAATTTCTCTCAACAAAGCTAAACAAGTATTTGTGCGCTGAAAATGGAGGTGGAACCGTCCTAGTAGCCAACCGCATCTCACCTTCTGACTGGGAAACCTTCCGTGTCTGTTCTCTCATCAGCTTTATGTTGTATATAACTTACATTTATATAGTTATTAAATAACTACAATTCTTAGATTCATTCTAATTTAGAACAATTCAAAAAATGCACCTTTTGTTTGATGCAGTTGTGGAGGGTGAATGAGTCGTACTTCAACTTGAGAGTGTTGAACAAGCAGTTCGTGGGATTAGGAAATCAAGGTGTAAAAGCTGTTTCAAATACACCTACCCATTCAGAAACATTTCAGATTGTAAGGAAAGATGATGCTCCCAATCGAGTTCGCCTTAAAGCATCCAATGGTTTCTTCCTACAGGTACTCTCTTGCACGGACTCCAATACGTAAATAGCTTTGATTAGTAAACCATGGATATATGTATTTGATAACATACATAATAAAGAATAAATGTTAGTTGAAGTCATTGACTATTTTGCTTTTTTCATATTGTAATTAGGTACAGTCGGAGACACTAGTAACTGCAGATTATACAGGGTCTAGTTGGGACGATAGCGATCCATCTGTGCTTAACATTGCAATCGTAAACACCTTACAGGGTGAATATCAAATCACAAATGGTTATGGCCCTGTTAAAGCCCCTCAAGTCATGCAGGTATGGCTCTTTTAACTCCTCAAACAACAAGTTATAGCCATGGTATTCGAAATGATTCTTTATGAAAACCATGGTTTCTTAGGCTCACTGGGATTCTTACATCACTGAGCAAGATTTCAAATTCATCTCTGCAAATGGACTGAGTGCCGTGAGGATACCTGTAGGGTGGTGGATAGCACAGGATCCAAATCCCCCTAAGCCTTTTGTAGGAGGCTCTTTAAAAGCCCTCGACAATGCTTTCACATGGGCCGAGTAAGTCAATGAAACCTTCTAGGATTGAGACAAAACAAGACTCTTGTTCTAAACAATCTAATGTTTTCGATGTCTGAAATTAATGCAGGAAATATGGGATGAAGGTAGTTGTAGATTTGCATGCAGCTAAAGCCTCACAGAACAGATTTGAACACAGTGGAGCAAGAGATGGTTTTCTAGAATGGGGCGATTCGAACATCGACGAGACCGTAGCTGTAATAGAGTTCCTTGCAGCAAGGTTAAAGATGACACTAACCACTTCCATGCCATGCCATTATCTATTACGTACTTATATATAATTGTTAGACAGATATGGTGGAAGTCCAAGTTTGGGTGCAATTGAATTGATGAACGAGCCTTGGGCACCGGATGTAACATTAGATGCACTTACGAAGTACTACAAAGCTGGATACGATGCCATAAGGAAGCACACAAATGCATATGTGATCCTATCAGCTCGTTTAGGACCTGCTAATCCAAAAGAGCTCTTCCCGTTTGCCCGTAGCTTGAATCGAGTAGCCATCGATGTGCATTGGTACAACCTCTTTACAGATATGTTCATCACCATGATTGTGCAACAGAACATCGATTATATCTATAATCAACGATCTTCCGACCTTGACAGCTGGATCTCGGCTGACGGTCCCCCGATTTTAATTGGTAACTTTAAGTTTTATAAGGTTTTAGTTTTAAGTATACAAATATAATAGGAATGAATTTGAATGGTGGTGAAAAACTGTTTCTTTGCAGGGGAGTGGACAGGAGAATTTGGTGCAAAAAATGGATCAATGGAAGATTATAAGAGATATACAAAGGCTGAGCTAGATGTATTTGGGGGTGCAACTTTTGGTTGGGCCTATTGGTCATATAAATGTGAGGAAAACCATTGGAGCCTCAAGTGGATGATTGACAACAACTTTATACAGCTTAATATGAGATGATTAAACACTTGACTAATTTATAATATAGTTATTTCTGTTTATGAACTATCAATATATTAAATAGACATTATGTTGAATTTAATTTTCTATCTATACCATAATATTGAAGTTGTCCCAAACTTTCATATGCTTCAATTGGAAATTTCATTTCGCAAATGTCGTTCAAGGTCATTCCATCATTAGCAAATAATGAAATAGGAAATATTTATATTAGTGTTGGTATTTTTTAAAATTTAATTTGTATTAAAAATTATAAAATTTTTATATATTAATAATTAATTTTCATGTATGCTAGATTATAACACATCTATAAACAAATTATTTGCATGTAAAAATCATATACCAATTTTTGATACACAACAATATAAACACCAATATAATTATTTGTTTTACGTATATAATGATGTTCAAAAACATTAACTTAATTTCTGGAAATATAGTGAGGCCATATTGTAATACTATTTAATTACCTATTTACAAACATTTTTCTTTACAACTCAACATGGTTGAACAATTTACTTAAAGGCTATTTTTGATAAATTAAATATTAAAAATTAAATGTTGAATTTAAATTATAAAATTTGTTTTGTGTATTATTAAAATTAAATATTAAATATAAATTAAATTTTTTGATAATAAATAATATAATCTTAGAATAAAATAAAATAAAGTAACTAAATTTATTCTTTATTAAGTGATAAAAAAGTCTCCATCTACTTATTATTTTTCATACTTTTTAGTTAAAAAAATTTCTATCAAATAATTTTCATCAAATGTACTTAAAAATTAAATTGTTGAAAATATTAATCTTCAGTCTAACCCTTCATAAAAAAGGGCCTAAAAATTACATCATTTGTTTTTAAGAAAAGAGTGGCATAAAAGCATGCGTGAATGATTTTTTGAATTGCTATTTCATTGGTAATATATACTAATTTTTAATGTTATGTATTAATTTTATGATTTGTATAATTTATTATTTAATTTAAAAAATTTATGTGTTGGTCTTAATTCTTAAACATAATGATTCATTTGACTCTCTAATTTTTATAAAATAAAATCATTTTACCTTTTTGATTAATTTTTTATCTCAACCCTTAAACTTGCGTTGTTTGTCAAATCACCTCAAAATAGATGAAAAAATTAACATTTGTAAACTTTGCTGACGTGGCATATATGTAGAATTCCATGTGGATGTCATGTCAACAATTAATTAATTTTTAAAATTTTAAAAAACTATAAAATTATTAAAATTATTAAAATATTTTTTAATATTTAAAAAATTAATTAATTGCTAATGGTATACATATGGACTACCATGTGAATGCTATGTCAACAAAGTTAACAAATTTTAACTTTTTCATTTATTTTGGGGTGAATTGGCAAACAATACAAGTTCAAGAGTTAAAAGAGGTAAAGAATTTAAATGGAGGGCTAAAATAATTTTTTAGTAAAATTAGAGAGCAAAATAAGTCATTATGCCTTCAATTTATTACATGTTTATTACAATTTGTCATAGTACTTCAATTTTTTTTTAAATATCTATGTGGGTATTTTAAATTTATATAATTTTTTTTATAATTAAGAGTAGGGATTAAATCTAAATTCTCGTGTTACAATACAAATACTCTTATCGTTAGACAAAAAGATTATTGGTAAATTTATATAAATTTTTACACATAAGTTTCATATATTCATGTTATTTTCATTTTATTTTTTATTTTGTGTCGCAACATAAATCATCTTATATTTTGTAAAGTCTAGTAAATGATATGTTTAAATCGGGTGGTTCACATGCTGAGTTACCAATCAATTTAGAATATTATTTAACCAGTTAAAAAAAAAGTTAGTGTATGTATGATAAATTGAAAAAATTTAAGTAATGAATTTTTATTATTAAATTTTATAAGTGATTTCGTAAATAAGTAAATATAAGTAATGAATATAATTATATTGTTTGATAAAAGTAAATATTAATTTTTTAAAAGTATTTATTTTTAATTTTAACCTTATTTTAGATAATTTTGATGAAAGATAAATATAGTAATTTAAATATTATTTTTAAATGATAAAGTAACTACTTACTTACTTATTTTATTTTATTCGAACACTTCAATTAATAAATATTTATATTAAATAAAAAGTTAAAATAATTATCAAACACATTATGTTGTTGAAAATTTTTACTTGGAATAAAATAAAATTTTTTAATAATTTATGAAAATTATTTTTATTTTAATTCTAAATGATGTATTAATTAAGTTGATTTTCACTGTTTATTGAGAAGTTAATTTAGAATTCATATCAATTTGGTGTAGGAAAACATTTAATTTTTTAATATTTTGAAGGGGGAAAAAAAAAGACACCTCCTAATATATAAAAATAATACAAATTTTAGTATTCATAGGTCGTCTCTGTGTAATTTGATCGTAGCATCTTGCTCGATTATTTGTCAACAAAAATGTTATGAAATAAAAAATAATTTGGTTAGAACGATGACGATGATTACAATGGCGATGACTATAATGAATTTTATTTGGTACCCGACCATTGAATAAAGTACTACAGGCAAGCATAAATAACATGGTCTAACCAAAGCCCTTTACAGTTTCACTTGATTTCAAACTCGAAGTCTCCGCCACTACTACCAGCTTTCTATTCATCGCTCAACCCAATGGCAGTCGCTTCCAACTCGCTCGTTTCTTTCATCCACGGCTCATTGAGTCAACCCGGAAGGACCTCCCACTTTCTTCCTTCACCTTCTCTTTCTTTCCCCGGATCTCGCTCGCTCTCTCTGAAACTCACCCGCCGCTCCAACTCGCCCCTTCTTTGCTCTTTAGATGCAACCAACGCCACAGATAAGGACACCCCAATCGAAACAAGTAATCTCTTTTTTTTCCCCCTTTTTTACTCTCAATTTTCAGTTTTTGAAATCTTTATGTTCTAAATAAAATCTGGGTTTTTTTTGCCCCTTGATTTTTCAGGGTTCCCAGCTTATCCAACTGTGATGGACATCAATCAAATAAGAGAGATATTACCACACAGGTGAACTAATTTTATTATTTTTTAAGCTTTTCTTTTGCTTGTTATTGATATATGTTTATTGGGTTCTTTTTTATTTGGCTTGTAGATTCCCATTCTTGTTAGTGGATAGAGTGATAGAATATAATCCAGGGGTATCGGCTGTTGGTATAAAGAACGTGACCATAAATGATAACTTTTTCCCTGGACATTTCCCTGAGAGGCCCATAATGCCTGGTGTTCTCATGGTTGAGGTATTTCTTTTTCTCCTTTTTTTTCTGAATTATTGGAAATTTAATCACTTTGTTTATGATTTAAATTTTGACTTTTTTTTATAGTAGGAACTGGATATAGGATGTATGTAAAATGTTGTTTAATTTTTATCTGATAACTTTTTAATTATTAATCTAACAAAGGAGGTGGTAGGCTGGTCCTGCTTTGTGATT
The DNA here is from genome assembly GCF_007990345.1 of Gossypium hirsutum. NCBI lineage: Eukaryota > Viridiplantae > Streptophyta > Magnoliopsida > Malvales > Malvaceae > Gossypium > Gossypium hirsutum. The sequence goes on from NC_053425.1 coordinate 98,840,782, forward strand.
ACCTAAGTTGTAATTTTTAATATCAACAGTATTAATAATGGTGAGGGTGTGTAATCAAATCCCGGGCTGAGCTATGCTCAGAAGCTGGCACTTGACTTAAAATCCGAGGCTCAAATCTCAGCTCAGTTTGGATTGAATCTCAGTTTTAAGCTCCAGCTCTATTAACATTGAACTGCTTGAGCTTGTTCGATTAAGCTTATTTACTTGGTAAAAGTTGATCTCAATTCCCTTGCTCTACTTCAAGCTTGATTATTATACATTTGTTCCAAATTTACTTAACTAATCAAAGCTTCATTAATCAATTAATGTTTCTCAATACATAATCTAGCATCTTTCTATAATTGGATTTTTAGGAATGTGCAATGTTTCTCTCCCTTTTTCTTATATATATATAGAGAGAGAGAGAGAGAGAGTTTCTTTTACATTATTCACTGGATAACTAGTTCTGCATTCTGAATGTCAGCAAGTTTTGACCTTAAAGATGCTATTTTTGCTATGTAAATAGGTTCTTGGATTATTCAGTTTCCAAAAATTAACTCATTAAGATCTCTATGAACTATGATCAAAGATATTGCTATTGCTACCTGCATGCATGAAACCGCAGATGTATAATTCTAGCCAGTTTGGTTTTTGGTCAATACTCCATAGCTCTGCACATAGTAACTTTCACCCTTTTTTTTTCTTTTTTGGTCATACCTCATTTTTCAATCACATAAATAGAGTAGGGTATAGATAATCTTAGTGCTGAGGTAAAATATGGTTGCATGAAGCCTTGGTAGCAGTTTATGACGACATAGATGTAAAACTAGGGGCTTGACTACATAGATTTGTTAGGGAATTAGCTGTGAAGTCTCACCCCTGAGGCGCTATTGGCAGCTGACATGAACTTGCGTAGAATATGTTAGCATTAATAAGTACTATCAATATATTTTGATTCTTTTCTTATTCAATGCATTTTTTTCTTGTTGAAAGTCAAGCTTAATTAAGCTCATTGCACATGTTCTGAAAATTGTGGCTTGATTTTATGCCATTTGAGATCCTTGTTTCTTCATATAATGTCTCGCTTTTTGGCTACTATGTACTTTTATGCATTTACATCCTTTGATATACTGTGTTATTATTTTTTCAATTTTATACTTTTTGCACCTCCTGATAGGAATTCTGTCTGAGCAAACTTTGAGTTACATGATTGGTAATCCCCCTCAATGCAATGTTTTATTCTGGCTGTGCTTGGGAGCCACTCCTTTAACTTGAATGATAATGCAAAGGAACTAAGAATGATGTTTTACACCACTTGTTTATGGCCTTTTTTGCATCGGTTTTGTTCCAAATTAGTAATGGTGTCATAATGTCACCTCATTTCAGGAGATTTACTGTTCAATATATATATATTTTTTTATTCTCGAAATCAACATTAAATTGGCTTGATTTGATTGTCTGCTACTTTGCCTCTTTGTTTTATGCAAGTATTGTGGTATGGTCTTTGACTACTGCTGTATATCTTCTTTCATTCTTCTGTTTATTTCTAAAATTAGCTATTCTATATTTGTAACCAAAGTTTTGACCATTACCAAAGCCTCCTCTGCCAGTGCTACTTATTTACATCAAAGTCATCTTTATAGTTGCTTAGGGTACGCTTTACCTTTTAGCATTCTTTATCCTGAATAACGTGTGCATAGGAAGGGAAAATACAAAGGCAATTAGAGAAACCACGTGGAGCATGGAACAAATGTGTTGATGGAGATGATCTTGGTGTTTCTACTATTGTTGGCTCATTCACGATCAGAATGATTAACTTTGTCAATCTAGTAACCTAGAAAAGAGATGAATGCTCTGTTAGCACCCACAATCTTTTAATCCAATAATTCTTGAACTCTATTTCTTCTTGGTTTCTTACCTCTCTCTGTCCACCACATGTTTTGGTGGACCTTAAAGGTTGGCGGCTTCATGTTACCATGAAGATACCCCAAGGCGGCCTAGGTTACCAAAACATGTAGACTCTTGTTGCAGGGGTACTAAAAATTCGAATTGATAAAGATGTTTGTTATTTAGATGACCAATTTCCTGAATACCACACTGATAATTTCATTTTTAGTATTATTAAGTACTAACAGAAAACAATTGCTTGGTCTAGGCGATGGCCCAAGTTGGAGGTCTAGTTATGCTGCAACCTGAGGTGGGAGGTTCTCGGGAAAACTTCTTTTTTGCTGGAGTTGACAAAGTAAGGTTTAGGAAACCAGTCATTGCAGGAGATACTTTGGTTATGAGGATGACACTTATTAAGCTGCAAAAGCGGTTTGGAATCGCAAAGATGGAAGGGAAAGCATACGTTGGAACTGACTTGGTATGCGAAGGTGAGTTCTTGATGGCTACTGGTAGTACTTGATTGTCTCAGTATTTTATACTTTGTGTATCCACTAATTTTCGGGGAAATCACCAGCCGTGTTGTACCCGACGCTTTTGTTCTGTATGCATCCCTTTTTAGTGAGATTTTCATTGGGGTTTTTTTCGACGACAGTATGTTTGTAAGTTTCTTTGTACTTTGCAGACAAAGAAAAAGGTTTTCTTGAGGTTTCTTCTATATGTTTGTAAGTTTCTTTGTACTTTGCAGACAATGAAAAAGGTTTTCTTGAAGTTTCTTCTATCATTTCATGTAGACTGAAATCAGTTATCAGTTATGAAAAAAAGAGGTTTAACAATTTGCAGTGACCATTTGGTACTATCAACTATGATGTGGAATATATGCAGTGTTCAATTAATTTTATCATACATGTAAACTATTGGGTTATTTCTTGAGGACTAGGTACAGATGAGGAGAAATAAATGCCTAACCCTTTTCCATAAATTCACTGCTATGGAATTATAAGTAATAATGCTGAAAGGACTATAATTGCAGGGGTGAGACATTTTTTATTTGGAATAGAACCTGAACTCGGCTCAATTATTATTTAGTCTAGTTATCAAATGATCCGAATTTAATGCTTGATTCGAGTAGTGGGTAATTCCATTCGAGTATTTTTTTTTAGTATTTAAATTTTGGTAAAAAGATCTTTTCAGTTCATGCGAATTTTGAAATTGGGTAAATTGGTCCCTCTTAAAAAAATTAGAATTTATTAATTTTGAAAGTAAGCAATTAAGGATAATTAATCACAATATTAATGTGTTTCATGAGTTGTATATAATTTTGATTGGTATTGTAGCAAATTTAGTCTTCTATGTTTATATATTTTGTCATTTTGACCTTAATTTTAAAATTTTCAACAAATTCAACCTTAATATTTACACAAATGTTGTTAGATAAATTTATTAAATTAGGACCAAATTGACAAAATATGTAAACTTTGAGGGCTAAAATTATTATTATATCAATTAAAATTATGTACAATTAATTATTCTTAATTGTTCACTCTCAAAATTGATAAAAATTAAATTACTTTGATTTTTTTTAGAGTTCAATTTACTCAAGACGAAAGAAATCTTTCCACCTAAAATTTTTAATTAAAGTTGATATACAAAAAATATAAAAAAAATTAAGTTTGAAATCAAATAAGAGAATGTAGCTCATTTTTTTTTATTATAATCCAACAAGTACACACTTCATTGTTGGACTTGACTGCTACATTTTTGGATTGACCTATAGGTATATTTGATGAAATTTTTTAACATATATGGATTTTGTTTTAAATTCTATATAGTTTCTTGAAATAAACACTTTATCAAATATTATTTTTATAGCTTTTAAGTACAAATTTATTAATAATCTCAACATTTGTAATCCTAAATTTATTTCTAAAAAAAAAAACCCAAAGAAGGGGTTATCACAGATGTTGTGAGGGTGTCCTAATGTTGGCTCCCAATGATGTAGCTGATGAATGCATTTAACCATTTTTTTTTTTAACTTTTTTGCACACAAAATGTAGTGGGACTTAGTGGTAGGAATAGACTATGTCTTTCATACACCCATTGAGGCCGCTTTACCTTTATTTTGCTTTTAAGTTGGTAGGAGACATCAATTATCACATCTTTTGTTATAATGGAATCTCTTGCTCTACACCCATTCACTTGTTTACATGTGTTAACATCCCCCCATCTTTGTATCACTGAATGACCCTACTGCAACAAGTATTGCTCACCACTGCCAATATTTTATGTAGTCAAGTTTAATATCTTTCTGTTTTAAGAAAAAAGAATGTACCCCCTGGATTTTGATTAACTGTGGTGAAAGTTGATAGCATTTCATATCAAATTTCTTCATCTTGGACCCCCCATTTTTATTTTTTCTTCATCAGTGAGAAATTTTCATTTTCATTCAATAAAATTTCACTTCCATTATGATTCACACTTCATTGTTTTTAGTCAATGGACATAAAGATTTCACACTCAGCCCTCAAATGTCAATCACTAGAAATTGACATGCATTTGTGTTATTATTACCCGGTTTTCTTCTCGAAAGTTGTTAATAAGAATGTGATAGGTGATACATTGGGTAAAATAAGATGAAATTATGAAAAAAAAAATTGTAATTTAAAGAGAAATACTAAAATAAAAAGGAAAGTGAGTTGGCAAATGGAGGTAGGAGATTGGTCACCACCTGGAACCTTTGAAATCTGCCCTTAGAGCCATAATAATGGCAGGTCCATTTCATGTGACCACACTACAGCTTGATTGCTTGTTTTATTTAGGTTCCTAAATTTGCTATTTTATTTGGTACGAGTATTTTAAAGATATTTATTTATGGTAAAAATATAAAATCAAATATATATTGATAATTCTGTTTATCTTTTTTAATACATTAAATATTACATATAATAAGATTAAAAATGCTAATACACTTCTTGAAAATTATGTGTTCAAAAGAATTTAAGTGGGTAATATTATTTATATGAAGTAATTAGATGTGAATGTTAAATGTATGAACTTAAAAAAAAATCATTAATAAAATCGTTATTTATTTATGTTTTTTTTAATATAATTTCATCATATATGTACTTTTGACACAATATCTAGAATTATACAACCCTTCCTCAACTCATAAATGATAGAATAATGTGCTTCAACACACTTAAACTCAAGTCTTCTTACATTGATAATAATACACATGTCAATCGAACTAAAGCTTAATCCACATTTATTTACATTTTTACATATTTGGCTTTTATGAGAACAAAACTGTGGGCTAGACCTAGGGAAGTCCAATAATTGACTAATAATTGCTAAAATAAATTTTGAATAATATATTGATTGATCAATATTCATACAATATTAATAAAATTTTGCTTCAAGTAGTGATTATAATTTTTTTATACTAAAATTGATATAATTTTATAATGATAAAAATTTAGTCGTATAATCCTACACAAAGCCAAGAAAACATCTCATTATAGTTCTTAGTTTTTCTTTTCATTAGGAGGAAAAAAAAATATAAAGATAACATAGGATTTAAATTCAAAGAATTAAATTCAGATTTTCTGGATATTACATATTAAAAATAGTTTGGGGAACTAATTAAATTAAACTTAGAATCATATATATTTATAAATATAGTTTTTAGAAAAACATTATAAATATTTTATTAATAAATAAAATACCTATTTTTTTCTTTGTCTCTTTTCTTTTTTTTTCTTTGTTTTTTTTATTATTTTATAATAAGTTATTAGCACGGTCTTACTCAGAAGTGATAGTTTTTTCGTATCGCTGATCAAAATTATAATCCATGATTTCCAATCTTAAACGATAAGATGTAAAGTATTACAGGAAATTTCATTTTTAATATTTCATATCTGATTAATTTTTTTATTTAGCTAATTCATGATTAATTATAATTGTTTTAATTAATTTATTTTATTTTTATATTTTAAAGTGATAAAAGATTTGATCTCAATATAAATCTTACTCAGAAGTTATAGTTGTTAAGTATCAAAGATTATATTTATTCATCTAAGGCCTTAGACGAATGATGAAAATTTTAATAGCAGTATTGTAACGCCTCAAAAATTTGAACTTTTGTTTGATAAATTCTATCATTAAATATATGTTTGCTTTAGTGATTTAGAGCCTAAATTGTATGTGTGAGATTTGTCAAATCTTCATCACTGAGCTTTCATCTTAAATTTAATTTTGTGTAAATTTATATCAATAATGAGTATGTTAGTTCAATAATTAAGCTTCTATATACTTTTTTGGTCTTGTGTTCAAGTTCTTGTGCAAACAGTAGGAAAATATTTGATACTATTTTTTGGAATCAGATTTATAATTCTTTTTATTGATTGATTTTGCTTTTTCCCCAAAATCCTTATTTTTTTATGTTTTGAAATTTTCTTTTCTTTCTTTTTCCGTTACTGTCATTCATTCTTCCTCCTTTTTTTTTCTTATTATTTCTTTTATTAATTTTTTGGTTGGGTTGTCGAGGAATAAGGTTGTTTCTTGTTCGATTGAAAGGCTAATAGCATAAGTTCTGTTGTTGTTTTCTTCTGTTTTCGCCCGACTTTGTCTATTCTTGTTGAGATTAAACATTATTGCCATTTCGTTTTGAACTTCCTGTTAAGTAACATTCCCTCATCGAATTAGGTTTATGTGTTGTTGTTACGTGCGAGGGTAAGCATATAGTTTTTTATTTGGGCTTCCGTGTTGAAGTTATTTGAAGTAATTTCAGTTTGGATGTGAATTTAGCATATTTGGTTGCAAATAAATTGTTTGATTGGGCAATTGAATGCCATTTTTAGGTTCTGGAATCAACACTGTTCTTCTGTACCGAAATCGCATCAGGTGTGTAACGAAAACTTGAGAATTTTGCAATCGAAGAAAGCTGAAATTCACGGCTACCGACACCACACGGTCGTGTGGTAAGCCGTGCAAGACATTGACATAGGTCACACGGGCGTCTGCCCAGACTGTGTTAGAGATTGTTTTGATTTCTGAGTTACACGGGCGCGTGTCTAGATCATATAACTCTCTGACTTAAATCACAATGCCATGTACCAGGATGTGTGATTGTAACAGCCCGATTTTAGTTAAATCGGAACAGTGGTTTTGAAACCACAAATCTGAAGTCAAAAAATTCTTTTAATATTATTTTATGTGTTTACAGCATTTGATTATATATGTGTGAAAGTTTAGTGTGCTAATTTTATCGTTTAATAACTCAATTTGAGAAAAAGGACTTAATCGCGTAAAATATAAAACTAGCATGCTATAAGTTAAAAATGTCTATTTGCTATGAGGCATTAAATGAAAGATCCTTATATTGATATTAAACCATTGAATGTGACAATGGACAATTATGGACATTCATTATAAGTTTGATTAATGTTTTAATTAAGAGCATTTTTGTAATTGTGAAAATAAAGGTTAATTAAATAAAACAAAATGGATTTTGGTTGTCATTTTTCACCATATTGCCGAATTTACAAAGAAAAAGAAGGTTTCTATATTCATCTAGGGTTCAACCACATAGATCATTGATTTAAAGTATGTTTTTGCTCTGTTTTTGATGATTTTTACATTTTTGTGATCGTTGTTTTAAGCACTAGCTAGCCCATGGCTCAATTTTTAAAAGTGTTGATGATTTTTTAAAGTGCCATTGATGAATCCATGGGTTTTATGATGTTTGATAATGAATTATGCAAGCTTGGTGTTTGATATACATGTTTTGTAAAGTGATTTTTGACAAAAATGTCTAAATAGAATTAAATTGTAAAATTTGCAAATTGAGGGGTCAAAATGTGAAATAAGTGAAAGATATGGGCTTATATGAACTAAGGGAATATTTGGCCAAGCATGTGTATAAGGAAATTATGTATATTTTGTGTTTTGTGAAATAAGGACTAAAATGTTAAAGTGTGAAAATATAAGGGCCAAAGTATAAAAAGGCCTAATTTGTTATTGTGGATTGAATTGATTGAATGTGTGATTAAATTAGTGAAATTTGAATTTATTTAGATCAAGAACGAAAGAAAACAAAATTAGATTGGGGGAAATCGAAAATGGTTGATTAGTAGTTCAGAACCGTTCGTATCCGTACGAGGTAAGTTCATATGCAAATAAATGCTTTTTGTAACAACCCATTTTTAGGGGTAATTGGAATAGTGGTTTTGGGACCACAATTCGAAGTCAAAATATTTATTTTATTACTTTAATAAGGTTTACAGCATGATAGAGTTATTATATGAAAGTTTCGTAAAGAAATTTTACCGTTTAAATACTTAATTTGATAAAAAAGACTAAATCGCGTAAAACGTAAAAGTTAAGATTTATTAGTTAAATGCACTAAATCATTATGAAATAAATTATTTAAGGTTTTTATGCTACAATTAACCTTTTTATAATGCAAGTGGACGGTTTCATGCATGAATTAGTGAGATTTTAATGTTTTAAACAAAGGGCAGTTTGGTAATTTAGGTAATAAATAAAGATTTAATGAAACAAGCCAAAGTTCTTTCTAATTGTCATCTTCATAACCGAAATGGAGAAAGCAGAACACCATTTTTGTTCATTCAAGGTTCGGCCAAGCTCCATTTATGCATGTAAGCCCATTTTTATTTGGTTTTATTTGGTTTTTAATAATTTCTATATTTTTGAGCTCGTTGCAGCTTAATTTAATTAGCCCGTATCTCCGTTTTCAAAACTTCTATAGATTTTGAATGATGCCATGGTTGAATGCTTGGTTTTTTAGATGTTTCATGATAGAATATTAATGTTTGAAGCTAGATTAACAAGTTTTATAAAGTGATTTTTGACAGAAATGTCAATTAAGGACTAAATTGAGAAAAGTATAAATTGAGGGCTAAAATTTAAACTAAATTGAAAATATGGATGGAAAATTCGGCTAGCTTGGGTTTTTGCTTAATTTCATGAAATTGTGATTTAATGTGATAAGGATTAAATTGCAAAAATATGGAATAATAGGGTCAAAAGTGTAATTTTTGCCAAAATTTGTAAATTGTGTTAAATTGAATGAATTAATGATGAAATAAGTAAATTTTGTTATTATATAGATTGAGAAAAATGAGATTTGGATCTAGAACGGGAGAAAATAAAGTATCAGACTAGCCAATCTGTTCCGTCATATTAACGATCGAGGTAAGTTCGTATGCAATAAGCATTGTTATATTTATGCTTTTAATGCTTTGATATCATATAAATTTTATATACGTGACTATTATTATGTTTGATGACATATCGGCTAAATATGACACTTAGTGTGTAGTTTGGTATAACTTCGTCTAAATTTGGCACTTAATGTGTGATTTGAGATAGCTTCGGCTATGTACAGCACTTAGTATGCAGGACATCAAATATGACACTTAGTGTGCGAAATATTGAGAATGGAACTTAATGTGCGAGATATTGAGAATAGCACTTAGTGTGCAAAATATCGAATGATTCAACGGGCATAGTCAAGAGAGAATTAAAGTACGGATGGAATAAGTAATACAGGTACGTACAGAACTTACATGAAAATCGAATGAAAGTAAATTGGTGAGTTCATATTGTATTATGTATATTAAAAAAGAAAGAATTAAGTATAAGTATGTTTCATGTTAAAATGTGTTTATTTGACTATAATGAAGTATATATTGAATGTTATGTGATATATGAATAATAGTTGTTTAAACTAAATATATACAAATGCCAATCAACTAATAAGACCATAACCGTGTTATGACACGTGAAAGAAGCATGGCAGGGTTTTGGCAATGTATGTGTAAGACCATAGTTGGACTATGGCATCGGGAAATCGATGAAATTGTAAATAGAAAGGTATCAATACAGGTATGTATGGAAAACTACTCAAGTATTAAGTTATATGAAGTTAAGAACTTGTGAATGAAGATATGAATAATCTAATGTTAGCTCATGAATTGTTGCTTTAAATCTTAATGATTTATCTATTTCGAATTTCTATATGAAGGTTGTGATCATTTTAGGATCACGTACGAACTTACTAAGTTGTGAAGCTTACTTTGTGTTATTTTTCTATGTTTTGTATTGTTTCGGACGTTCGCTCGGGTTGGAAGTCGGCGGAGATCGCATCACACTATCTGAATTTTAATTTCGGTATTTATATACTGGTGACTTGGTTATATGGCATGTATAGGCTTGAATCTTTATGATAAAGGTGTTAGTTATTCATTTGGTTATTTTATATGGCTTATTAATGACTTATGTTTGATGTGTAATTTGCCTTGTGTAATGGCATAATTTGGTATGGTTGGTGATGGTTTAAGATGATTATTTGGTTAATTGGTTTATGATAAGTATTTACTTATGAAAACCATGGATTTGGACTTAATAAATGAAGGGCTAACAGATGATTTATGAGTCAAGCTTCGTGTGTGATTGATGGTAGTAAAAATACATATTGAAATAAGTTGTATTGATAAGCATGATATGTGTTTTGGTATATGATGGAGTAGGTGTGAAATGAGAAATGAATCATGCTAGTTTTGGTATGTGTTTTGTACAGGAAATGGTATTGATTTGAGTATATAAATGCTTGATTTTGAAATGGTTTATAATGTGTATTGAAATTGATGTTTATGCTGCCTAATTGTATGATAAAATGGTATCATTGTGGTTGTTTAGGTGTGCATGAGAAAAGGATGGCAAGTTGGTTTTGCAATTAGCCTATTTTTATCCACACGGGCAGTGACACGGGCGTGTGTCTTAGCCGTGTGTGACACACAGTCATGTTACACAGCCATGTGTCCCCTGGGATAGTCCTTCGAATTTAAGTCAGTATACCCTACAGGTTTGGCATGGCTTAGACACACGGGCGTGTCTATTGGTCGTGTGTGACACATGGGCTGGCATATAGCCGTGTGGCCTGCTGTGTGACCAAGTCAATAAAATCCTTAATTTTCCCACAGTCATGGCACACGGGGTGTCTCCGGCCGTGTGTGACAAGTTAGTATGTATGCCCTGTTTTCCATGGCTTGTGACACGGGCGTGTCTGGTGACCGTGTGAGGCACACGGCCTGTTCACACGGGCGTGTGACCCTTATATGTTTGAAAATTTTCTAAGTTATTCCAAAGTTTGCAAATGTTACTGGTTTAGTCCCGAACCACTTCTAAGCATGTTTCAAGGTCTCGTAGAGCCTTACAAGGGACATTGTGAATGTTTTGAATGGATTTCGATTATGAATGCTTAAATGTATGTGAACGAGATGTGTTATCCGGTAATGCCTCGTAACCCTATTCTGGTAACGTATACGGGTTAGCAGTTGAATTATATGTGTTCACTTACCATTGAGATATTATGAATGTTGAATGAGCTATTACGAGCAAGAATCTACTAAGTTTTTGCATCCGAATGTCCCGTACGAACCTTAGGAATAGCATAGGATACGAATGTCATGACATTAGGTTATCGAGATGTGATTACATGTAAGATCATGTCTGGGACATTAGCATTGTATTGAGATTACGTGTAAGACCATGTCTGGAACATTGACATCTTATTGTGATTTCGCGTAAGACCCTGTCTGGGATAGTGGCATTGATATGTATTTACATGTAAGACCATATTTGGGATATGGCATTGTACGAGCTTGTGTGATTTCCGAGTATCCTTACCGATTCCGAATGGTTTAACGAGCAAAGTCAAGTTGAGAAAGATTATGTGAATGAGCTAAGTGGTTCAAATACGTATGAGATTCATACGAGCATTGAGATGAGAAGCAATTGATGAATTTACATGTAAATGTGAATAACTATGCACTGAGAAAGGTTTGTGTATCTATATGTGCTTATACATGAACTACAATTACTTATTAATGGATTCAAATATGATATTGTATATGACTTACTAAGCTTTTAAAACTTACGTTGTGTGTTCTTTCCATGTTTTTATAGATCATTCGAAGCTAGCTTGAACTCTGAGATTGTCGGGAAACGTCATCGTATTATCGATCATCTCGTTGGTATTTTTGGAAGCTTTGTATATATGGTATATGACATGTATAAGCTAGTGTCATTTTGATATGTTTTGTGATAAGATTTTAGCCATGAGATTTGGTTTGCTTTTGGTTGGAAATGTTGGTATGTATTTGGCCATTTAAGTTGGCCTAAGTGATGAGTTTGATAAGTTGATTATGTGATGTATATGATGCCTTATGTATGGCTTGATTATGTGATGTTGAAATGGTAAGTTATGTGGCATGAAATAGGTAAAAATGTGATGATAGAATGCATATGATGTTATGCAAGTTTAATGATCTTGGCATAATGATTTGGTAGGTTTTGGTTGTGGAATTGGACAGTTGAAATGGTTGTATATAGATGGCATGATATGTATATGAATTGGTATGTTTTGGCTGCCTATTTATTTGTTGTGTTGGTTTCAAATTGGTTGCTAAGTGTGCATGAAATTAGGGTGGCAAATTGGTTTTGCAAATGGCTTATTTTTGTCCACACAGGCAGAGACACAGGCGTGTGTCTCAACCGTGTGTGACACACGGTCATGTTACCCGACTGTGTGTCCCCTGGGGTACCCTTCTAATTAAAGTCAGTATACGCTACAGTTTTGACACAGCCTTGACACACGGGCGTGTCTATTGGCCGTGTGTGGCACATAGGCTAGCACATGGGTGTGTGGTTGGTCGTGTAACCCAAGTCAGTAAACCCCTTAGGTTTCACACGGCCGGGCACACGGGCTTGTCCTCAGCCATGTGATGCAAGTCAGTATGTATGCCCTGTTTTCACAAGGTCTGTGACACGGGCGTGTGACCCTTATATCTTTGAAAATTTTCTATGTTTCTCAAAGTTTGCAATTGTTATCAGTTTAGTCCCGAACCTCTTTTAAGCATGTTTTAAGGTCTCATTGACCTAAATAAGAGACGTTGTGAATGATTAGTATGGACTTTGATCATGATGGCGTAAATAGATGTGTATGACGTGAATTATCCGGTAATGCCTCGTAACCCTATTTCGATGACAGATACGGGTTAGGGGTGTTACAGTGACAGTCCGTGTGAGGCACTGATATGAGCTATACAACCATGTGCCAGGCCGTGTGGGCCACACGGGCTAGTCATGTAAGCCGTGTGAATCTACATGGGCGTATGGACTTAAAATTTAAATATTTTCCTATGACCGTTAACGTTAGTCGAATCAAACGTAGGCCTTCTGTAGGGTCCGTATGATCTAAATTAGGCTATATAACTTGGGATTTGATGACATGGTGATGAAAATCCGTTATCTATATGTATATCTGATGTGATATCTACTATATGAGTATGATTTGCACTATCTGAATATAATATGAATTTATATCATTATATGCGTATCTTCAATCTCTGGTAGCTCTGCATTTGCATTGGGTTGGGATTTTTTTTAAAGGAGGAAGTGTGGCAGTTTAATAATCAGCCGATTTTGATGGCTAAGCCACACACACACACACACACACATACACACACACACACACACACACACACACACACACACACACACACACACACACACACACATATATATATGATTTTGACAATTTATCGCACTTTAATCTGGCAACTAGTTTGTAATTATTCTAAAACGTGACATATAGTCACTCTGCGATATGTAGGGATGGATGGGTACTTGATACCCTATATGGCGTGTAAGGATGGATGGATACAGTGTATAGCAGATAGGAGTAGGTTTATGCATTTGTATCTGATAACCTCTATATATGTATTTATATCTGATAAGCTCTATATATGTATTTATATCTGCCTCTAACATACTTTGTTTCTATTTCCGTTCCTGAATCAAAAAACTGCCTGAATAATAATATCCTGAAGCATGTTTGTTATTATTCCGCTTAATTGATTAGATAGGTTACACATTAAGTTTGTAAACTCATTTTGTCTGTTTGCTTGAATTTTAAGAAATCCTTAAGCTTAGGCGGGTTGGTATTTCAGGAGTTCGATCATTCCATTTAGACTTTCTATTATTTCTATTCTAGCTTTATACTTTTGCAAACTTTGTTTCTAACATACTTTGTTTATGTTTCCGTTCCTGAATAAAAAAACTGCCTGAATAATAATATCCTGAAGCATGTTTGTTATTATTCTGCTTAATTGATTTAATAGGTTACACATTAAGTTTGTAACCTCATTTTGTCTGTTTGCTTAAATTTCAAGAAATCCTTAAGCTTAGGCGGGTTGGTATTTCAGGAGTTCGATCATTCCATTTAGACTTTCTATTATTTCTATTCTAGCTTTATACTTTTGCAAACTTTTCAGGTTGTTATTTTAAAGATGAGATTTTTTGTTATGGTTTACTTGTGTCTGTTTAAATGAATTGGATTTTTTGAATTTTAATTTCAAAAGGTTGGAATTTTCAAAGTAGTTATTATAACTCTCTAGATTTGGCCATAACATCTAGATTTAGTGGTATCAGAGCCAGATTGCTAAAATTAGGTTGTGATTTTTGGGCTCTCGTTTTTATAAAAAGTGTTTTTGAATGAAATATTTATCGGATTAACTCTGAAAACTGATTTTATAAAAGACTGAGTCTCTGGCGCCAAACCTGTACGTACTTCTGCTTTAGCTATGCTATTTGGCTATGCTATTTAGCTAGAAAACACTGTAGTGATTAAATTTACTTGCTTTAGTTAAAGACCATAGCAATATTGGAAAGTATTCTAATATGAATTGCCATAAGACATCTTGTAACGACCCGAAATTTACGGTTATCGAAAAGTGCATTTTTTTGTCTCCGTTTTCAAAAAACAGATTCGTAAATATTTATTAAAAATATTTACGAAGTTAGTTATGTGGTTAATTAGGTTTTAATTAGGTTAATTTGTTTAAATTAAGAGTAATTATCTATAAGGATTAGATTACATAAAGGGTAAAAGTTGAATTATAGGCTAGAGAAAATTGAAAAGACTAAATTAGTAATTAAGCCATGAGTGACAAGTGTGTGGTAATAGTGAAATACGTGTGGTAAAATAAAATATATATATTTAAATAATAATCTATTTACTTATTATTTAAGTAAATGTTATATTATATTATATTAACATATTATATTATAATAGAAGAATAAAACAAATAAATGAAACAAAAAGAAAAAGAAAGAAACAATAACAGAATAGAAAACGAAATAGAGGAGAAAAAGGAAAGAAAGAAAAAGAGAAAGAAAAAGGAGAAAAGCTTAGGGTTTTAAAGTTCAAACTCAAATTGGTAAGTCAATTTAATCCATTTTCTTATAATTTTGATGTTTTTAGAATCCTAGAACAAAATATTACTTGATTTATGTTGAAATTTTAGAAGTTAGTGAATTTTTAGATGTTGTTCATGTTGAACAAATATCAGGGATTAAATTGATAGAATTTCAAGTTAGAAATGAAAAAAGGATTGAGTTATAAAATAAATCCTAAGTTTTGAGTAATAAGGACTAAATTGAGAGAATTTTGAAATTAGGATTATTGGTGAAATTTTAAAGTTGAAATTAGTCTAAAGTGGGATTTGAATGAAAATATGAAACTAGTTTTAAATAAAATAAAGTTAGTTTTGATTAGGGACTAAATTGAAATGTGAGAAAAAAATTGAATAATAATTGAAATATTTAATGTGAAATTGTGTGTATTAATGATTTTAAGTTGTTTTAATTTACGTAGGTAACGTTAAGTCGGAGACCTCGGCTAGGAAAGAAAAAGACAAGGTTAACGAGGAGTAGCTAGGGAATTACGATTTGTATTTCTACCATCCTAATTTAGTATTTTTATTTGTAATATTTTAAATTAATGTGTATGGTAAGTAATTAAGGTGGGTGTTGATTATTATTATTTGGATAATGAGTTGAAATTATATGAATTTGTGATTGATGAAATTATTAATTAATAATTGAAATGTCAATATTGTGGCAATTGAATATTGAATATTGGTTGTGTTGAAAAGTGAATTGAAAATCCTATTAACTGTATCGGGCTGAGTCGGATATAGTTGGCATGCCATAGGATTGGAAGAGTTCAGGGATACTTCAACCATGAGTCGATGAGACACTGGGTGTCAAATTATTACTTTGGATAAATTCGATGAGGTACTGGGTACCAACTTACTTCAGATTGGCCAATGAGACACTGGGTGTCAATCTATTACTTCAAATTATCCGATGAGGCACTGGGTGCCAAACTGGTGTGTTTTGGTTGGATCCGTGTATCCTTCTGAGTCCGAGTCGTGTTAATAGGGGTAAATGAATAATAAAGTCTTACAATTGATATTGAAATGAAATTATATGAGAAATGAAAGTGATATAGTAAATTGAAAATATAATGTGAAATATGTTGACAATACATGGAATATATGGGTTATATACTCATGAATTGAGTATGGTATGAAATGATGTATTCATGAATTAAGTACTGCATGACTGATGCCATTGTACGAATAAATATGGTTGATATGTGAATAAATATTTATATAATAATTGTGTGAATTAGGATATTGTTTAATAAAAAAATGATAGTTATGATATGATACTAGACATTAATGAGAATTGAGTATGGTATGAAATGATGTATCCATGAATTGAGTATTGCATGACTAATGCCATTGTATGAATAATATGGTTTGATATGTGAATAATCATTTATATAACAATTGTGTGAATTAGGATATTGTTTAAATAAAAAAAATAATAGTCATTATACTAGACATTAATATGTCCTTATAATTTAATTGTGCCTATTATATTATTTTGTTTTTAAATATTCAGATTACAGAAATAGCACTGAGTTTTTATTCGGATTATAAAAATACCACTGAGTTTTTACTCAGCATACGATTTTGTTTTCTGTGCACAGATCAGGTACAGTGATTTTGAAGAGTTGTAATTGAGGTTGTGAGTATCCATCTCATCACATCTCCAAGTGCCAAGAGGGTATGTTTCAAATTTTGAATAGAATGACATGTACTTAAGAAGATCAAGTATGTTCCAAATAGTAGGGACAAATATATAAGTTGTAATTTTTTTTAATGTCCAAATATATTAGTGATTAGCCAAAATATCTTTGGCACCAAATGTAATATTCCTATATTAGGTTCCTTAGGTCAAACCGAGTATAAGGGTGTTACATTTAGTGGTATCAGAGCTTTATTTTTCTGATTTTTGGGTAAAGAACAAGTCTAGAAGTACATGCTATATAAGATATATCAATCTGAATTGTTACTGATAAGGAAATAATTTTGAATTAGTTAGTAATGACTTAAGAGGGAAATAGATAAATACTGAAATTTGATAAAAACTCATTTTCTGTCATAGATATTGGAAGAAATGGCAATAAATCTGATATTGCCTGATGAGATAACAACTTCAGCACAAAAGGAGAAAGTTGATAGGATGATGAGAGAAATGCAAGATTATAGAATGAAACCAGAAGAAGACATTGTTCAACACCTTATTACTGTAAACTGAAAGATGCAAGAAGTGTTATGGAAGGGTCATGAACTGATTAGAAAGAATAAGGTACAATACTTGACCTTTAGAGGGACATTAATAAAACGAGAGCATCAAATGATTTTAGACCAACTTTGGAAGATATTGATAACACAAACTTATTGGAATATAGTTATATACTACGTGAAGTTTATAATCTCTCATAGAGCAAGGAAAATAACGAGACAAAGTGTAGGTTTGTGAAAATTGACTGGGAAGCAAAATGTCTTTGACATGCCATGGATGAAAAAATTAGTTGTTAGAAAATTACCAAGAGAATTTATATATTCAATACCCGTTATAAAGATGGAAGAGGAAGAAGATCTTGAGGAATTTCCAAATTGGATCGTAGAAGATGAGTTTGAAGAGAATTTAGAACTTAATATAGGAAATTTTCTAGGGGAAGATACAGAATCAAAGATGGAAGAAGACGCAGAAATGGATTTAAGTGGTTAAAAGTAAAAGTCAGGGACTAGTGAATGTGAAGGAAAAGAGTATATATGTATATATAGTTGTACATGTACAAAATGAGAGCTTGGAAAGTCAAAGCTTTTAAATGAAAAGTTTGGTATATTAATATAAGGTTAGTTTTTTGGAAATAGGAGAGACAATAGAAATATGAGAAGTGGAATAGAATAGTAATATTTTTCAATTTTAAAGATTAGAAAATGAGAGAAAATAGAGGTTCTTGAATGAAGAGAATATAATAAGTCTAAGAGATTGATGGTATATAATATTATAATGTATTAATAAAGATAAGATATAGTTAAGAAGTATAGTATTTTTTTAAAAAAAATGTGAAAATTATCAATGGTATATTTTTAAGATATAAATTCTAGTGAGAAAATGAATTGGAGATTTTCTTGAAAAAGTACGAAAAGAAGAGAAGAGAAAAGAGTTAGGCAAAAGAGTGATGACAAGTTCAATTCTATCACGATCAACTAAGAAACGTAAAGAAGCTTGAGAATTTGTACTCGTATATGAATATGAAGAGCAAGATAAAATAAGGTCTCAGGTTATCTCCAAGGCAAGTATTAAAGGTTTAAGGAAAAGAACTATTCGACCTTGTGATAAATGCGAAAAAGAAAATCTCATTTAGGTGAATATTGGATATTTTCTGAAAGATACTTTTAAGTATGGCTCTAAAAGACATGGAACAACAGATTGATCAGAATTGTTGAGAAAACTAAGAAATAGTCTATAATGGGCATTAGTAAAAGGATAAATTGAATATAAAAGAGAATTCAAAATAGATTATAGAATATAAGAATAGAATTGACCATGAAAAACAGTGTTAGTACTTTAGAGAGCATAAAAAAATAGCGAAAAGATTTTAAGGATTAGTGAATAAAGAGCGACTTAAAGTGTGAAAAGAAGAAGAAGAAGAAAAAGAAATATCAAAGTTGTAAATTGTGTAATAAAAGAGGCAAACCTTGGAAGGAACAGTTACCTTGAGAAGATTGTAGGCAGCTGCCAGGCCAATAGATTTCTAAAAGGTTTGGATTAAAAGTAATAACTCTGATCTATAACTGGGATAATCATTGTTTGCTTCGAAAAAAGAAAGAAAAAAAGGAAATGAAAATGAGAATATAAAAGTATAACAAAGTAGAGCCTAAAAAAATGTTAAAAAGAATAGTGTCGTGATTTGTATGAGATAGTTGTGATAAGAATAATAATAAAAATAAATGAAAAGAAAGGATAAAGAATGAATATAAATGATAAGCTAGGTAAATATGTGCAGAAAGGAACTATAGAATTATAGAGATGATTTTAGGAAAACTAAATGAAGAAAAGACTTCTGGTTAAGTGGAAAGAAAAGAAATAAGAGACCAATTGAGTAAAAAGGAAATATAGGATTATAAGAATAACTCCAAAGGTAATCTACTAAAGGTTTTCGATTCTTATGGAAAGGATTATGTCGTTTATAGTGATGCTTCCTTGAGCGGTCTTAGTTGTATTTTGATACAAGATAGGAAAGTGATTGCTTATGCATTTCGTCAGCTAAAAATACATGAACATAATTATCTGACATACGATTTAGAGCTACTTGCTATGGTATTTGCTCTAAAGATTTGGAGATACTATCTATATGGTGAAAAGTGCTCTATATATACTGATCATAAGAGTCTTAAATACCTCTTATCTCAAAAGGAATTGAATTTGAGATAGCGTCATTGGGTAGAACTTCTAAGAAATTTTGATTGTGTTATATATTACCACTCTGATAAAGTTAAAGTTG
Source organism: Gossypium hirsutum (assembly GCF_007990345.1). Classification (NCBI taxonomy): domain Eukaryota; kingdom Viridiplantae; phylum Streptophyta; class Magnoliopsida; order Malvales; family Malvaceae; genus Gossypium; species Gossypium hirsutum. The sequence continues at coordinate 98,860,442 of NC_053425.1, forward strand.
TAGCTGATGCGTTGAGTAGGAAAGTGGCAATTGAATTACGGGTAATGTTTTCTCAGTTTAATATTAATGACGATGGAAGCCTATTAGCTGAACTAAAAATCAAACTGGTGGTATTTGATTGAATCAAGTCAGCACAATTAAAAAATGACAAGTTGGTGAAGAAAAGAGAAATGGTTTAAAATGGTATATTAGAAAATTTCAGCATTGATGATTATGGTTGTTTGAGATTTCATAACTAATTTGCGTTCTGGATGTTTTAAATTGAAAGAGTTGATACTTAGCGAAGCTCATGATAGTCCTTTTGCTTTGCATCCTAGATGATCGAAAATGTATTATAATCTACGAGAATCTTATTGGTGGCTGGGAATGAAACAAGATGTTGTTGAATATGTGGTTAAATGTTTAACTTGTCAACGCGTTAAAGCAGAACATCAGGTTCCTACTGGACTACTTCAGCCTAATAATATTCCTAAATGAAAGTGGATTGTATCACGATGGATTTTGTAACGAGGTTACCATTATTGGCAAGTAAGAAGAATGCTATTTGGTAATTGTTAATCGACTTATGAAATCGGCTTATTGTATAGTAGTCAGAACTAATTGGTAACTTCAAAAACTTACTGAAGTTTATATTCAAGAAATTGTGAGATTGCATGGTGTTCCTATGTCGATAATTTCTGATCTAGATCCGCAGTTTACTTTGAGGTTTTGGAAACAGTTGCATGAATCTCTTGGTACGTGACTTAATTTTAGTACAGCTTTTCATCTGCAAATTGACGGGCAATCTGAACATGTTATTTAGATTTTGGAAGACATGCTTTGGGTAATCTATTGAGAGTATTGCTAGAGAGGTTTCTGTGATTAGTCCCCTAGGTCAATAGGTTCGAGTTAGTAAAATTTATAAGAGGGTCCCGTTAGAGATTTAGAGTGTTGTGTTTCCAACTAATCTGATGGAATTAACGTTTGGAGAGTTTAATCTAATTCTGGGAATGGATTGGCTCTTGGAACATCGAGTAAGTTTAAACTGTGCCTCTAAGAGGGTAATTCTTATATCTGATAATGACACTGAGATTGTTGTGATCAGTGAGCATCGAGATTACCTCTTTATCATGATCTCTTCTCTAGTAGCCGAAAAGTTAGTTTGGAAAGGTTGTGAGGCATATCTAGCCTTTGTGCTTGATTTCGGTTTTGCGAAACCTTCTGTAAAAACATTCGAACTATAAAATACTTCCTGGATATTTTTCCTGAGGAATTACCAAGGTTACCTCCGGACAGGGAGGTTGAGTTTGGTATTGAACTCCTACCATGTACAACTCCTATGTCCATTGCCCCTTATTGTATGGCACCACAAGAGCTTATGGAATTAAAAGCTCAGTTTTAGGAACTTCTTGATCGAGGGTTCATCAGGTCGAGTGTGTCCTTGTAGAGAGTATCGATTCTGTTTGTAAAGAAGAATGACGAAACGATAAGAATGTTGCGAATTATTGTCAATTGAAAAAGTTGACGTAAAGAATAAATATCCACTTCTAAGAATTGACGACCTATTTGATCAGTTTCGTGGGGGCATCCGTATTCTCCAAAATCAACCTCCATTTTGGGTACCATCAGCTAAATGTTAAAGAGGTTGATGTGTATAAGACTACTTTTAAGACTCGTTATGGGCATTACGAATTTCTAGTCATGTCATTTGGTTTGACGAACACTCTAGCTGCGTTTATGGATTTAATGAATCGGGAATTTCAATCGTATTTGGATCAGTTTGCTGTGGTTTTTAACGACGATGTTTTGATTTATTTTAAAAGTAATAATGAGCATAATGAGAACCTTAGAGTAGTTCTGTAAATACTCTGTGAAAAACAACTCTAAGTTGAGTAAATAGGAGTTTTGGCTGCAAGAGGTTACCTTTCTAGGGCATGTTGCTTCTGCTGAGGGGATCCAAGTTGACTCTAAAAAGATTAAGGTTGTGATTAAGTGGAAACAATATAGGAATGTGTTTGAGATCCGCATTTTCCTTGGTTTGATAGGTTACTATCAGAGATTTGTTGAGGGGTTTTCGCTTATCGTAACTCTTCTGACTAAGTTGTTGTGTAAAAACATGCCTTTTGTTGGTCCGATGAGCAGTAAACAAGCTTTGAGAAGCTCAAGTCCGTTTTGACTTAGGTACCTATTCTGGTACAACCTAAATTTGGTAAGAAATTCATAGTCTACAGTAATGCGTTGTACGTCGAATTGGGCAGCCTATTGATGCAGGATAGTAAGGTTGTGGCTTAAGCGTCCCGATAGCTTAAGTCACACGAAGGAAACTATCCCATACACAATCTTGAGTTGGCTACAGTTGTCTTCGCTTTGAAAATCTGGAGGCATTATTAGTATGGTAAGTGGTGTAGTATTTACACCAGTCACTAGAGCCTCAAGTATCTGTTGACTTAGAAAGAGTTTAATCTTAGGCAACGTAGATGGATTAAGTTGCTTAAGGATTACGATTGTACTATCAATTACCATCTAGGTAAGGCTAAAGCGGTAAGTGATGCTCTTATTAGTAAAGCAATAACTGATTTGGGGGCGATGTTGGCTCGCCTAAGTCTATTTGATGATGGTAGTTTTTTGGCTGAGCTGCAAGTTAAGCCGACTTGAACTAATCAAATTCAGGTTAAACAGTTGACTGATAAATATCTGATTTTACAATTTTGAAAGGTTAAAGCAAGTGAAACTTTTGATTTTGGGCTTAATAGCAATTGGGTTTTGTGTTTCAAAGGTTGGGTTTACGTGCCTAACGATTCAAAGTTGAGGCAATCGATTCGGCGAGAGGGGCATAATAACTATTATGCTATCCATCCCGGTGGAAATAAAATGTATAAGGATCTCTGAGAGTTGTACTAGTGGCCTAGTTTGAAATAGGATGTCACTGCTTTTGTCTTCTATTGTTTGACGTGCCAACAAGTTACGGCTGAGCACCAACTGCCTTCAGGTTTGCTACAACCAGTTAAGATTCCCATTTGGAAGTGAGAATGTGTGACTATAGACTTCGTTAGTGGGTTACCCTTGACACCTATTAAGAAGGATTTGGTTTGGGTCATCGTAGATCGATTGACTAGGTCTACTCAATTTCTTCTTGTTAGGACTGACTATTCATTACAGAAGCTAGGTAAACTATATGTCTACGAGATTGTGAGGTTGCATGGGCTCCAGTTTGAATCATCTCTAACAGAGACCCACGTTTTACTTTATGGTTTTAGAAGAAACTTCACCAAGCACTAGCACTCAATTGGATTTCAGCACTACGTATCATTCTCAGAATGATGGACAGTCTAAGAGAGTTATTCAGATTCTGGAGGCTCTGTTGCGAAGTTGCATGATTGACTTCCGAAATAGTTGGAATGAGTTTACTTATAATTAAAGCTTCCAGTTCAGTATACAGATGACACCTTACAAGGCACTGTATGGTCATAAGTGTCGTATCCCTTTGGTGACTGTCAGATTTTGGGTCCTAAGTTGGTTTTTAATATTGAAGAGAAGGTTAGGCTAATTCGGGGTCATCTCAAGGTAGCTTCTGATCAACAGAAATCGCATTCGAATTTGAAGAGGCGAGATATTGAGTATTCTGTGGGTGATCAAGTTTTACTTAAGGTATCTCCTTGGAAAAAAGTTCTTCGGTTCAGACGTAAAGGCAAGTTGAGCCCAAGATTAATTTGACCCTATCGAATTCTGAAATGTGTAGGACCGGTCGCCTGTTAGTTAGAGCTATCTCTGAAATTTGATCATATTCATGACATGTTTCATGTCTCTATGTTGATATGGTATCAGTCTGACCTGTCTCACATTGTTACTGTTGAGGAGATACAGGTAAGACTGGATATGACTTTTGAGGAGGAACATGTTCAGATTCTAGATTGAGACGTTAAGGTCTTGACAAGGAAAATTGTCCCTTTGGTTAAGGTTCTATGATAGAATCATGGTACTAAGACAGCCACTTAGGAACGTGAGGATTCAATTCAAAAACAATATCCTCATCTGTTTGAACCGAGTAAATTTCAAGGCCAAAATTTCTTTTAGGAGGAAAAAGTTGTACCATCCCAAAAATTTGAAATTTGATATTTTGTTTGATAAATTTTGCCATTAAATTTATGCTTGCTTCAGTGGTTTAAAGCCTAAATTGTATGTTGCTATTTCTTTTAACTTAATCTTTATCACTGAGCTTTCAACTTAAATTTAATTTTGTGTAAACTTGTGTCAAGAATGAGCCTGCTAGTTCTATGGTTAAGCTTCTGTATACTCTTTTGGTTTTGTGTTTGAGTCCCTATGTAAACAGTAGGAAAATATTTTATACTATTTTGTGGAATCAGTTTTGATTTTGCTTTTTCCCAAAAATCCCTCTTTTCTTACGTTTTGAAATTTTCTTTTCTCTCTTTTTCCATTAATGTTGTTCATTATTCCTCTTCATTTTTTATTTCTTTCTTTTATTAATTTTGTTGCCGGATTGTTGAGGAATTGGGTAGTTTCTTGTTCGATTGAAAAGCTAATAGCGTAGGTTCCAACATTGTTTTCTTTTCTTTCCACCTGAGTTTGTCTATTCTTGTCGAGGTTAAATATTACTGCCACTTCGTTATGAACTTCCTGTTAAGTAATTAATTGGTCTTTTTTTTAGGTGAAGATTTTGAAAGTAGCATTCCCTCATCGAGTTAGGTTTTTGTGTTGCTATTACATATGAGGGTAAGTGTATAATTTCTGATTTGGGCTTTCGTGTTAAAGTTATTTGAAGTAATTTTGGCTTGGATGTGAATTTAGCGTTTTGGTTGTGAATAAATCGTTTGATTGGGCAATTGAATGTCATGTTTAGGTTCCAAAATCAACGTTATTGCTTTTGCTCCGAAATCAAATTAGGTGTGTAATGAAAACTCGAGAATTTCACAATTAAAGAAAGCCAAAATTCATGGTTGTCAATGCCACACAGCCGTGTGGTAGGCCATGTGAGCCACACGACCGTGTGGTAAGCCGTGTAAGACAATGACATGTTTTACACAGGTGTGTGACACGACCATGTGCCCAGACCTTGTTAGAGACTGTTTTGTTTTTTTAATCACGCGGGCGGATGACATGTGCATTTGTGTAAACCATGTAACTCTCTCACTTGAGTCACATGGACGTGTGTCAGGCCGTGTGACTCTCTAACTTGGCTCACACGGTCGTGTGCCAGTCCGTGTGAAGTACTGGTATGAGCTATACAACCATGCGCCAAGCCATGTGGGCCATACGGGGCAGTCATGTAGGCCGTGTGAATCCACACGGGCGTATGGACCAAAAATCTAAATTTTCCCCTAGGGCTAGAAACGACATTCGAATTAAACGTAGGCCTTCCATATGGTTTGTATAATCTAAATTAGGCTATATAACTTGGTATCTAATGACATGATGACGAAAATTTGTTATTTGTATGTATATCTAATATGATATCTACTATATAAGTATGATTTGCACTATCTAAATATGATCTGGGTCTATATTATTGTATGCACATCTTTGATATCTGATAGCTCTATATTTGTATTGGGTTAGGATTTTTGTAAATGAGGAAGTGTGACAGTTTAATAATCTACCGATTCTGGGGCTAAGCCACATATATATCTTATTTTGGTGATTTATCACACTTTAATGTGGCAACTAGTTTGTAATTATTCTGAAATGTGACATACAATCACTATGCAGTGTGTAGGGATGTATGGGTACTTGATACCCTATATGGTGTGTAGGGATAGACAGAGACGGTGAGTAGCGGATGGAGGTAGGTTTATGTTTTTGTATCTGATAAGCTCTATATATGTATTTATATCTGCCTCTAACATACTCTATTTCTTTTTTCGTTCCTGAATCGAAAAACTGCCTAAATAATAATATCCGGAAGCATGTTTATTATAATTCTTCTTAATTTATTAGATAAGTTACACACTGAGTTTGTAAACTCATTTTGTCTGTTTGCTTGAATTTCAGGAAATCCTCAAGCTTAGGTGGGTTGGCGTTTCAAGAGCTCGGTCATTCCGTTTAGACTTCTATTATTTCTATTTGGGCTTTATACTTTTGCAAACTTTTAAGGTTGTTGCTTTAAAGATGAGATTTTTTTATGGTTTATTTATGCCTGTTTAAATGAATTGGATTGTTTGAATTTTCATTACAAAAGGTTGGAATTTTCAAAGTAGTTATTTTAATTCTCTAGATTTGACCATAGCGTCTAAGCCGAGTTTAGGGTGTTGCAAGTATGGATATTCTTATTCTTGATTTGAGATTTGTCATCGTATATTTGAATTACATTCATAAAATTCTCACCTTATTTCAACATTCAGGCAAAATTTTAGGTTGGACTCTGTCACAATATTTTTTTCCATCACCAAATCATCAGAAGTAAAAATATAGAAACACAAAAAGAGTAACAAAAAAATTAAATATAACTATTCAAAGGGGAAAGATTAACTCATGTTCTAAATGCATGATGGTCATTGGTTACGTTAAAAAGAAGGAAAACATATAACTCGCAAACAACAAGATAATGCATATGAAAAGTGTTTTTCTTATTTGATAATAAAGCAAACAAATATCAATGCAATATTTAGCAGTACAAAATTAGTTGAAAGTTTCAAAAGAGCTAATATATCAATATTCAAAAGAACATGATTTGTGATAGTTAATACATTATATTCTAGTTAGAGTCATGTAAATTATTAAGTGTCAAAATATATTCGTTGTAATAGATATCTTATTGCAACCGTGAATGAGGAAAAAATTAATTTCTATTACACTATTATATTAGGTAAGAATGTGTAGTGATTACATTTTCCTCTAGTAAGCCAGAAGTTTACTCGTTCAAAGACTTTAATTAGTCGGCAAGATTGATTAAGCCATCCCAATCAATAGTGACACAAAAAATGAGACTTTATATAAATATTTATTAAAGAACCAAAAGATTCTTCCATTTAACGAGTTTTCATGTCATTGTTCTCGAAAAAGATTGATATTGTAACAACTCGATTGTGGGCGGTGTCAAAAATTGCAGTTTTGGAACCCCATTTCTGTAAACCGAGTACGTAATGATAAAATAGGAATAATTATAAAGTTAGTATGAAAATATATTAAAGACCGGTTAAGTAATTTCACCAAGAAAATCATTAATTAAAGTTTAAAGACTAAATTGTAAAAATCAAACCACCATTAAATTTTAAATTAAAAAAATACTTAAGGACCTAATTAACAATTGTTATTTAACCATTATTTGAAATGAGCTAGTGGACATTAGTGAACATCCAATTTCCTTTAATTAACTAAGGTTAATCATTAAGTAAACATGATTACTAAATAATAGAATTAATTAATTAAACTTAAGGAGAAACTAATATAGTAAATGTTAGTGGGAAAAGATGAGGTGATCATCTTCTCCCATACAATTGTGTACAGAATTATATTTCTGTTTATACTAATGAAGCGCAGAGTACATATTATACTTCGGATGTTTCGATGAGGCATTAGGTGCTAGATATATTGGTGTGATGGTTGAATGATCCATATATGCATCTCGAGTTTGTGTCCGTTTAGTAGGGATCATCAAACATAGAATTTGATAAATTCTAATTGATACAAAATGTTAATAGAAAATGGTGTATCACATATATAAATGTTAAAGTGATAAAGGGTAACATGTGAAAGATCATGTGAATTGGTTAAACGAGCCCTAGGAGTTGATATGGATATGAAAGGAATCAATAGATTCAAGAAAGAAATGAGAAAATGAAATGAATAAGTGAATGTGATGTAATGATAAAAAAACATAGTATGATAAATTCATATGTGTTTGTCAAATAAGATAAGGCATGAATTTTGATACTTAAGATATGAATGGTATATTGGAATTGTTGAAAACTAAATCATGTTTTAATTGTATTCTTGACATGATATCTTTATTGTATTATTGATGTGAATCATGAAAGTATCATTCTGCTCTATCGCTTAGCATAAGATTTGTTTATTCCCCTGCAAAGGTATTGTAAGATCTCAAGGTCCCGATGAGTGAAACAACATCTAGAATCAGCAAATTTGTATAGTCTCATTATGTTATCAAAAGTGGCATGTACCTAAGGTTGATGTAGCACCCCAAAATTTGAATTTTTTTTTGTTAAATTCTGTCATCATTAAGTATCTGCTTTAATGGTTTAGAGCCTAGATTGCGTGTTCGAGATCAGGGGTCCAAATTTAACTCTTGGAGAATTTTGTTATCTTTTTTTTACTTTACCTTGGTTTTGAACTCTCGACTTAAGTTTAATTCTATGTAAGTTTATGTATATGTTGAGCCTAGTGGTTCAGTGGTTAAACTTTGATGTACCATTTGGTATTTTCTTTTTCCCAAAATTGGTTTTCTTCTTCAGTTCTCTGTTTTTTTATGTTCTGTATTTTTCTTTCTTTCTTCTTTTGTTTTCTTGACTTAATTCTTGACTCGGGTGTGGTGAATTTTTTCTTGATATCTTGTTAGGTGTTCTAATTCAGTCGAGTAAGAGTGTGATTTTGCATATATCACTAGTTGGTGGTTATTTTTTTCGGTTTGGTTCTTCAGATGCTATGTAAAGGTTGTTTCTTTGTTAGATATTGTTTTAACTGGTTTTTTTGAATTAGGAGAGGAACGAGTGGCATTTAACGTTCCTCTGTCGAATTAAGATTTGTGTAATTTTTGCTTGCTCAACGGTTTTACAATCACCATGGTTACTTTTACATCAAAATCGTATCAGGTGTGTAACGAAAATCCAAGAAATTAGTGAATGGCGAAAGTTGAAATTGGGGTTGTTGATGCCACACTGTCCTGTGCCAGGTCGTATGGTAAGTCGTGTGTGGCACTGACTTGAGTCATATAGGCGTGTGCTAGGCTGTGTTAGGCCGTGTTCTAAACCTATAACTTTTTTACTTGAGTCACACAGGTGTGTGCCAGGCCGGGTGCCTGACTGTGTAACTCTCTGACTTGAGTCACATGGCTGTGTGACAAACAGTGTGAGGCACTGATATAAGCCACATGAGCGTGTGCCAAGCCGTGTGGGGCACAGGGGCCAACCAGGTAGGCCATGTGAATCCACACGGGCATGTGGGCCAAAATTCTGAAACTTTCCTTAGGGCCGTAAAAGTCATTCGAATCGAACGTAGACCTTCCGTAGGGTTCGTATGATTTGGATTTAACTATGAAACTTGATATCTAATGATCTGTTGGTGTATAATCTATTTTCTTTACATATGTCTGATATGATATCTGCTTAATAAGTATGATCTGTATCATTTGGATTTGATTTGAATCTGTATCGTTGCATATGCATATCTGTCATCTGTTAGTTCTACATTTGCATTAGGATGGGGTTTGTGATAAGGGAGGAAGTGTAGGCAGTTTAATTAGCTACCGATTTTGGTGGCTAAGCTACATACATATCTGATTCTAGTGGTTTATCATAATATGATCTGGCAGCTAGTCTACAATTATTCTAAAACGTGACATATAGTCATTATGCGGTGTGTAGGGATGGATTGGTACTTAATACCCTATATGGTGTGTAAGGATGGACGGAGATGGTGTGTAGAGGATAGGGTAGGACTTTGAATCTGTATCTGATATGCTCTGTATGGATACTTGATATACTTTGTTTCTGTTTTTGTTTCTGATTCTGAAAACTGTCTGATTTTAGAAAACCCGAAAGTATGTCTGATATTGTTCTGTTTAATTGATTACATATGTTACACCCTGAACCCGTAAACTCATTTTGTCCGTATGTTTGGATTTTAGGTAACCTTTAGACCTAGGCCAAATAGTACAATAGGAGCTCGGTCAATCAGATTTCCGTAAACTTACCATTTTATTTGAAATTATATTGTTTTGGTTTATTGGGATTGTTTACCTTAAATATGGATTGTTATTTCTTTCAAGTTTGGATTCCTATATTTGTTTATGTTCAGTTAAATACTTCTGATGGTTTTAAATTTGATTCACAAAATACTAGACTTTTTCCATATGGGTCATGGTAACTCTCCAAATCTGGCCATAACATTTAAGCTAGGTTTGGGGGTGTTACAGTTGAGTTGGTCTTAAATTATGATTTGTCATTTTGGCATGTTAGATAGAAAAATGTTAACATGAATATGAACATATAAATTGAAAGTATATATGTATGAAGCATAATACTAAAATGGATGTAGATATACTTAAGATCATATGTATTAAGTTGTTGTGAATATCAATAAAGTTGATTAGACATTTGAATTAGTGCTTATGATGAGTTGAATTGGATTTTTAGGTCACTTAGAACATTTGAGTTGTTTTATTGATGAGTTTGAGTTAAATGAGGCAAAGTTTGAAGGAATTTTGCTTTAGAATCGCAAAACCACCCTATTGATCTCGCAACATCGAGCTTCTGTCCCCATAGTTGTGATTCCCCCTTTGAGGTCACGACATTAAATTCTCATGTTCTCATGGTTGCAATGTTCCTTTGTTGAAGTCGTGACATCGAGATTCTACCTTCAATGTCGCAACATGATTCCCACATGGTCAAGACATCATCCTAATACTTTAAAAATTGTACATTTTAATCCTTTATTTAACATCGATTTTTTAGAAGAGCTTTTTTACGCTTGTTTATAACTTGATCTCGATTTGGGCTACTGGGCCCAATTTACGATCCCAGGTTTAATTTTCAAGTTCAATTACCTATTGGGCCAATTGTTTGACTTGAAAATTAACTTCTAAAAATATCATATTAACTTTATTTAATTTGATTAATTTAATTTTACTTGATCAAAATTAACTTTTCCAAAAATTATTTAAAATTTCCAAATTAAATTTTCAAGAAAATTTTTTAATCAAATTCTTTAGTTGAACAATTCTTACGACCATCTAATTTAATTCCACATTGAATAAATCGACTCAATTAAATTATTCCCAAAGTTGTAGAATTTCTTTCTGATTCAAATGCAGTCAGATCGAGCTTTTTTTTACTAGTGGAGGGACAAAACGGGCATATACATTTAGGCTTTAGCGATTGCAATCATGTCCAGAAGCATCGTTTCGATAATTCATAATTACTTAATCATGGAGTTAGTCCACAAGAAGTATCATGATTGAAAACTCCTTATTGTATACTCTTTACGAAAGCAATTCATCCAACTGCTTTGTCCAATGACCTCGCCATATGTGTGTTACCCTTATATGATATCCATGATTCCTTTGAGTTATATCCATTCACTCAATAAAATCCTATTTTAACTCATTGTCACCATTATGTCTTCTTAATGATTAATATGATCAGTGTCAACAAATGACTATGATAAATTGCTCGTTCCAGAACTAACAACTCGTGGCCACGTTCCATATTTATCAATACACACATTATCAATTAGAGGATATCATTAACTTTTTAATTAAGCTATGAATTCTACTGCTGCTAGTAAAGTCATGTCATACACAAGTCATGCACCCAATATATCGGCTATGGGCTCGATCATCTTTACAGTATAAAACTCCATTTATATCAAAACACATGAGTTGTATATGCATGGTCTGTGTCTAACTTAATATTTAGGTAAATCACACCATGAACGTCACAAATGAATTAATTTACAAACGGATTCAGAATTAATTCATCTTGGGTCCAGTTCAATGTATCATTCTACCAATGAATACATCTATGTCTCTACTCGTGGAGTCAACTGCTTCGATAGCCAAGACTAGCCATCTCCCCAATTAGAATTGTAGACAACATAATAATCCTTCTCAGTATTTGAATCAAATGCTCACTTTGATTCTTTTACAAGATTACGAACTTATTTAGATTATCTATTGAAGTAAGTTGTCTTTCTCACAATGTAAAAGTTCTTACAATGCCATTTATCTTTAGTTTGTACTTAGACAATCAATGAGCTAATATTTTTTTGTCACAATTTCGCTATGCATGCAAAATATAAAAGACATAATTACAAAAGGCACAATAGTGAAATGTGAAATTAACTTTATTTATTTATTCATTATTCAAATAAATAGAAAACATTTACATGTTTACTACAATATGGGCACATTTTCCAACTTTTCATCCTTAGACTGATGGAAAATCTGAGAGGGTGATTCAAATTTTGGAGGACATGTTATGGATTTGAGTGATCGATTTCTGAGGTAGATGTGAGGAGTTTCTGCCACTGGCTAAGTTTGCATATAATAACAGCTTCCAGTCCAGTATTTAGATGGCACCTTATGAGGCTCTGTATAGTTGTAAGTGTTGTACCCCTCTATGTTGGATTGAATTAGGTGAGCATCGGGTTTTGGTTCTGGAGTTGGTTTCTAGTATTGAAAACAAGATTAGACTAAATTGAGACCATCATAAAGCAGCTTTTGATAGACAGAAATCATATTCGGATCTGAGGAGGAGAAACACTAAGTATTTTGTAGGTGGTCAGGTTTTTCTTAAAGTATCTCCGTGGAAGAAGGTTCTCCGACTTCAATGCAAGAGCAAGTTGAGCTCTAAGTTTATTGGGCCTTATCGAATTCTGAAACATGTTGGACCGATCATCTGTCAATTAGGGCTACCTCTAGAATTAGATCGTATTCATGATGTGTCTAATGCCTCTATGTTAAGACAGTTATATTGTTCTTGTTGAAGATATAGAGGAAAGACAGGATCTAACTTTCGAGGAGGAGGGTATTCAGATTCTAGATCGAGACGTTAAGGTCTTGAGGAGGAAAAATTTCCCTTTAGTTAAGGTCTTATGGCGGAATCATGGCACTGAAGAAGCCACGTAAGAATCTGAGGATTCAATTTGACAACAATACCCTCATCTGTTTGAATCAAGTAAATTTTGAGGCTGAAACTTCTTTTAGGGGGAGAGTTGTATTGCCCCAAAATTTGAATATTTGTTGGTTAAATTTTATCATCATTAAGTATCTACTTCAGTAGTTTAGAGCCTTGATTGTGTATTTAAGATTAGGGGATCAAGTCTAACTCTTGGAAAATTTTGTTATTTTTCTTTACTCTACATTTGTCTTTGAACTCTCGACTTAATCTTAATTCTATATAAGTTTATTTCAACATTGAGCCCAGTGATTTAGTAGTTAAGCTTCGGTGTATTACTTGATCTTGTGTTTGAATCTTTGTGAAAGCAATAAGGAAATATTTTACATTTTTATGGAAATAAATGAGTTTTATTTAAAATTATTTAATTAATTCCTTTCACACGTTTTCTTTTATTTTTCCCAATTTTTTCTTTAGTTTTCTATTTCTTTACGTTCTCTATATTTTCCTTTTTTTCTTTTGTTTTCTTGACTCAATTCTTGACACGGTGTGGTGAATTTTTGCTCGATATCTTATTAGGTGTTCTAATTCAGTTGGGTAAGAGTATGATTTTGTATATATCGCTAGTTGGTGATTTGTTTTTGGTTTGGTTCTTAAGATGCTTTGTAAAAGTCGTTACTTCATTGGGTTTTGGTTTAACTGGTTTGTTTGAATCAGGAGAGGAGTAAGTGGCATCTAACGTTACTATATCGATTTAAGCTTTGTGTAATTGTTGTTTGCTTAGTTGTTTCGGAATCACCGTTATTACTTTTACATCGAAATTATATAAGGTGTGTAACAGAAACCCGAGAAATCAACGAACAAAGAAAGTTGAAATTAGGGTTGTCAATGCCACACGGCCATGTGCCACGTCGTGTGGTAGGCCGTGTGTGACACACGACCGTGTGACATGTCGTGTGTGGCACTGACCTGAGTCACACAGGTGTGTGCTAGGCCGTCTTCCAGATTGTGTAACTCTCTGACTTGGGTCACACGACCATGTGTTAGGCAGTGTAACTCTCTAACTTGAGTCACATGGGGATGTGCCAGGCCGAGTGCCTGACCGTGTGACTCTCTGACTCGAGTCATACGATCGTGTGCCAGGCTGTAAGGTAGACTGTGTGAGGCACTGATATGAGCTATACGGACATGTGGGCAAAATTTTGAAACTTTCCTTAAGGTCGTAAACATTGTTCGAATCGAACATAAGCCTTCTGTAGGGTTAGTATGATCTGGATTTAGCTATGAAACTTGATATTCGATGATCTATTAGTTTATAATCTATTTTCTGTACATATGTCTGATATGATATCAGATTAATAAGTATGATCTGTGTCATTTGGATTTGATCAGAGTCTATATCACTGCATATGCATATATGTTATCTGTTAGTTCTGCATCTATATTGGGATGGGGTTTGTGATAAAGGAAGAAGTGTGAGAAGTTTAATTATCTTTCGATTCTGGTGGCTAAGCCACATACATATCTGATTCTGGCGATTTATCGCAATATGATCTGGCAGCTAGTCTACAATTATTCTGGAACGTGACATACAGTAACTACGTAGTGTGTAGGGATGGATGGGTACTTGATACCCTAAATGGTGTCTAGGGATGGATGGAGATGGTGTGTAACGGATACGGGTAGGACTCTAAATCTGTATATGTTTTGCTCTGCATTGGTACTTGATATACTTTTTTTCTGTTTCCGTTTCCATTTCTGATTTTGAAAACTATCTGATTATAGAAAACCCAAAAGTATGTTCCGTTTAATTGATTACATATGTTACACAATGAGCCGGTAAGCTCATTTTGTCTGTATGTTTGGATTTCAGGTAACCCTCAAACCTAAACAGGACAATGCAATAAGAGCTCGATTAATCAGATTTCTGTAAACTTACTATTTTATTTGGATTGTTTACCTTAAATTTGGATTGTTATTTCTTTTAAGTTTGGATTCCTATACTTGTTTATGTTCTGTTAAATACTTCTGGACAGTTTTAAATTTGATTTACAAAATACTGGACTTTTTCCATATGAATCATGGTAACTATCCAGATCTGACTATAACGTTTAGGCTGGGTTTGGGGTGTTACAGTTGAGTTGGTCTTAAATTATTATTTTTCATTTTGGCACGTTGGATAGAAAAATGTTTAACTTGAATATGAACATATGAATTGAAAGTATATATGTATGAAGTATATTACTCAAATGGATGTAGATATATTTAAATCCATATGTATTAAGTTGTTGTGAATATCAATAAAGTTGATTAGACATTTAAATTAATGCCTAAGATGAGTTGAATTGAAATTTTAGGTCACTTAGAACATTTCAGTTGTATGACTGATAAGTTTAAGTTAAATGATGCAAAGTTTGAAGGAATTTACCTTTAGAGTCGCAAAACCACCCTATTGATGTCACGACATTGAGCTTCTATCCCCATAGTCGCGATTCCCCCTTTTGAGGTCACGACATCAAATTCTCATGTTCTCATAGTTGCAATGTTCCCCTATTAAATCGAGACATCAAGATTCTGCCTTCAATGTCGCAACATGATTCCTACATGGTCAAGACATCATCCTAGTACTTTGAAAATTATACATCTTAATCCTTCAATTAACATCAATTTTTCAGAAGAGCTTTCTTACGCTCGTTTATAACTTGGATTTGATTAAATAACATATTATAATTAAGTATTGAACCTAATGGCTTGTGTAAATTATTTATTTGATATGCAAATAAAGTTGTAGTTTCTCCAACAACGAATGTTGCATCTCACATCCCGGATCTGACGATCAGGTCGGGTGGGGGTGTTACAAATATTTAGAACCTCACTAGCTAAAGTTGAGATTGAATGTCTTATATTTCTGAAAGAAATATGAGTTCATTTATCTAGCAAGTGGGTGCTTTGATACAATTTTAGTAGATAAGTCTACAAGATATTTGCATATAAGTTATCAACTCACAACCTATCATTTGCGAGATTTTTTGTTAAATGATAATTAAGAGTAAAAACTTTTAGATTATACAATTAAGACAATCTTGTTAATGTTAGTAGCTTATTACTCAAACTTTCAATGATTATTGTATGCTAGATTAATACTGCAAATAACTATTGCAAAATTTGTTATTTAAACATATAAAATGGTTTAGCATTATTATGACTAGATGCCTCCCCTAATAACTAAATCATTACTTTTGAGAATAAAACTTTTAGTATATGTATAAGGATGAGAAAGGATTGTATGAAACAGAGATATTATCCCTTTCCAATAGTTTAATGCCACATCAAAAGTTTCATCTTAAATTTTAGGATTTTTATTTGGATTTAAATTTTTTAGGACGAAAATCCTGAAATTCAGGATGAAAATACTGATGTGGCATTAAACTATTGCAAAATAGATAAAGATGATGTGGCGCCACTATTTCATACGATCCTTTCCCGTATAAGGATATAATATTTTACATCCATCAGCACTTGTATGCATCATGCCAATAAGCAATGACTACTCTCGATTACAATTGACTTTTGTGATATATGTTCAAATTGCTCCACCACAATGCATAAAATTGGTATTTAAATAAAGTTGGGAATATATATTAATAATGAGTTTCATTTTATTACTAGATATTTTGAATAAATTGGAGATTCAATTATGACATGATTTGATGATTACTATTTTTATTTGACAATATTTCCAACATTAGAGGGGGAGAAATATTAATAGTTGGATGAAATAATTAATTGGAATGAATTATCATTATCTAGATGCATGTAGAAAGTAATTTGAACCAAAAGTTCAAAAAATAATTTACTTTATTGCAAGTTAACTATCAGATGCATTTATTAACCTAGTGAGAAAAATTAAGTGTTATATACCAGTTAATGTTTTAATTTGAATTGAAGCCACAGTAGGACAACTTGTTAGAATAAAGAAAAGTAATACGCGCCGAAGTATAGTAAATCGATTGATTCCAAAGATGAAAATTCTCGTAAAAAATAATAAATCTAGACAATCATATATTGGAGGCGGGTGCTCTAGAAGACACTCAAGACACAACTAATCATTAGAACCCCAAAAGAGATTCAAGTATTTTGAAGTTGGAAATAATGAAAATTAAGATATCTTAATAAGTTATGTCAATACGAGAAAATATGAAATCAAAATGAAAAGTTTTCAACAACGGTTTTGCATGTAATAATATTGTTGAAATAATAAAAAAATTGAGGATCTTGAATAAATCTATCAATAAATAGAGATATGAAATAGATTGATCAAAAATAAAAATAGAAAAAGAAGCAATTCAAGTATAATTAAATTCGTGAAGTTTTGGACCAATAGTCTAAACATTTAAAGGGGAAAGCCACTGTGGTACAAATAATTAGTTTTGCAAAAACAAAATAAGAAAAATGAAGTTTTTCGCAAGTCCTGATATTGATTATGAAAATATTTAATATTCTTTTTAGGTGGATGCAATGACCTTTAAATATCTTATTAGTTCTGCAATTCATGAAAGATTTTGATATGTGTCTAATATTTGTTATTACAACCTTTTGTTTAAGTCACTATACAGTGAAGTTCGTATTAAAATTGTAACGCCCCAAAATTTTTGGTTTTAATTTGTGTAAACATGTTGAATAATTTGATTTGGTGTGTTGGTTAAGTGCCTTGGAAGTATGCTTAAGGTCTTAAGTTCAATTCTCTTATTTTGAATTTTTCTTATCAATTCTGGCTTTATGTTAAGCTTGAGCATTAGGGCTTAAATAAATTTCTTTATTAGATTATGATAAGAATGAATTTGCTAATTTAGTGGTAAGACTTTAACTTATCTTTTGGTATTGAGTTCGAACCTTATGTTGGGTGCATTGGAATTATTTTTGCTTCTACTTTTGTTTTGTGGGAAGTTGAATTCTATTGGAATTTTACAAAAAAGACCTCGTGGATAAATCTTCAATTATTTTATTTTGTGTTTTCCCCCAAATCCCTATTTTTCCTTAACCCAAATAATCGTCCATTGCTTCCATTCCTGTTCATGTTTGTTTCTTCTTCCCTCTTTCTTCTCTACTATTTTTTTCTTTTCTTTGGTTCTTCCTTCTTTGCTTTCTTTTCATTATTTTGAGATTTTTTTTCTTTTTCCATTGGATATTCTTTACTTCCGTTGTTCTTGCGTGATTTTGGTGATCCTCTGTATTCAAATATAATCAAGGATAGTGTAAGTTTTCAGTTATTTTGGCTGTGATTTTGGGTTCTATTTTGTTCATCGTGTAAGGATGAAATTTTTGGTACTATTCTCGAAGTTGATTGATGAATATTTATTGGCTTCTTTTTAGGCGAATGTAGTGTGAATCAATACCCTCCGGCGATGTAATCGTTGTATTTTTTCGCTATTTGTGAAGAGTAAGTATTTGAATTTTACTTTGGGACTGTTCTTTATGGAAAAAGGCGTTGTTTTGGAGTAAGATTTTTGGATTTAATTGAGTTGTACTTAGTTCGTTTTAACGATGTATGTAGGGTTCGGAATGTGTTAATTTTGGGTTTCATCGTTTCAGCAATCATGTGTGTGAAATCAACCCAAAAATTCAATTGAAACTCGATTAAATCATGAAACTGGCTATTTTTTGAAACTACCCGATGTCACATAGCCATGTGTGCAAGTCATGTGACTAACTGTGTGTTGCCACACGGCTTTGTGGTAGGTTGTGTAGGGCACACAGCCGTGTGGTAGGCTATGTAGGGCACACGACAGTGTGGGCCTTTTTGGTCAAATTTTAGGCTCGATTTAGGGCCATGTAAGGGACTCAAAATTTGGGACCATAGGCATCGTATAGGGCCAGAAAAGCGTAAGTTCTAATATGTAAAAATACATAGGTAAGTTTAGGAGGTATGCTAAGTAGGATATGTTACAATTTAACCATATGTTATGCTATGATTTGTATGAAAGTATGCGAGTATGTACGCCCTATGATTCATGATATATGTATGTATGATATATGAATATAATATGCTTGTGATTTGGGGTGGGTTATGGTATGATGCAGGAAGTGTTATATGGCAGTTTATACTGCAATTATAGCTGCTAGATCGTAAATTTTTGTTTGGCGACTCAGTTGTATATATATATATGAATGACACATCGCCACATTTTGGTGTGATTGGTTAGATGGACTCTTGTAGTCCTATACGATGTGATTGGCTGGTCAGAGATGGTGTGTAGCAAATAGGGGTAGGATATGATTTTATATAATATGATAAGCTATGATTTGATATGATATGATACATTATGATAGGATAAGATAGGATATAATTTGTATGAAATATGATATGATATGATATGAAATATTAAGAGATATGCTATAAGACGTTTTGCTACTTATGTATAATTGTACTGAGATTACGGGCGAAATCACACATCGGGCTTAAAGCTCAAGCCTTTGTCTGTTCGTTTCAGGTGATCCTCCGACTTAGAATTGGACGGTGACACTAGAGCTCGGATTTCGTATTTTTAGCTTAAGTATTATGGACTTTCTTTTTGTTTAATATAGACATTTTGGACTTTTCTTTTGGGTTTTATAGGCTTACGGACATTTTAAGTTTTGTTTAGAATCATTAGGATTATTTTGGTATTTATTCCGCAAAGGTTTTTAACTTTTAATGATACTTAACATAAGATAACTAAAAATGAATCACGACTTTAGAATCGATATGCTATAAGGTTTTCTGTTACATGATTAATGGATTCTTTAAAGAGGGTTATCACGCAAACACTTAAGTAAATTGGATTTGATTTTAGTAAATTTATTTAAGTTGCGGTTTCGGAAATTGCTACGATTTTCAAAGGGCTATTCAAATTGAATTTTTTTCTCTTCACAGAAAATTGGTTTTCTTCAAAACTAAACATTTGTTTCTTTTGCAAGTACGATGTAACCTTCATGCCCTGACCATAGCGTCTAGGCCGGGTATGAGGTGTTGCAAAAATCCTAAGAGGATTTAAATGTCAAAAGCATATAGAAATTTTTGGAAAATTTTTCAATTCATATGAATTGAGTTGATTTGAACATATGTATTTTTATAGTAGGATAAAATAAAAAATTCCTATGATTATTATAAAATAAAAAATTCCTATGATTATTATAGGAACTCCTGAAGAGATAATAATATATATTTTTTTCAAAAACTAATTTCACTCGTGATTTTCAAAAGAAGAATAATACAAATATTTAGCAAACTTATTCAAGTGATCATTTGAAAAGTTAGTACTCGAGATTGAAATATATATGTACTCAAGATTGATACAAGTACATGTTGTACTTTTTTCCCTTAATGGAGATTTTGCCCCCACTAGATTTTTTGGTAAGGTTTTTAATGCTATAGCATGTTATACATATTATAAATATATGTACTCTTTTTCTTTTATTAAGAATTTTTTTCCATAATTTTTATTTTAACGAGACACATTATCTATCGATTGACATCCAACAGAGAGTTATAAATATTTTATTACTATATAGTAGATGCCTATTAGGACAAGAAGTTTGGTATACTTTAGGACTCTAATGTCCATTAGAGTAGAATTTTATATCATTTATACTTCTTATATTTATAAATATATACTTTGGAGAAACACAATAAATATTCTATTGATGAATGAAATACATATTTATTTCTTTGTTCTCTTTTCTTTTACTTTCTTTGTTCTTTATTTTATAAAATTTTTAAATTTGATAAATTCATTTTTTATACTTTTCAATTATATATTATTAAAAATCTTATTACATGTATATGCGTGTGGAAATCAGGTATTTAGAACACTATATATTTATTACAATTTCATTTAAAAACTAGAAATTGCTTTAGTTCAAATGGTAAATGAAAAAGTTTTATATAAATGGTATCTTTAGTTTAAGTAGGGGTGTTCAATTAGTTAACTGACCCGAACTACCATTAATCGAATTAACTGACCCTTCTAAACCCTTAACCGAACCAAAATTTTTTCAAAAAAATTAACCGAATCAGACTTTTTCGGTTAATTCGGTCGGTTAACCGAATTAGTCAAAATTTATATCTTTTTGTTTTTTTGGTTAAAACAAGTGTAAAACATATAAAAAATTTAACCGTATTAACCAAAATAATCGAATTTAATATATGTAAAATGTATATAAAAATTTATAAATTTTTGATTAATTTAATTAATTAACCAATTTTGAACCGAATTAATCGTTAACCGAACTTTCAAAAAATTATTAAACGACCCCGACCAAATTAATTCGGTTAACCGACTGATTACGATTAATCGATCGGTTAACCGAATTAATTTAGATTTTACTCAAAATTTGCACACCCCTAAGTTTAAGTCCTATTATGGACAGTTTTTTATTGATTTATAAAAATGGCTTTTTGGTAATTCCCTTATTACAAGTTTTATCCAAAAAATTTTAACACCCTTGGAATTTTGCGTAATTTGTATAAAATTTAATAAATTTAAGTATCAAATTGAACCTTAAAAAAAAGCTTAGGTATTAAATTAAAAAAAACTAAATTCATGTATCAAATTGAGCTAAAAAAAAGTTTAGATACTAAACTAATAAAAAGTATCAAGTTTAGGGTCAAATTAGATTAAAAAATTTAGATACCAAATTAAATATATATATTAAATTTAAGTAACAAGTGTTATATTAAGATTACTAACTTAAACCAAAGTCCTTGAAGAAAATTCAGAGTTGACCGTGAGGCTATCACTAGGCCCAGTCCCCCAGTGGCCACTGATTTTCTTTAAGAATGAGAGGGCTACAGTTCTAGAAGTTTCACAACTGGCAATGTCTCCATTCCCTTACTAAACTAATATATATTTTTTCCCTTCTTAATTTCACATTATTTATCAATATTTATTTATTTATCTGCTCTCCCACCTCGCCTCACCTTTCTTTCCATTTCTACTCCCTTTCTCTATCTTTACAATTCACTAGAGAAAGAAAGCAGGATGATGCTCGGAAAACGCTCACGTCAGCCGATCAAGAGGACCACAAGCATGACGGGTATCACCGTCGATGTCTCCGACGCGGAGGATGTCGTCGACCACCACCACCAAGACCCAATCATATCTCATCTTCCTCCACCTCAAATCCACCCTATGCATGAATCCCCCGACGGTAACTCCCGTTACGATCACCGTTTCTTGGCCATGGTGTCGCCCAGAAACCCAGCTTCTTTCACTAACCGTATCGTCGACAGTAGCACCACAGACACTGCTTCTTTTTTGCGAGCTTGTTGGCTTTGTAATCGCCGCTTAGCTCCTGGTCGTGACATATATATGTATAGGTATTTTTTCCCTTCCTTTTCAAATTATCTTTTTCATATTAAGATTGAAACTAAAGCTCTATGAACAAGAAAAGAAAGGGAAAAATATATATATATTTCTCTTTCTTTCCATCCAAACAACAGTTTAACCTCTCTTAGAACTCAGTCTTTGCTTCTTGGTTTTCAGATTAAAGCCAATACCTTAAAATAAATTTGGGTTGAATTATTTACGAAATAAGGTTTATTGCAGAGGGGATACATCGTTTTGTAGTCAAGAGTGCAGAGAAAAACAGATGAAGCAAGATGAAAGAAAAGAAAAGCTAAACATTAATTCTTCAAAGAAAGAAGACCGCCATGCCCATTCCTCTTCAACCACCACCTCCTCCAAGACTTCTAAAGCGAAGCCTGTGGTTGCTGCTTGAACTTTGAAGAAAGTAAATCGATGAGTAATTTCCATAGGAATTAAGCCAAAATCCAAACCCAGCCTGGAAACCAATGGGCTTTCGTCATATATAATAGTGGGTGCAGTTAAATTATTATAAAGACGTGGATGGTGATGCAAATAACCAAAGCTCTGAGCTTCAGATTATATCAGCACTTATATATGGATTCCAATGCTATAACTCCTTTTTCCATAGTTTCCTTTTTATACTACTACTACTACTACCATCATCACTATATATTCAAGCTATCAATCATTACAGTAAACCATAAACTCATCTTTAAATTACAATTGGAACATGATGTTAATATATCTGTCATTTTAACTTGGTTCTAACTTTGAGGTATGATATTTTACTTTTATTTTTATAAATATATATTGTGAAAAAAATGGTATTTAATGGATTTAAATTTTGGAGAGAATTTTAACAATATTTCAGTAATTTAATCAGAATAAAATATTAGATAAATAAATGATATTATAATCATTGAATATTAAATTAAATTACAAGACTAAAAATGAAATTTTTATAATCTAGAAAAAAAAAACCCTGAAATTTCTTCATTATGTTAATAATGTAAAAGAAAAATCATAAAAGGAAGGCCCTTCTGGATAACTATTACAAACCATTTTTTACCAAATAAAATGTATTCAAAAATTATTACAAACGGATTTTATAACAGTATGACAAAATAAAAAAGTTTTGAGGTTAGAAAAACAGATATTTCTGTATTTGATTCGACATTAGGTGAGCCTTTGGTTTATAATATTATTTCAAGTAATAAGATTATCATACAATAAGTATGAGTATTATTTTTAATGTAGGAGGATATAAGTTTAAATGCGTTGAAATACATTATTCTCTTATTAATGGATTGAGGAAGGGCAATGGATAGTTTTAAATATTATATAAGGAATGACCATATATAATCAAAACTTATCTTAAAGATTATCGGGATATATTATCTTTTTATTCCCTCTTAATTTTGAGTTGAAATTTTTTTATCATTTTAAGAATAAAAATAAACAATTTAATTTCTATTAATTTTAAAAATAAGTGATTAAAGACAATTAATAATTGTTTTACTATTTTGCATCTATTTTACATAATATTAATTAGTATAATAACAAATTTAATTTTTAATATTTACACATTTTATCAAATTAATCTTATTCTAAAAAAATATGAAAAAGTAATTTTTTTTAAAATCTAAAAAAATTAAAAAGAATATATAAAAATAATTTAAACTTCAGAAAATATATAAAAATGTATTAAAGGACCAATCATATCATGTCATGAGTATTAAAAATATTTAATTTAAAACTATTTTTATTAATTAAAAATAAATAAGTTTAATTAATTAACCTTTTCAATTTCATTTCTTTTTATCTTTCTCCCTTCTCCTAGCTTCACACCATCACCATCGCCGAACTCCATTCAAACAGTCGCCGCCTACGCTGAAGCTCTGACCCAGCGCCGTTCACACGCCTCCACCATCATCATTTGCCAACTGAAGCATTTTAATATTTTCAAAACCCATACATCGCCCCTTAGGAATTGAAGTCTTCTCTTTCTCTCTCTCTGTTACTTTCTCATCTTATTTTTTAACATTTACTTTTTAGTGTCTTATCTTGTTTTTTTGCTATTGTTATCGCTCTCTTCATCTTAAAATCATCATTGTTAAAAACAAAGACCCCTCTTCTGTACTCTCTTTTCTCTTGTGATGTTTTGTCTATTTGTTAGTTATTGAACAATAATAGAACCCATCATCCCTTTTGATCTTTCTATCTTCTCAGATCCAAATTTTTACCTTATCTTCCTACTTGGTAAGCTTATCTTTTTATTGTTTTTTGTTATATCACACAATTTTTTTTATCTCAGAGTACAATTTTCTTTTTTGCTAATGGGTATTTGGATCCTTTTGGGGATTCTTTGTCTTAATCAGCAGAGTCAAAATATTCGTACTTGTTATGTTCTTAATTTGTTTTTTGCATGTTTCCGTAGATGATTTGAGCTGGATTTTTTTTCATTTTTTACTGCTTTATTTGAAATTTGTATCGATGGGTTTGCCTCTGTCCTTGCTATTTTACCATTTGGTGAGATTTGGTGTTAATGGAGCTTCAGTTGGAAAATGATGATGGTGGGGGGCGTGTGAACGGTGCTAGTTCGGAGCTGGAGCAGAGGTGGCGGCGGCCTGAATTGAGTTTGGCGGTGGTGATGGTGATGAAGCTAGGAGAAGAAGGACGAAGGAAGAAAGATTAAAACTGAAAAGGTTAACTAATTAATTAATTAAAGTTCTTTATTTTTTTAATTAATAAAAAGAATTTAAAATAAATATTTTTAATACACGTGGCACAAGTTGGTTGGCCCTTTAATCCACGTGGCATAATTAATATGTTGAGATTAAAAAATTTAACTGTATTAATCAGATATTTAAAAATTAAGTTGGGTTTTCAAATTTAAGTATGAATTAAATCTAAAAAAAATAGATACCTATTAGAATATATCCCATACATTGCTCATACCTTTCCCATACCTACCCATACCTTGGAAAGGTCAAAGTTATGGGCACCAAATATTTATTTAGTGTTGGGCATGGGATAATAGCAATTTTTGGTCCCTAAGTGAATAGGGACTTTGCAAGGTGGCCCTTGAATCTCAACTATAAATAGGCCAACCATTGCTCATTCTCATCATCCCACATTTGCCATTCTCTACTTAAGGCATTGTTCTCTCTCCCTATTTGTAAAGTTTCACTTGTATTTTGGAGTGAAATATATTTGGTAGTGCCCGAGGACGTAGGCAAGATTTGCCGAACCTCGTTAAATTTTGGTGTTCTTTACTATTTAATGTTCATATTTTGTGAGTGTGATTGTAGTGATTTATTGTGCTATTAAATTACGATAGAGGGATATTCTGGCTAGGAAAGACTTGGTACTTAAGTGATCCTCGTGATTCACCTCTCTTTCCTGGGAATTGAACTTAGTGTGATTTTTTAGTACAATAATTTTACTCTTTCACACGCTTCCGCGCAACAATTGGTATCAGAGCCAGATTCGTACTTGGGGAATACGACCGTTTACGGTACTATTCACGTATACGGCACTATTCACGTATACAGTACTATTCACGTATACGGCACTATTCATGTATACGGTACTGTTCACGTATACAGTAGTTGGGATTGAGGAGAAAAATGGCAGCAGCATCGTCATCAGCAAGGACTACTGTGACAAATGCAAAATTTGAAGTAGAGAAATTTGACGGTACCAATAATTTTGGTATGTGGCAGTGTGAGATCCTGGATGTCTTATGTCAGCAAGAGCTGGATATAGCCCTTGAAGAAAAACCTGACAAGATGGATGACAAGGAGTGGGCCAAGATCAATAGACAGGCGTGTGGTACAATCCGCCTATGTTTGGCCAAAGAGCAGAAGTACTCCGTCATGAGGGAGACATCAGCAAAGAAGCTGTGGGATACATTGGAAGAAAAGTTTCTAACGAAAAGTCTTGAAAATAGGCTTTATATGAAAAAGAAACTTTATCGATTCACGTATGCACCCGGTATGTCGATGAATGACCATGTGAACTCATTCAATAAAATTTTAGCAGACTTGCTAAATTTGGATGAGAAATTTGAAGATGAAGACAAGGCATTATTATTGTTGAATTCCCTTCCTGATGAATATGATCATCTTACCACCACATTGCTTCATGGGAAGGACACGATCACATTTGATGCAGTCTGTAGTGCGTTGTATAGATCTGAGACTCGAAAGAAAGATAAAAGAGATCACAGAGATACAACCGCAGAAGTCTTAACAGTAAGAGGTCGTTCACACAGCAGCAAACCTCGTAGAAGGGGTAAGTCCAAAGGGAGACCCGCCAAAGATGAATGTGCCTTTTGTCGTGAGAAAGGGCATTGGAAAAAGAATTGTCCTAAGTTACAAAAGGGCAAGTCTATTTCTAATGCATGTGTAGCGGAGCATGATGAGGAGTCAGACTTTAGCTTGGTTGGCATGGCAATGGCATGTCAAACGGATGAGTGGATATTGGATTCGGGATGTACTTACCATATGTGTCCTAATAAGGACTGGTTTTCTAGTCTTGAAGAACTAGAAGGTGGAGTTGTTTTTATGGGCAATGATAGTGCCTGTAAGACAATGGGTGTAGGTACAATCAAATTGAAGAACCATGACGGCTCAATCCAAGTTCTGACAGATGTTCGCTATGTACCCAGCTTGAAGAAAAATCTCATCTCATTAGGGGCCCTAGAATCTAAAGGGTTCACAATCACTTTGAGAGATGGATTACTAAAGGTAGTAGCTGGGGTATTGACGGTGATGAAAGGCACTAGAAGAAATAACTTGTACTATTTAAATGGAAGTACAGTTATTGGATCAACATCAACAGCTTCTGCGAAAGATGCAGATTCAGAGGCTACCAGGTTATGGCATAGGCGATTGGGACATGCTGGTGAAAAAGCTTTGCAGACTTTGGCGAAGCAAGGCTTGTTGAAAGGTGCAAATTCTTGCAAATTGGAATTCTGTGAACATTGT
This sequence comes from Gossypium hirsutum, assembly GCF_007990345.1. Taxonomy (NCBI): domain Eukaryota; kingdom Viridiplantae; phylum Streptophyta; class Magnoliopsida; order Malvales; family Malvaceae; genus Gossypium; species Gossypium hirsutum. The sequence continues at coordinate 98,887,565 of NC_053425.1, forward strand.
GTTCTGGGCAAGCAGACGAGGGTAAAATTTGGTTCAGCAATTCACAATACGAAAGGAATTCTGGACTACGTTCACAGTGATGTGTGGGGACCTACCAAAGTGGCTTCTTTGGGAGGTATGCACTATTTTGTCACTTTTCTTGATGATTATTCAAGAAAAGTATGGGTGTATCTAATGAAAAGAAAAAGTGAAGTTTTGGATGCATTTCTGAAGTGGAAGAAGATGGTGGAGACTCAGACTGGTCGAAAGGTCAAACGACTTCGATCAGATAATGGTACTGAGTACAAAAACGATCCATTTCTACAAGTATGCCAAGATGAGGGCATTGTACGACACTTCACTGTTCGAGATACACCACAGCAGAATGGGGTGGCAGAACGCATGAATCGGACTATACTGGAGAAAGTTCGATGTATGTTGTCCAATGCTGGATTGGGCAAGGAATTTTGGGCTGAGGCAGTTACATATGCGTGCCATCTAATTAACCGATTGCCATCAGCTGCAATAAATGGAAAAACTCCTATGGAGATGTGGACTGGTAAACCTGCTACTGATTATGATTCTTTACATGTTTTTGGTTCCACTGCATATTATCATGTAAAAGAATCTAAGTTAGACCCAAGAGCAAAGAAAGCATTATTCATGGGTATAACTGGTGGTGTAAAAGGATACCGTCTCTGGTGTCCTGATACAAGGAAGATTGTTTTCAGTAGAGATGTAACTTTTGATGAATCAACCATGATGAAGAACGAGGATTCACAAAAGGATGACAAAACCAGTAGTACTTTGCAGCAGGTGGAGTTTGAAAAGGTTAATGATGATCCAGCTAATATTGAAAGAACAAATGATGAAGAAGTTTCGACCCAAGAACTTCTACAGCAACAAGATTCAATTGCATATAGGAGGCCAAGAAGAGAGATTCGTAAGCCTGCTCGCTTTGACGATATGGTGGCCTATGCACTTCCAATTGCAGATGATGATGTTCCTTCCACTTACACAGAAGCAATAAGTAACTCTGATGGTGTAAAGTGGAAGCAAGCTATGAATGAAGAAATGCAGTCTCTTCATAAAAATAGGACTTGGGAGTTGGTGAGACTGCCCAAGGGAAAGAAGGCAATTGGATGCAAATGGGTATATGCAAAGAAGGAAGGATTTCCTGGTAAAAATGAAATTCGATACAAGGCTAGATTGGTAGCAAAGGGTTACGCTCAGAAAGAAGGAATAGACTACAATGAAGTGTTTTCTCCAGTTGTGAAGCATTCGTCTATTCGGATTTTGCTAGCCTTGGTTGCGCAATATGATCTTGAACTAGTTCAGCTTGATGTGAAGACCGCGTTTTTACACGGTGATTTGGAAGAGGAAATCTATATGACTCAGCCAGATGGATTCAAGGTTGCTGGAAAAGAATTGTGTGAAGATAAGATTATCCTAATCAAATCTTCAAGGTGGAGATTATTAGAATATATCCCATACCTTGCCCATACCTTTCCCATACCTACCCATACCTTGGAAAGGTCAAAGTTATGGGCACCAAATATTTATTTAGTGTTGGGCATGGGATAATAGCAATTTTTGGTCCCTAAGTGAATAGGGACTTTGCAAGGTGGCCCTTGAATCTCAACTATAAATAGGCCAACCATTGCTCATTCTCATCATCCCACATTTGCCATTCTCTACTTAAGGCATTGTTCTCTCTCCCTATTTGTAAAGTTTCACTTGTATTTTGGAGTGAAATATATTTGGTAGTGCCCGAGGACGTAGGCAAGATTTGCCGAACCTCGTTAAATTTTGGTGTTCTTTACTATTTAATGTTCATATTTTGTGAGTGTGATTGTAGTGATTTATTGTGCTATTAAATTACGATAGAGGGATATTCTGGCTAGGAAAGACTTGGTACTTAAGTGATCCTCGTGATTCACCTCTCTTTCCTGGGAATTGAACTTAGTGTGATTTTTTAGTACAATAATTTTACTCTTTCACACGCTTCCGCGCAACAATACCTAATCGATACAAATCATCAATTTTGAATAATGTATTAACCCACAAATTATCACTAAGTCATTGAAGAATTGCAACATATATAATAACAAGATGCCAATTATTAAAAATAAAAATACCTTCAAATTCTAAAGTTAATAAAAGTTGAAGCCTTGAAGGATAAACCCATAGAGAAATTATTATTTTTTATATATTTTTTGAATTTTAAATTATTTTTATATTTTTTTTTGAATTTTTTAGATTTTTTTAAAAATAATTTTTATTTTATTTTCATATGTTTTTTCTTTTGAATTAGGATCAATTTAATGAAATGTGTAAATATTGAGGGCTAAACTAATTTAATTTGTTAGAATCGGGACTAAATTAACAAAATATGTAAAGGTTAATGGCCAAATTTATTATTATACCAACCAATATTATGTAAAATGGATGGAAAACAATTACTCCCTTATTAATTGTCCTTAATAGCTCATTTTCAAAATTGATAGATATTAAATTGCTTATTTTTTATAAGGGCAATTTACTAAAAAAACTCTTTTATATCATTATTTACCGAAATGGCCTGAATTTTTGATTATTTACCGGAAAGGGCCATTTTCCTCAAAAACGCATCCACGTCAGCACAAAGTTAGGGGACGTGTCAGCAAAACGCTTCCTTGAGGGAGCGTTTTGCCCTATTTTTTTAAGGTTAAGGTTATTGATTGGTTTAAGGTTAGGGTTTAGTAGTTTAAGGTTTTTAGGGTTTAGGATTTTAGTGTTTTTTAAGGAAAAATTAATTAAATTAGAGTTGAGGTTAATTAATTAAATTAGCTATGAAATTAAAAAAAATCAATTAAATTAGGGTTTAAAGTTTTTAGGGTTTATTAATTAAATTAACTATTAATTACGGAAAAAAGCTCCCACGTGGACGCTCTTTTGCTACAATAGTATCTGTAAAAATAATTTTGAAAAGATGTTTCTGAACAAATAGTGTCAAAAATGCTTTAAGAAGGATGCACTGTCAGTAAAATTACAGAAAAAAGCTCCTACATGGACATTCTTTTGTTACAGTAGTATCTGAAAAAGCCTTAAACTTAAATGAGCAAAATTTCATTCTGAGGTTGCATAAGTTACAGCAAGAGAAATTGAGGCTAAAGTAAAATAAAAATTGAAGATGAGTGAACATATTAGTGCTATTATTTACTATGATGGCGAGGTCCGTGACACCAAGAACGGCGTTGTTTTTTTATCGGAGAACACAACACGATTGGTTTTTAACCAGAACATAGATTTGATAAAACTTCGTACAAGAGTTAGGCGTAAAATCTTCGGAACGACGCCAATGAAAGTTTTGTCTATTAAGTATCGATTTTTTACTTCGGTTGATCCCGTGAGATATGACTCATTCGTCATCAAAGGTCCTTATAGCTTGGAGGCAATGGTGCAGACTCATCTTGCTAGTGGATCACCCTATCTTGAGTTATATGTACAATTTTCATCGCCAAATGATGCATTTGCGACTTCAACATCTAATGTTGTTCTAGAGGAATACACGACCCCTGCCCGACACTCTGTTAGTGGGTGGCAAAACATGGAAGTGCCCGTGTTTGGTAGTAGTATAGAATACATAACCCCTGCACGACACTCCGTTGGTGGATGGGACATGCACCTCGGTGGGTTGATGTTTGGTACTTGAAATACGTATTGGGGAATAACATCAACTTCTAGTGGTTGACAATCCACATCAGATTGGGGACATTATAAAACATCCAGAAGAAGGGATGATGTACTCCCTACGACATCCACAGGTGAGGGAACCTCGTTCGTTGCAGATGATGGTGGGTCAGATGATGAGTTCGATGTGGATCCACCTCGAGAGCCCGACCCTGATGGTGCAGAAGTTGTATTATTTTCTGAACCGGAGCCTGTTCCAACCATACCTGAAGATGTTGAAAGGGGTTCAGATGAAAAAGAGGAAGATTCGCGATTTAGGGCGTACTCGCCTTCAGCCCACATGCATAATGTCAATCTATCTCAAGATGATGCGTTGGAGTTTTCAGATCTACCACACAGAAGACGTGACCGAACAAGTTCATCATTGAATTCGAGTGAAATGGAAGTTGGTAGGGAGTTTTCCAATAAGGATAGTTTTCTTGATGTATTGAAACAACATGGCATCATGAAAGGGGTTAACTACAACGTGGTTAAATCCAAATCCGATAAGTTTGGGGCTAATTGTGCAATGCAAGATGGTACATACTCATGGAAAACCATGGCATCATTGAGGAAAATGACAGGCTTGTGGGAGATAAAAAAGTACAAAGGTCCACATACATGTGTTGGTGGTAAAGTATCACTAGGTGTTTAGGGTTTTTGAATAATACTATTATTATGTAATGTTGCATTATTTAACATACTTCGTTGACAGTTGTTTCACAAGTTCATCCCAAGATGGATTTAGATATGTTAGCTAGCTTAATACTACTGACGGTGAAGACGGATCCGAAGACTTTAGTGCCGGTCTTAATTGCCAATATTTTTAGCCAATTGAAGTATACGCCCTCTTACCGCAAGGTTTGGATAGCTAAGCAGAAAGCATTGGAAAATATGCATAGTAGGTGGGACACTTCATATAATGAAGTGTGGCAGTGGTGTCAGGTGCTGGAGAGATATGTCCCAGGTTGCATAACAGACCTTGAAACGACACCTGTGTACTACAACGACCGATTGCTCCGTCGATGCCAAGTTTTCAAGCATTTGTTTTGGAGTTTCAAGCAATGTTGGAATGCATTTATATACTGCAAGCTATTGGTACAAATTGACGGTACCTTTATGTATGGTAGATATACCCATCGGCTATTGCTAGCTATGACACAGGATGGCAGTGGGAGTATCATTCCAATTGCGTTTGCAATAACACCGGGGGAGTCAGTTGATGACTGAGATTTTTTTCTTTTTAGGTTAAGGAGGCATTTCTACCCCCAACCTAATATATGCATTATATCGGATCGGGACATTGGAATACTGACCGCAATTGAGCGATAAAGAAGCCAATGGTATCGCACACACCATCGGTATTGCCTAAGGCACGTTACGTCCAGCTACTACGAGCAATATCGATCTACAACTGAACGACGGCAAGTGACCAACATGTGTATTTAATCTCTATTAATATAATTTCGTTTGTAATATTCAATTTATTCTAAATGGAAGAGTGGTATGTAATTTTCATTATCAACTTATATTGGCAGGGTATGAGATAAGTAATGATCGTTTTCATGAGATGTTAGCGGTTTTGCGTTCAGTTAACGAAGAAGGCACAGGCTACCTTTGTAACATACCTTTCGAATAGTGGACACAAGCATACGACGACGGCCTACGATATGGTCATATGACCTCAAACCTGGCTGAATGCATAAATTCTATTCCAAAGGAACGCATCATTTGCTGATAACAGCCGTTGTGCGAGAGACATATTTTCGTTTAATGGCACTATTTCCAAAGCGAGCAGCGAGTTATAAAAGCCAAATGTAGGAAGGCCATGTATGGTGCACGAAGGTATTGCGAGAGATTAACAAGGTGAAGGCACGAGCCAACACCATGCACATAGTGTGTCACAATCGCGACAACCTATGGTTTCGTGTGACGAAGTTTGATAGACTGAACCAAGGTATTATTGGCGGGCAATATCGTGTACACTTGAGAAATAGGACATGCGACTGTGGGGTATTTGACGCACTACGTTATCCATGCACTCATGTAATTGCAGCTTGTCAGAATCTCCATCTGGATCCCATGACGTATGTCGACCAAGTGTACAAAATAGAATACATGTACAACATGTGGAGACATGTATTCCCATTGATCCTAGATGAACGTAAGTGTTTGTCTGTATCGCTTACTCCGTTTAAGCTGTTACCGGATAAAGAATTGTGTTGCAAATCAAAGGGTTGACTTTGCTCGACTAGAATATGTAACAATATGGATATCTGAGAAACAACGAACCGATAGAGGTTGTACGGATGGTGTAGGAACCCAAGCCATATAACTCGATCATGTCCGAATCGGAATAGTTGATAGTTATTGTAATAAAATTATGTTGCATTATTTATATTTTATTAAAAATATTAAAAATATTACCGTATTCAAAATAACATTTATTTTAATAAAAATTATTGGCTAATTTAAAAGAACGTTTATTATATTAAAATTAAAAAAGTAAAGTACAATTAAAATATTAAAAACAACTTTTATTTTTTTAATTAAAACTATATAAAAATAAATATAAAAATAATAAAAATATTGGCTAATTTAAAAGAACATTTATTTTAATAAAATTAAAAAAATAAAGTACAATTAAAATATTAAAAAAACTTTTATTTTATTAATTGAAACTATATAAAAATTAAATATAAAAATAATAAAAAATATTGGCTAATTTAAAAGAACATTTATTTTAATAAAATTAAAAAAAGTAAAGTACAATTTAAATATTAAAAACAACTTTTATTTTATTATATGAAACTATATAAAAAAGGTTTCTACAAATATATTAAAAAAATCAATATTGGTGCCGATCGAAATCAGTGCCAAATGGGGGTCGTCGACGGTTACGCGCTGGATTCCTCCTTGGTTCAACTTCCGGCGAGGGTTGTGGTTGCTTCGGTGAGGATTATGGTTCCTCCGGCAGGGGATCTGGTTGTGGGTGTTGGGAGGATGACCCACCTTGATATAATAATGAAGGCAGAGGTGTTTGAATCCCATAAGGCGATGAGGAATGGTAAAAAGAAGAGCTTCCTAACGGCGCCTCGTGCGATCCCTCATGCAATGGTGGCCTATTGATCGACGGTTGACTCGGAGTAATTGGGAAAGGAGATGAACCGGACCATGTATTCCAACCTGCCATAGGACTGGGAAAAGGAAACATAAAAGGATTAAGATACATATAAGGGCTAGGATACGCACTTGGCATAATATGAAAAGGCTGTGATATGAGTGTCGTCGGTTGAAGTGTTGGGCCAGGTGGCTGTGTGGGCACTGTTGATGGGCCCGGTGATTGTGAGGGAGCTGCTGATTGGCCCGTGTCGTTATCTTTCTTCTTGGATTTAAAGGGTCGTGTCGTTCCCTTTGCACACGAATTTGCCATCGCCTCTCCTCTTCCGACAGTAAATATGGCTTGCCATGGATCCTAAACTATGACATGTATTTTGACACATATGCTAACTCAGGAATGATGATCAGTTCCCGAGTAGGTATATAGTCATACCGATTTTCCCATATTTCAATATATTCTGACCAGTGTCTCGGTCAATCCGTATTCAATAGTCGTAAGTCGACTTTATGCTCATCATCGAGCACCTTAAGTTCCACGAGAATCGGTTGTCGGAATCTAAATTGCTGTAATACTCTATCTGACTAGTGCATCTCTACGATAGCATAGTTGACCAATAGGACCTTCACATTCCAAATGTTCGGATTTTGAAAAAATTCATCCGGAATTATTCCCGAATTGCCGGATTCTCGTATGGTGTCCATTGAAACTATATGAACATGGTAAAAATATTAGTTATATAGGTAATACTAAATACTAAATACTAAATACGAAACGACTATTTTATTATGTATATATATTTTATTTAATACTTACTTGTGCTTCCGACCGTTGGTCTAATAGAAGTCGTATATCTTCAAGAGATGTGGGTATTCCAACATAACTCGCCGAATGGTTCCACCTAATTAAATAATTTTTTAGCATACAATTATATTTTAAATCTACGTAATAATTGTAAAATCTAATATAAAATTTACCTTGTTATTAGTGGGAATGTATATGGGTGGTTCACTCGAGGACGTAAAAATAGAAAGTGAAACTGTGCCCATGATTGCAATAGTGATAGGCATCCTCCGATTTTGGCTTTATTCGGTCGAGTCGCCCTGCACATCTCCTGGTACAATGTTGCTAACACGAAAAACCCCCAACTTAATTCACCTGCTGCTCTAAAATCAACGAGTTTCAGCAGACATCTCAGATGTACGCTATTTTGTGACAAGTCCAGCATCAGATAACCTCCAATCATCTGAAGAATGTATGCCCGAGCATATCGTATTCTTTCTAATTCAGTTGAATCATTATTCGGCTCTGGAAATGTGTCTCGTAACCAGCCCATTTCGATCCGACCTCCGTTAATATTATCCGGAATAGCACCCAAAAGCTCGTAGCATACGGCCTTCAATCAGCAGATGGAGCGGACTCGGTGACTGCATACCCATCAACCGGTAATCCCAATTGCAATTGCACGTCTTCCAGAGTGATAGTACACTCTCCGCATGGAAGATGGAAAGTGTGCGTCTCGGGTCTCCACCTCTCTATCAATGCACTGATTAGTTTTAGGTCCAACTTGCACCCCTGGCCTATCATGGCCACGTGCCAAAAACCCGCTTCCCGCAGCTAATTCTCTATCAACGGCGATGGAGGACCAGACATATTACGGATATAGCATTGCAACACCCGATCTACAGACTGTTATAAAAAAATTATAAAATAAATATTAATTAAAATTGCATAAATGAAAAAAATTTAAATACTATTCAAAAATTAATTAAACTTATCACTTACCATTGTCATTTGATCGACGGAGATGTGTTTCGTATGGAGGCGAATCAATTCTCCGACCATTGCTAACACGATCAGATGTTTTTGTAATTTAAAAAATAAAACTAATCCAAAAAATTTAAATAGAGATTTTTTTGAAAAAAATTAGAGAAAGCTTTGACAAAAATTGAGAGAAATTTGAGAGAATTTGGAGAGAATTTAGAGAGAATTGTGAGAGGACTATTGTGTGAAAAAATGAAAAGGGGGAGGGGCCTTTTATAGTTTTTTTTACCGTTGGGGGAAAAACGCTTCCCTGGGGGAGCGTTTTGCTAACATGTCCCCTAACTTCGCGCTGACGTAGACGCGCTTTTGGGGAAAATGACCATTTTCGGTAAATAATAAAAAAATTGACCATTTCGGTAAATAATGATATAAAAAGACTTTTTTTAGCAAATTATCCTTTTTATAGAAAAACTAATTTGCTCAAACTCAAAATTAAAAAATACTGAAGAAATCTTTTTACTAATATTTTATTATTTGATTGACAAAATATAATATTACTTAAAAAAAATGTCATTATCACGTAAAAACATATTTTTACTAAGTTGTCCTCATAGAATACTTTTATTGTTTCTCGCAATAGTCTATTTTCTTCAACAAATGATTGCAATTCTCTAGTAAACAATTTAATATTTCCTCTCTCAAATAAAAGCTAAAGGGTTTAGGAAGCCACTAAATTTTTCCATAAAAAATCATCAAGCACGTGAAAAAAAAATTGATTCAATTGAGTCTTTGAACGCTAGATTTTCTATTAATTAAATCCCTTGATTAATGGTTACTATCATTGATTGTCAGATTGCTGACATGACTATTAACGATTATTGAGCGAATCATCATGGTGCTAATGTGGCGGTTCACATCGAAAATATAAAAAATTTCAAAAATATTAAAACATATATCTTAAAATTTCAAGTCTAGAATGAACTTGGACATCAATTTGTCCAGATTGATCTTGGACTTAAGTTTTTAATTTTAAAAATTATTAAAACTTTGTAAACCATTATAAATATTAACAAATAAAAATAAAAATAAAAAAATTATTTTAAAAATTCATGTCAAGAATATACCTAGACAAATAGTTATCTATGTTCATTTGAATTTGGACAACCATTTATCTAAATTCATTCCAAATATATTTTATTTTTTAAATTATAAAAAAGTTGTAAAAATTAATAAGTATAATTTTACAGATGCTAGGTTGTCTAGTACTGAAGTTAAATTAATCTCAGAACAAATAAAAATAAGAAGCATACCTCTTTTTTCATGTTAAGCATGGTAATTGGTACACTATTCTTTTTATTATCTGTCGCACCACAAAAGAAACAACAATCCATAATTGGTTCTTTTTGTTGTTTCTCTTGAAGTGTCGTATTCATAGTTTTTTATTTTTCTCAGTAAATATCTCATTGAAGTTAAATTTGTTAGAAGCATCCCAATTTAAATATTTTTGTTCTTGAAAAATCTCTTTTTATTGTTGAGTCCTTATTTGTGATAATCTTACTAGATACAGTACCTTTAAATTTCTCTTAACATTTTTCATGATCATCAAACACATGCGATTTAATATAAGAAGTGAATTAATAATTGCAGTTATGTAATAATAGTTTTTTTTGTGAATTACAATAATAGGGCAAAACCTGAACAATAAACACGACTCGAACCCAGGCCACACTTGGTGCAATGAATACCTTTAACTATAAAACAAAACAAACTCACATAAAAATATAAAACAAAATTAATTAACAAATTTGAATAAAGATAAACTTCATCTCAAGATATTAAACCTTCAATTAATACTTATTTTTTATCAAAATATTAACTTATAGATATTATTTTAGTGTAGTAATCAAACACCGACCATATGAATATGTCAAACAATAAATATTCTTTTGAGACATTTTCTTAATCATATATAAAATCAAATAATCATCACCTATATAATTTGTTAAATATTAACGTTGCTTTAGCACTATAGATAAAAGTCCTACATAATAGGGGGATACGTGGAGTTTAAATATGTGAAGTCTTGGATACCATCATATTCTTGAGATGCTAGCTAGTGTTAGCTTGCATATAATTGTTATATATATATATATAGTGTAAACTAGCTATCCATTGAATCTGCTAAAGTACGGGATAACATCCAATTAAGCAAAAGGACGAAATTATAATGGCTATTTAATATTGTAGGTAATTACCAAAATAACTGGTAGTTGCCCAATATGTGAACACAATGATGGACAAAGATATTAAAAAACGATATTTGCTTATATTTTGATGTCTAAAAAATTATAATATATAAAACTTGTAGTTGAGTGTGTGATTTGAGTTTTGTATGATGTAATTATTGATATAATGATAGGTTATTAAAAATGAAAGAGATGATGGTGGTTGATTGGAATGATATCATTGGCTTGTAAATATAAGCTATCCATTTAAATTTCGAAAAAAAGAAATAAATTTAAGTGTGAGAAACGTTGGTTGATGTTCTAGAATAAACATTGTAAGCTATGACGACAGGAAGTTAATGAAAGGTTTGATTATGCATATACTAAATAGTTTAGAATTATTGGATATTGACAAAAGTGTTATGGGCTTTTGCCTTTTTGCAGTGCCCTTGGAGTTGGAACATTGCGACAGGGACAGGGATTTGACTATTTTATAGCCCATCTTGTCATTTGTTATTTACCCCCTAAATTTTGCTTTTCTTATTTCTTTTTATTCCATTTATATTAGTCTTTGTTGTAGTATATGCCATCAGTTTTATTTAAAATATCTACTTGCACATATAGTTAGAAATAACAATCATGTAATCACGAAAATTAGGTAAGATGATAAAAGTTTTTTTTATCTTAATCAGTGATTGAGGGTTTGATTCTCGTCTTGGGTATGGAGCAGTTTTAAAACTCGTAGCTAGCATCTATCCCTTTAATGGGCCTTGTTAGCTCGATAATTTAACTCGAAATCACCAAGAGGGAGGTGAATTGACCTCTTAAAAATTTGTGGTTGCTAAGAAAAGGATAAAGATAATGAACACTTCAATTTATAGTGGTTCGGCCCCCATTGCTTACTCCTCTACATTAGCTTTCCACAATTAAGGATTTTCCCAAATTCATTTATTTGGTAACCTTTGAGGACAAGGTTTAACCTTACAATCTCCCTTAAGATTTTTACCCATCAGGGTTTCTAACCAAACCTTAAGACTCAAACCCTCTTAAAGAGTAAATAAAAATAGTAAACTAAGAAGTAATAATTACTAGATCAGAATGTTTGCCAATTAAGCACAAATAAACAAGAATACACTTGAACTAAAGACTAATAATGACGACTCACAAATGTGTATGAGCAAAGTATGAAAGAATTAAGCACTAAGGTTGTATTGATTGATCTTTAGGTTTAATGATCTCTCTTGTTGTTATAGGACCTTTGAAAGATGATATTTGTACCCTCTCATCCATTTCCAACCCGTTGTGGTTGTTGGTAACATGAATAAAGTCGTTGGGGATGAAAATATCATATCATTAAATTCACCTGAAGGTATGGATACAATTAGCATTTAATGCCTAATTCAGTGATTGTTAAAGTTAGTTTACAATGAGACCAAAGACAATTTATCAATACCTAATAAAATGTATCGATACTTTTTGTAATTGATTGAAAACAAAATGTCAATTCGGTATCGATTTTAGAATGGGTATCGATATTTTGAAAACTATCGATTCTTGGCCAAAATGTATCGATACTTTTTGACTTGGAGTAATACTAACTTGTTTTAAAACTCTTTTAACATGACGGAAAATGTTTAACTCAATTAAAATCATTTTAACTTTATTTTATCATTTTGCTAATTTTTATGAAATAAATTTATTATTTTATTATGTTAACAACAAGTTTAAACTCTAAAGATAAGATTATTTATTAATTTATCACCAAATAAATATATTAATAAATTAAATTTGCATTATTGTAGCAAAAAGAAGTTGTGGTTAAGCTGTTTTTTCCTTTTTTTTGAAAAATGATTAAGCTACTTGTTAACACTATTATAACTTTTGACTGTCACGTATCTTGTTCAAACATATTTTAGAATCTGATGTCACCTTTCTCTATTTTATGAGTTATTTGAACAAATTTTTGAATAAAGTAGTGCTCCAGTCAAACAATTGTTTTTTTTTTTTTTTGCATTTTTGACAAAATTGGATTATGTTTCGTGTGGGCCATATTAGTTGGTTATTTCCTTAAATAAAGATTTGTTTCTATACCTTCTTAGACAAATGAATGGTGGTTGACCTTAAGCTAGTGTAATGGTATAAGGATAGTTGTTCAATCCTTATTGGCTATTTTTTAATCTGGAAGACCGCTCAGAAGACTTATCTACTATTCCAAAAGACTTAATGATTACTTTAGTAGACTTATCAAGCTAGTATTCCTTGTTGATTGCTCTTATTTATAACTAGTGTATTACCATGATGAGGTGAGACTTATGTGTTGGAAGATTAGATCATTCTGATAGAAGTATTATTTTATTTTTCAGCCTTTTTATTTATTATCTATGTTGAACTATATTTGTGGTGGGTTGGTGTTTTAAATATTCATGTGTTAAGTGGAGAGTTATATTGGGAGTGTGATAGAGTATAATTCAGTACTCTATTGCGATTGCATACATCCTAGTTGTAATAGGGTGTTTGAGCTTTAGCAGTACAGACTTTTTGATTGGATTTATCAAATAACAACACACTCTAAGTAAGGCTCCAAAGATGTATGATAATTGTATCCAAACCACGTTATCATAGTTTGGTTTTGTATTTCTCCCTAACACTATATTGCTTTCTATTTGTTTATTATTCTTGTTCAATTCTTTTTTGCAGCCCTTTAGAATGGTGGACTATTCCATTTTTGTTTATTAATTTTTTTTTCATTTGGTATCAGATTAATACTTCATAAAGTGTTTGAAAATGATTTGGTGAAGTGCTTGTAGATATGGAACCTATGAAAGAAGGAAGTTCAGTATCACGTGCTCCGCTTCTGGTAGGTTCATCAAATTATACCTACTGGAAAGCCTATATGAAAGCGTTTATTATGTCAATTGATGTTGTTGCTTGGGAGGTCATTGAAGAAGGTTGGATTCGACTGACTGCCACTAGAGCTGATGGAACTATACAACCAAAAGGAAAGGCACAATAAACTACTGAAGAAAGAATAACGTCTGGAAATTCTAAGGCATTAAATGTTATTTTCAGTGGTGTGGATATGAAACAATTCAAGGTTATATCTATGTGTGAAACTACCAAGAAAGCCTGGATAATTCTTCAGAATCAACATAAGGGAAATGTTGCCGTAAGGATATCAAAACTACAAATTTTGACAACTAGGTTTGAGAATTTGAAGATGAATAAGGAAGAAAAAATATTTGAATTCCATGGACGTCTCTATGATATCTCGAACAAGGCCTTTTGTCTTGGCGAACACTTCTCTAAGGTAAAGTTGGTGCAGAAAGTTCTACGATTGTTGTTGGAATTATGAAATTGGCTTTAAATTGTGATGACTCATGTTATACGATATGCATATTGATGAATTGGTTGATGAATTTGGAATATAAAATACAAAGTTAAGTTATATTATGAATGGGATGAACTGTTACCCTATTAACTATTCGGGCAAAGTTAGATATAGTTAACATGTCATATGATAGATTGAGTACGAGTTACTTCGACCATATATTAATGAGTGCTAGGCACAATTTTCATTTCAATCATACCGATGAGTGCTGGGCGCAATATATTTATTTCATATTTCTTAATGAGGCAATGGGTGCCAAATTTGCTTGTTGGTTGGATTCGTGTATCCATCCAAGTCCGAGTCAAGTTAGTAAGGATTTAAAATGGAAAATTGATAATGTTATATGAATTGAATTACTTCTGAAAATGATTATGTGAATTGGATTTATAAGTCCGGGAAAATCGATATGAAAATGGGATGAAACAATTGATTCAATACTAGAATTAATATGTTAATACGATGTATTCTCATACCGATTGGTTGAATATGTAAAGATTGAAATATATGACATAAATAGTTTTCTATAGTATGGTGTTGATATTTGGTTAGATGACATATTGGTTTAAATGTGTTAATTGACATATTTTGCATTTTACTTCTTGAATTATAGAAATACCAGTGAGTTTTACTGCTCAATGTATAGTTTATTTTTCATGCGTAGGTTAGGTTTAAGGCTAGATCCCGAGCATCAACTTCAGCATCCAGACAGAACCCCAAACTCAACAATGTTTTTGTACCCCTTTTTTGTTAGTTAAATGGCATGTATCTAGTTAAGTCATTTTGATATTTAGGTAGATGATGTTGAATTATATGTTTGGCATTTGGATTTAATCATATGAATGCTAAGTTAGTATGTAAATTATCATATGTATGTATATAATAAAAATGTACTTTTGCAAATGGTAGTTGTGAATGTAACATGTATATAAGTGATTGAATGAATTAAGCTAAATAGGTAATTAAATAAATGGATTAATAGAAATGTATTAGGTAAAGTATAATGTGTAATAGCTTGCCCAGTGAAGTCTTTATTTATGGTTTTTTTTGTACTAATTGTAATTTTGAGTAAGTAAAGTATTAGTTGTGGCTAAGTATGAGATTTTGTGTATATGCCGATTGGTGAAATCTATATTTTGGCAAGATCTGTGGTTTGGCAGATTCTTCTATTGAGTATGCACCACCCCAAATTTTTTGGCGAAGTTCCCAAATTTGTAGTTTCATAGATTTGTTTATTATTTTTATAAGACTATTTAGTTAGTCCAGTAAGGACTGGTTAGAGTGGAACTAAGATACTGTAGTTGATAAGACTTAAATTATGATAAGCGCACTTAATCACGAAAATCAAGACTTTTAGTGGAATAATTTGATCCTTCCACTAAATCTTATCTTCGTGCTTGGGTATATAAGGATATCAATATCTTTACTAATAAAATTTTGTGTTTTCTTTGCATTTATCTTTTTCTTGATTTTATTTGCATTCTCTATCAAAGCTTAAGTCCAAAAACCTTACTGAGGTTGAGTTCACTATATTTAGCCAACTTCTACATATGTTTTAACTCTTTGGTAAATACTAATGAAACCTAGATTATTTTCATAGTTATTTACGTATTTTTAGCTCTACATTCATAAGTGTTAGAATTATATGTAAGGAAGGAAACTTCCTGATTCTAGTTTGTGTTAGTGTTTCTTACATGCATGTTTGGATTCAATAGAGTAATGATCTGATAAGTGTAATTATCCATATTTTAGCTCAAGACGCTATTGAAGGGCCGATTGGCAAAGGAAAAGGTCTTGCTTTATAGACTTTACTGTTTTTTTTTGGTAAGTTCCATCTTACTTCCATATGTGTAGTATTCCTGCTTTATTTTTCATATAAGGTAAGTACTTATACTCTGCAAAAGTGAAATGTGTGTAAATGAAATATGGTTGTTTGGAGTTGTTAGTTGGAGTCTATAAGGTTTGTGTTAAAGTGTAAGAACCATTTTTCATACTTAAGCCACTACCTTCTATTTTTAAATCATGGAAATGATGTTAAGGAAGTATATTCATAGCGTTGTCTTCGATGGAATGTACATTGAACTGACATATCACAATATATGAAAATGGTTGTGTAACCTCTAGTAGGGCAAAAGTATGTTGAAAACTAGAATGGAAAATCACGACAAATGATACAAACCAAAGGAATATAAATGGAATTTATGATATGAATTTGACTAAGGATTTAGGTATGTGGCTGACATGAAGAAGGTTTGTTTGTATGGTCATATGGGCTTATTGTATACGCCAAAGAAAAGGTAAACCAATGTATAGGCTGTTTGTCTATGGTACTCGCCATCTGGTGAATTTTTGTGATTGTTTTTGAATCTTTGAAAAGATCTGCTTAAAGTATTAGTAACTATTGATATGTTTTCTGCTAGAACTTAATAAGTTCTTTTGAACTTACTTAGTTACCTTTTCTTCTCAGGCTTGCTGTTGAAGAAAAGGAAATTTTGTTAGACTACACTAGAGGACCTCTACTGTTGTGAGACTTCTATTATTTTGTACTATGCATGACATGATGAGGTGATGTTAAGATGTTTATTTTTTAGAAAAAAAATGTATTTAAAACTTATGTTTGATAAACTACGTTTCTAATAAAGTTACAGTAAAGTTTTAAGTGTTTTAAAGTGTATTATATTATTACGTCTTATATGCCAATTGGTTGGTACTTTACTTTTTTTTTACTATATTAGCCATAATTAAAACTATGGTTTTATAAAGTTTACGCTAGAAACAGTTTAAGATAATGATTTCTAAGTAAAGACACGGCATACTCGAATAATTAAAACTAAGTTCAATTTTCTTTTATAGTAAGATAAGAAAATGTTTGACGGTTCTAGAGGAGCCACGAGTGAGGAAATGGAAAATCATATGCTTACACAAGAACAAGCTACTAGTACTAATAATATAGGAAATACAGGGAATGCATTCAGGAATGTGTTTTTCACTATGATGACACAATTATTCGATTAGTTTATGGGAAACAATCAAGAGCCTCAACCATAATAGCCATAGCAAACACAGTCTGAGGTGGTTCGTCCAGCACACCTTACTCCTTCAGTACCTATTGTGGTTTCACCTAAGGTTGACCCTGTAAGAGAAACCTGAAAGAAAGGTGCCAAAAAGTTTCTTGGAGACAAATGTGATGATCCTACTATGGCTAAGCAGTGGTTATTTCATTTGTGTGGGGTAATAAAAGAACTAGAATGTACTTCTAAGATAGTCCTCGATGTGTTATATCGTTTTTAAAAGAAGAAGAAGCTTACCAATGGTGGGAAGCCTTGGTTAGTGTGACTCCTAAGAAAATGATTGGCTAAGCCTTCTTTCTGGAGAGAAAGATATGTTAATCAAATGTATGCTGAACAAATGAAGAAGGATTTCTTGTATTTGAGGCAAGGAAGAATGATAATTATGGAATATGATAGGGAATTTCTCAGACTTAGTCGCTAAATAATGAGCATGTTTCAGATTGAAAAAAGAAATGTGTGATAAATTTAAATGGGAACTGAAGGATGAGATTCATGCATTGGTTACAGTAACTAAATG